>NC_092596.1:4385806-4689274 GCF_047663525.1 Anas platyrhynchos
ACCCTTTCACCCATCCAAAAGTGCCCCCAAAGGAAGGCTTTGGGTACAACTGAACTCCCCAGGGGAGCCATTACGCAGCCCCACATGCAACTGGAACTTCCGGGTTCGCTGTTTCCGAGCAACATTAAATATAGCCCAAGCCGGCATTGGAGACAACTGAAAACTCGGGCCCCTGAAAATGCGTTGCAACCCCATTCACCCATCTAGAAATGCCCCCAAAGGAAGGCTTTGGGTACAACTGAACTCCCCAGGGGAGCCTTTACGCAGCCCCACATGCAACTGGACCCTCCGTATTCGCTCTTTCACAGCAACCCTAAATATAGCCCTGGCAAGCATGGCAGACGGCTGAAAACTCGGGCCCCAGAAAACACCATACAAGACCCTTTCACCCATCCAAAAGTGCCCCCAAAGAAAGGCTTTGGGTACAACTGAACTCCCCAGGGGAGCCTTTACGCAGCCCCACATGCAACTGGACCTTCCGGGTTCGCTGTTTCCGAGCAACCCTAAATATAACACTAGCCAGCTTGGAAGAAGCCTGAAAACTCGGGCAACAGAAAAAGCGTTACAAGCCCCTTTCGCCCATCCAAAAGTGCCCCCAGAGGAAGGCTTTAGTTACAAGTGAACTCCCCAGGGGAGCCATTACGCAGCCCCACATGCAACTTGACCCTCCTTATTCGCTCTTTCACAGGAACCCTAAATATAGCCCTAACCGGCATCGAAGATGACTGAAAAATCGGGCCAAAGAAAACGCCTTACAAGACCCTTTCACTCATCCAAAAGTGCCCCCAAAGGAAGGCTTTGGGTACAACTGAACTCCCCAGGGGAGCCTTTACGCAGCCCCACATGCAACTGGACCTTCCGGGTTCGCTGTTTCCGAGCAACATTAAATATAGCCCAAGCGGGCATTGGAGACAACTGAAAACTCGGGCCCCTGAAAATGCGTTGCAACCCCATTCACCCATCTAGAAATGCCCCCAAAGGAAGGCTTTGGGTACAAGTGAACTCCCCAGGGGAGCCTTTACGCAGCCCCACATGCAACTGGACCCTCCGTATTCGCTCTTTCACAGCAACCCTAAATATAGCCCTGGCAAGCATGGCAGACGGCTGAAAACTCGGGCCCCAGAAAACACCTTACAAGACCCTTTCACCCATCCAAAAGTGCCCCCAAAGGAAGGCTTTGGGTACAACTGAACTCCCCAGGGGAGCCTTTACGCAGCCCCACATGCAACTGGACCTTCCGGGTTTGCTGTTTCCGAGCAACCCTAAATATAACACTAGCCAGCTTGGAAGAAGCCTGAAAACTCGGGCAACAGAAAAAGCGTTACAAGCCCCTTTCGCCCATCCAAAAGTGCCCGCAGAGGAAGGCTTTAGTTACAACTGAACTCCCCAGGGGAGCCATTATGCAGCCCCACATGCAACTTGACCCTCCTTATTCGCTCTTTCACAGCAAGCCTAAATATAGCCCTAACCGGCAACGAAGATGACTGAAAAATCGGGCCAAAGAAAACGCCTTACAAACCATTTCACCCATCCAAATGTGCCCCCAGAGGAAGGCTTTAGGTACAACTGAACTCCCCAGGGGAGCCATTACGCAGCCCCACATGCAACTGGACCTTCCGGGTTCGCTGTTTCCGAGCAACATTAAATATAGCCCAAGCGGGCTTTGGAGACAACTGAAAACTCGGGCCCCAGAAAATGCGTTGCAACCCCATTCACCCATCTAGAAATGCCCCCAAAGGAAGGCTTTGGGCACAACTGAACTCCCCAGGGGAGCCTTTACGCAGCCCCACATGCAACTTGACCCTCCTTATTCGCTCTTTCACAGCAACCCTAAATATAGCCCTGGCAAGCATGGCAGACGGCTGAAAACTCGGGCCCCAGAAAACGCCTTACAAGACCCTTTCACCCATCCAAAAGTGCCCCCAAAGGAAGGCTTTGGGTACAACTGAACTCCCCAGGGGAGCCTTTACGCAGCCCCACATGCAACTGGACCTTCCGGGTTCGCTGTTTCCGAGCAACCCTAAATATAACACTAGCCAGCTTGGAAGAAGCCTAAAACTCGAGCAACAGAAAAAGCGTTTCAAGCCCATTTCGCCCATCCAAAAGTGCCCCCAGAGGAAGGCTTTAGTTACAAGTGAACTCCCCAGGGGAGCCTTTATGCAGCCCCACATGCAACTTGACCCTCCTTATTCGCTCTTTCACAGCAAGCCTAAATATAGCCCTAACCGGCATCGAAAATGACTGAAAAATCGGGCCAAAGAAAACGCCTTACAAGACCCTTTCACCCATCCAAAAGTGCCCCCAAAGGAAGGCTTTGGGTACAAGTGAACTCCCCAGGGGAACCTTTACGCAGCCCCACATGCAACTGGACCTTCCGGGTTCGCTGTTTCCGAGCAACATTAAATATAGCCCAAGCGGGCATTGGAGACAACTGAAAACTAGGGCCCCTGAAAATGCGTTGCAACCCCATTCACCCATCTAGAAATGCCCCCAAAGGAAGGCTTTGGGTACAACTGAACTCCCCAGGGGAGCCTTTACGCAGCCCCACATGCAACTGGACCCTCCGTGTTCGCTCTTTCACAGCAACCCTAAATATAGCCCTGGCAAGCATGGCAGACGGCTGAAAACTCGGGCCCCAGAAAACACCTTACAAGACCCTTTCACCCATCCAAAAGTGCCCCCAAAGGAAGGCTTTGGGTACAACTGAACTCCCCAGGGGAGCCTTTACGCAGCCCCACATGCAACTGGACCTTCCGGGTTCGCTGTTTCCGAGCAACCCTAAATATAACACTAGCCAGCTTGGAAGAAGCCTGAAAACTCGGGCAACAGAAAAAGCGTTACAAGCCCCTTTCGCCCATCCAAAAGTGCCCCCAGAGGAAGGCTTTAGTTACAAGTGAACTCCCCAGAGGAGCCTTTATGCAGCCCCACATGCAACTTGACCCTCCTTATTCGCTCTTTCACAGCAAGCCTAAATATAGCCCTAACCGGCATCGAAGATGACTGAAAAATCGGGCCAAAGAAAACGCCTTACAAGACCCTTTCACCCATCCAAAAGTGCCCCCAAAGGAAGGCTTTGGGTACAACTGAACTCCCCAGGGGAGCCATTACGCAGCCCCACATGCAACTGGACCTTCTGGGTTCGCTGTTTCCGAGCAACATTAAATATAGCCCAAGCGGGCATTGGAGACAACTGAAAACTCGGGCCCCTGAAAATGCGTTGCAACCCCATTCACCCATCTAGAAATGCCCCCAAAGGAAGGCTTTGGGTACAAGTGAACTCCCCAGGGGAGCCTTTCCGCAGCCCCACATGCAACTGGACCCTCCGTATTCGCTCTTTCACAGCAACCCTAAATATAGCCCTAACCCGCATGGCAGACGGCTGAAAACTCGGGGCCCAGAAAACGCCTTACAAGACCCTTTCACCCATCCAAAAGTGCCCCCAAAGGAAGGCTTTGGGTACAACTGAACTCCCCAGGGGAGCCTTTACGCAGCCCCACATGCAACTGGACCTTCCGGGTTCGCTGTTTCCGAGCAACCCTAAATATAACACTAGCCAGCTTGGAAGAAGCCTGAAAACTCGGGCAACAGAAAAAGCGTTACAAGCCCCTTTCGCCCATCCAAAAGTGCCCCCAGAGGAAGGCTTTAGTTACAAGTGAACTCCCCAGGGGAGCCTTTATGCAGCCCCACATGCAACTTGACCCTCCTTATTTGCTCTTTCACAGCAAGCCTAAATATAGCCCTAACCGGCATCGAAGATGACTGAAAAATCGGGCCAAAGAAAACGCCTTACAAGACCCTTTCACCCATCCAAAAGTGCCCCCAAAGGAAGGCTTTGGGTACAACTGAACTCCCCAGGGGAGCCATTACGCAGCCCCACATGCAACTGGAACTTCCGGGTTCGCTGTTTCCGAGCAACATTAAATATAGCCCAAGCCGGCATTGGAGACAACTGAAAACTCGGGCCCCTGAAAATGCGTTGCAACCCCATTCACCCATCTAGAAATGCCCCCAAAGGAAGGCTTTGGGTACAACTGAACTCCCCAGGGGAGCCTTTACGCAGCCCCACATGCAACTGGACCCTCCGTATTCGCTCTTTCACAGCAACCCTAAATATAGCCCTGGCAAGCATGGCAGACGGTTGAAAACTCGGGCCCCAGAAAACACCATACAAGACCCTTTCACCCATCCAAAAGTGCCCCCAAAGAAAGGCTTTGGGTACAACTGAACTCCCCAGGGGAGCCTTTACGCAGCCCCACATGCAACTGGACCTTCCGGGTTCGCTGTTTCCGAGCAACCCTAAATATAACACTAGCCAGCTTGGAAGAAGCCTGAAAACTCGGGCAACAGAAAAAGCGTTACAAGCCCCTTTCGCCCATCCAAAAGTGCCCCCAGAGGAAGGCTTTAGTTACAAGTGAACTCCCCAGGGGAGCCATTACGCAGCCCCACATGCAACTTGACCCTCCTTATTCGCTCTTTCACAGCAAGCCTAAATATAGCCCTAACCGGCATCGAAGATGACTGAAAAATCGGACCAAAGAAAACGCCTTACAAGACCCTTTCACTCATCCAAAAGTGCCCCCAAAGGAAGGCTTTGGGTACAACTGAACTCCCCAGGGGAGCCTTTACGCAGCCCCACATGCAACTGGACCTTCCGGGTTCGCTGTTTCCGAGCAACATTAAATATAGCCCAAGCGGGCATTGGAGACAACTGAAAACTCGGGCCCCTGAAAATGCGTTGCAACCCCATTCACCCATCTAGAAATGCCCCCAAAGGAAGGCTTTGGGTACAAGTGAACTCCCCAGGGGAGCCTTTACGCAGCCCCACATGCAACTGGACCCTCCGTATTCGCTCTTTCACAGCAACCCTAAATATAGCCCTGGCAAGCATGGCAGACGGCTGAAAACTCGGGCCCCAGAAAACACCTTACAAGACCCTTTCACCCATCCAAAAGTGCCCCCAAAGGAAGGCTTTGGGTACAACTGAACTCCCCAGGGGAGCCTTTACGCAGCCCCACATGCAACTGGACCTTCCGGGTTTGCTGTTTCCGAGCAACCCTAAATATAACACTAGCCAGCTTGGAAGAAGCCTGAAAACTCGGGCAACAGAAAAAGCGTTACAAGCCCCTTTCGCCCATCCAAAAGTGCCCGCAGAGGAAGGCTTTAGTTACAAGTGAACTCCCCAGGGGAGCCATTATGCAGCCCCACATGCAACTTGACCCTCCTTATTCGCTCTTTCACAGCAAGCCTAAATATAGCCCTAACCGGCAACGAAGATGACTGAAAAATCGGGCCAAAGAAAACGCCTTACAAACCATTTCACCCATCCAAATGTGCCCCCAGAGGAAGGCTTTAGGTACAACTGAACTCCCCAGGGGAGCCATTACGCAGCCCCACATGCAACTGGACCTTCCGGGTTCGCTGTTTCCGAGCAACATTAAATATAGCCCAAGCGGGCATTGGAGACAACTGAAAACTCGGGCCCCTGAAAATGCGTTGCAACCCCATTCACCCATCTAGAAATGCCCCCAAAGGAAGGCTTTGGGCACAACTGAACTCCCCAGGGGAGCCTTTACGCAGCCCCACATGCAACTTGACCCTCCTTATTCGCTCTTTCACAGCAACCCTAAATATAGCCCTGGCAAGCATGGCAGACGGCTGAAAACTCGGGCCCCAGAAAACGCCTTACAAGACCCTTTCACCCATCCAAACGTGCCCCCAAAGGAAGGCTTTGGGTACAACTGAACTCCCCAGGGGAGCCTTTACGCAGCCCCACATGCAACTGGACCTTCCGGGTTCGCTGTTTCCGAGCAACCCTAAATATAACACTAGCCAGCTTGGAAGAAGCCTAAAACTCGGGCAACAGAAAAAGCGTTTCAAGCCCATTTCGCCCATCCAAAAGTGCCCCCAGAGGAAGGCTTTAGTTACAAGTGAACTCCCCAGGGGAGCCTTTATGCAGCCCCACATGCAACTTGACCCTCCTTATTCGCTCTTTCACAGCAAGCCTAAATATAGCCCTAACCGGCATCGAAAATGACTGAAAAATCGGGCCAAAGAAAACGCCTTACAAGACCCTTTCACCCATCCAAAAGTGCCCCCAAAGGAAGGCTTTGGGTACAACTGAACTCCCCAGGGGAGCCTTTACGCAGCCCCACATGCAACTGGACCTTCCGGGTTCGCTGTTTCCGAGCAACATTAAATATAGCCCAAGCGGGCATTGGAGACAACTGAAAACTAGGGCCCCTGAAAATGCGTTGCAACCCCATTCACCCATCTAGAAATGCCCCCAAAGGAAGGCTTTGGGTACAACTGAACTCCCCAGGGGAGCCTTTACGCAGCCCCACATGCAACTGGACCCTCCGTGTTCGCTCTTTCACAGCAACCCTAAATATAGCCCTGGCAAGCATGGCAGACGGCTGAAAACTCGGGCCCCAGAAAACACCTTACAAGACCCTTTCACCCATCCAAAAGTGCCCCCAAAGGAAGGCTTTGGGTACAACTGAACTCCCCAGGGGAGCCTTTACGCAGCCCCACATGCAACTGGACCTTCCGGGTTCGCTGTTTCCGAGCAACCCTAAATATAACACTAGCCAGCTTGGAAGAAGCCTGAAAACTCGGGCAACAGAAAAAGCGTTACAAGCCCCTTTCGCCCATCCAAAAGTGCCCCCAGAGGAAGGCTTTAGTTACAAGTGAACTCCCCAGGGGAGCCTTTATGCAGCCCCACATGCAACTTGACCCTCCTTATTCGCTCTTTCACAGCAAGCCTAAATATAGCCCTAACCGGCATCGAAGATGACTGAAAAATCGGGCCAAAGAAAACGCCTTACAAGACCCTTTCACCCATCCAAAAGTGCCCCCAAAGGAAGGCTTTGGGTACAAGTGAACTCCCCAGGGGAGCCTTTACGCAGCCCCACATGCAACTGGACCTTCCGGGTTCGCTGTTTCCGAGCAACCCTAAATATAGCCCAAGTCGGCATTGGAGACAACTGAAAACTCGGGCCCCTGAAAATGCGTTGCAACCCCATTCACCCATCTAGAAATGCCCCCAAAGGAAGGCTTTGGGTACAAGTGAACTCCCCAGGGGAGCCTTTACGCAGCCCCACATGCAACTGGACCCTCCGTATTCGCTCTTTCACAGCAACCCTAAATATAGCCCTGGCAAGCATGGCAGACGGCTGAAAACTCGGGCCCCAGAAAACGCCTTACAAGACCCTTTCACCCATCCAAAAGTGCCCCCAAAGGAAGGCTTTGGGTACAACTGAACTCCCCAGGGGAGCCTTTACGCAGCCCCACATGCAACTGGACCTTCCGGGTTCGCTGTTTCCGAGCAACCCTAAATATAACACTAGCCAGCTTGGAAGAAGCCTGAAAACTCGGGCAACAGAAAAAGCGTTACAAGCCCATTTCGCCCATCCAAAAGTGCCCCCAGAGGAAGGCTTTAGTTACAAGTGAACTCCCCAGGGGAGCCTTTATGCAGCCCCACATGCAACTTGACCCTCCTTATTCGCTCTTTCACAGCAAGCCTAAATATAGCCCTAACCGGCATCGAAAATGACTGAAAAATCGGGCCAAAGAAAACGCCTTACAAGACCCTTTCACCCATCCAAAAGTGCCCCCAAAGGAAGGCTTTGGGTACAACTGAACTCCCCAGGGGAGCCTTTACGCAGCCCCACATGCAACTGGACCTTCCGGGTTCGCTGTTTCCGAGCAACATTAAATATAGCCCAAGCGGGCATTGGAGACAACTGAAAACTCGGGCCCCTGAAAATGCGTTGCAACCCCATTCACCCATCTAGAAATGCCCCCAAAGGAAGGCTTTGGGTACAACTGAACTCCCCAGGGGAGCCTTTACGCAGCCCCACATGCAACTGGACCCTCCGTGTTCGCTCTTTCACAGCAACCCTAAATATAGCCCTGGCAAGCATGGCAGACGGCTGAAAACTCGGGCCCCAGAAAACACCTTACAAGACCCTTTCACCCATCCAAAAGTGCCCCCAAAGGAAGACTTTGGGTACAAGTGAACTCCCCAGGGGAGCCTTTACGCAGCCCCACATGCAACTGGACCTTCCGGGTTCGCTGTTTCCGAGCAACCCTAAATATAACACTAGCCAGCTTGGAAGAAGCCTGAAAACTCGGGCAACAGAAAAAGCGTTACAAGCCCCTTTCGCCCATCCAAAAGTGCCCCCAGAGGAAGGCTTTAGTTACAAGTGAACTCCCCAGAGGAGCCTTTATGCAGCCCCACATGCAACTTGACCCTCCTTATTCGCTCTTTCACAGCAAGCCTAAATATAGCCCTAACCGGCATCGAAGATGACTGAAAAATCGGGCCAAAGAAAACGCCTTACAAGACCCTTTCACCCATCCAAAAGTGCCCCCAAAGGAAGGCTTTGGGTACAACTGAACTCCCCAGGGGAGCCTTTACGCAGCCCCACATGCAACTGGACCTTCCGGGTTCGCTGTTTCCAAGCAACCCTAAATATAGCCCAAGTCGGCATTGGAGACAACTGAAAACTCGGGCCCCTGAAAATGCGTTGCAACCCCATTCACCCATCTAGAAATGCCCCCAAAGGAAGGGTTTGGGTACAAGTGAACTCCCCAGGGGAGCCTTTACGCAGCCCCACATGCAACTGGACCCTCCGTATTCGCTCTTTCACAGCAACCCTAAATATAGCCCTGGCAAGCATGGCAGACGGCTGAAAACTCGGGCCCCAGAAAACACCTTACAAGACCCTTTCACCCATCCAAAAGTGCCCCCAAAGGAAGGCTTTGGGTACAACTGAACTCCCCAGGGGAGCCTTTACGCAGCCCCACATGCAACTGGACCTTCCGGGTTCGCTGTTTCCGAGCAACCCTAAATATAACACTAGCCAGCTTGGAAGAAGCCTGAAAACTCGGGCAACAGAAAAAGCGTTACAAGCCCCTTTCGCCCATCCAAAAGTGCCCCCAGAGGAAGGCTTTAGTTACAAGTGAACTCCCCAGGGGAGCCTTTATGCAGCCCCCCATGCAACTTGACCCTCCTTATTCGCTCTTTCACAGCAAGCCTAAATATAGCCCTAACCGGCATCGAAAATGACTGAAAAATCGGGCCAAAGAAAACGCCTTACAAGACCCTTTCACCCATCCAAAAGTGCCCCCAAAGGAAGGCTTTGGGTACAACTGAACTCCCCAGGGGAGCCTTTACGCAGCCCCACATGCAACTGGACCTTCCGGGTTCGCTGTTTCCGAGCAACATTAAATATAGCCCAAGCGGGCATTGGAGACAACTGAAAACTCGGGCCCCTGAAAATGCGTTGCAACCCCATTCACCCATCTAGAAATGCCCCCAAAGGAAGGCTTTGGGTACAACTGAACTCCCCAGGGGAGCCTTTACGCAGCCCCACATGCAACTGGACCTTCCGGGTTCGCTGTTTCCGAGCAACCCTAAATATAACACTAGCCAGCTTGGAAGAAGCCTGAAAACTCGGGCAACAGAAAAAGCGTTACAAGCCCCTTTCGCCCATCCAAAAGTGCCCCCAGAGGAAGGCTTTAGTTACAAGTGAACTCCCCAGGGGAGCCTTTATGCAGCCCCCCATGCAACTTGACCCTCCTTATTCGCTCTTTCACAGCAAGCCTAAATATAGCCCTAACCGGCATCGAAAATGACTGAAAAATCGGGCCAAAGAAAACGCCTTACAAGACCCTTTCACCCATCCAAAAGTGCCCCCAAAGGAAGGCTTTGGGTACAACTGAACTCCCCAGGGGAGCCTTTACGCAGCCCCACATGCAACTGGACCTTCCGGGTTCGCTGTTTCCGAGCAACATTAAATATAGCCCAAGCGGGCATTGGAGACAACTGAAAACTCGGGCCCCTGAAAATGC
Source organism: Anas platyrhynchos (assembly GCF_047663525.1). NCBI lineage: Eukaryota > Metazoa > Chordata > Aves > Anseriformes > Anatidae > Anas > Anas platyrhynchos. Next base: position 4,395,662 of record NC_092596.1, read on the forward strand.
GTTGCAACCCCATTCACCCATCTAGAAATGCCCCCAAAGGAAGGCTTTGGGTACAACTGAACTCCCCAGGGGAGCCTTTACGCAGCCCCACATGCAACTGGACCTTCCGGGTTCGCTGTTTCCGAGCAACATTAAATATAACACTAGCCAGCTTGGAAGAAGCCTGAAAATTCGGGCAACAGAAAAAGCGTTACAAGCCCATTTCGCCCATCTAAAAGTGCCCCCAGAGGAAGGCTTTAGTTACAAGTGAACTCCCCAGGGGAGCCTTTATGCAGCCCCACATGCAACTTGACCCTCCTTATTCGCTCTTTCACAGCAAGCCTAAATATAGCCCTAACCGGCATCGAAAATGACTGAAAAATCGGGCCAAAGAAAACGCCTTACAAGACCCTTTCACCCATCCAAAAGTGCCCCCAAAGGAAGGCTTTGGGTACAACTGAACTCCCCAGGGGAGCCTTTACGCAGCCCCACATGCAACTGGACCTTCCGGGTTCGCTGTTTCCGAGCAACATTAAATATAGCCCAAGCGGGCATTGGAGACAACTGAAAACTCGGGCCCCTGAAAATGCGTTGCAACCCCATTCACCCATCTAGAAATGCCCCCAAAGGAAGGCTTTGGGTACAACTGAACTCCCCAGGGGAGCCTTTACGCAGCCCCACATGCAACTGGACCCTCCGTGTTCGCTCTTTCACAGCAACCCTAAATATAGCCCTGGCAAGCATGGCAGACGGCTGAAAACTCGGGCCCCAGAAAACACCTTACAAGACCCTTTCACCCATCCAAAAGTGCCCCCAAAGGAAGACTTTGGGTACAACTGAACTCCCCAGGGGAGCCTTTACGCAGCCCCACATGCAACTGGACCTTCCGGGTTCGCTGTTTCCGAGCAACCCTAAATATAACACTAGCCAGCTTGGAAGAAGCCTGAAAACTCGGGCAACAGAAAAAGCGTTACAAGCCCCTTTCGCCCATCCAAAAGTGCCCCCAGAGGAAGGCTTTAGTTACAAGTGAACTCCCCAGGGGAGCCTTTATGCAGCCCCACATGCAACTTGACCCTCCTTATTCGCTCTTTCACAGCAAGCCTAAATATAGCCCTAACCGGCATCGAAGATGACTGAAAAATCGGGCCAAAGAAAACGCCTTACAAGTCCCTTTCACCCATCCAAAAGTGCCCCCAAAGGAAGGCTTTGGGTACAACTGAACTCCCCAGGGGAGCCTTTACGCAGCCCCACATGCAACTGGTCCTTCCGGGTTCGCTGTTTCCGAGCAACCTTTAAATATAACACTAGCCATCTTGGAAGAAGCCTGAAAACTCGGGCAACAGAAAAAGCGTTTCAAGCACCATTCGCCCATCCAAAAGTGCCCCCAAAGGAAGGCTTTGGGTACAACTGAACTCCCCAGGGGAGCCTTTACGCAGCCCCACATGCAACTGGACCTTCCGGGTTCGCTGTTTCCGAGCAACATTAAATATAGCCCAAGCCTGCATTGGAGACAACTGAAAACTCGGGCCCCTGAAAATGCGTTGCAACCCCATTCACCCATCTAGAAATGCCCCCAAAGGAAGGCTTTGGGTACAAGTGAACTCCCCAGGGGAGCCTTTACGCAGCCCCACATGCAACTGGACCCTCCGTATTCGCTCTTTCACAGCAACCCTAAATATTTCCCTGGCAAGCATGGCAGACGGCTGAAAACTCGGGCCCCAGAAAACACCTTACAAGACCCTTTCACCCATCCAAAAGTGCCCCCAAAGGAAGGCTTTGGGTACAACTGAACTCCCCAGGGGAGCCTTTACGCAGCCCCACATGCAACTGGACCTTCCGGGTTTGCTGTTTCCGAGCAACCCTAAATATAACACTAGCCAGCTTGGAAGAATCCTGAAAACTCGGGCAACAGAAAAAGCGTTACAAGCCCCTTTCGCCCATCCAAAAGTGCCCCCAGAGGAAGGCTTTAGTTACAAGTGAACTCCCCAGGGGAGCCTTTATGCAGCCCCACATGCAACTTGACCGTCCTTATTCGCTCTTTCACAGCAAGCCTAAATATAGCCCTAACCGGCATCGAAAATGACTGAAAAATCGGGCCAAAGAAAACGCCTTACAAGACCCTTTCACCCATCCAAAAGTGCCCCCAAAGGAAGGCTTTGGGTACAACTGAACTCCCCAGGGGAGCCTTTACGCAGCCCCACATGCAACTGGACCTTCCGGGTTCGCTGTTTCCGAGCAACATTAAATATAGCCCAAGCGGGCATTGGAGACAACTGAAAACTCGGGCCCCTGAAAATGCGTTGCAACCCCATTCACCCATCTAGAAATGCCCCCAAAGGAAGGCTTTGGGTACAACTGAACTCCCCAGGGGAGCCTTTACGCAGCCCCACATGCAACTGGACCTTCCGGGTTCGCTGTTTCCGAGCAACCCTAAATATAACACTAGCCAGCTTGGAAGAAGCCTGAAAACTCGGGCAACAGAAAAAGCGTTACAAGCCCATTTCGCCCATCCAAAAGTGCCCCCAGAGGAAGGCTTTAGTTACAAGTGAACTCCCCAGGGGAGCCTTTATGCAGCCCCACATGCAACTTGACCCTCCTTATTCGCTCTTTCACAGCAAGCCTAAATATAGCCCTAACCGGCATCGAAGATGACTGAAAAATCGGGCCAAAGAAAACGCCTTACAAGACCCTTTCACCCATCCAAAAGTGCCCCCAAAGGAAGGCTTTGGGTACAACTGAACTCCCCAGGGGAGCCTTTACGCAGCCCCACATGCAACTGGACCTTCCGGGTTCGCTGTTTCCGAGCAACATTAAATACAGCCCAAGCGGGCATTGGAGACAACTGAAAACTCGGGCCCCTGAAAATGCGTTGCAACCCCATTCACCCATCTAGAAATGCCCCCAAAGGAAGGCTTTGGGTACAAGTGAACTCCCCAGGGCAGCCTTTACGCAGCCACACATGCAACTGGACCTTCCGGGTTCGCTCTTTCCGAGCAACCCTAAATATAACACTAGCCAGCTTGGAAGAAGCCTGAAAACTCGGGCAACAGAAAAAGCGTTACAAGCCCCTTTCGCCCATCCAAAAGTGCCCCCAGAGGAAGGCTTTAGTTACAAGTGAACTCCCCAGGGGAGCCTTTATGCAGCCCCACATGCAACTTGACCCTCCTTATTCGCTCTTTCACAGCAAGCCTAAATATAGCCCTAACCGGCATCGAAAATGACTGAAAAATCGGGCCAAAGAAAACGCCTTACAAGACCCTTTCACACATCCAAAAGTGCCCCCAAAGGAAGGCTTTGGGTACAACTGAACTCCCCAGGGGAGCCTTTACGCAGCCCCACATGCAACTGGACCTTCCGGGTTCGCTGTTTCCGAGCAACCTTTAAATATAACACTAGCCAGCTTGGAAGAAGCCTGAAAACTCGGGCAACAGAAAAAGCGTTTCAAGCACCATTCGCCCATCCAAAAGTGCCCCCAAAGGAAGGCTTTGGGTACAACTGAACTCCCCAGGGGAGCCTTTACGCAGCCCCACATGCAACTGGACCTTCCGGGTTCGCTGTTTCCGAGCAACATTAAATATAGCCCAAGCCGGCATTGGAGACAACTGAAAACTCGGGCCCCTGAAAATGCGTTGCAACCCCATTCACCCATCTAGAAATGCCCCCAAAGGAAGGCTTTGGGTACAAGTGAACTCCCCAGGGGAGCCTTTACGCAGCCCCACATGCAACTGGACCCTCCGTATTCGCTCTTTCACAGCAACCCTAAATATTTCCCTGGCAAGCATGGCAGACGGCTGAAAACTCGGGCCCCAGAAAACACCTTACAAGACCCTTTCACCCATCCAAAAGTGCCCCCAAAGGAAGGCTTTGGGTACAACTGAACTCCCCAGGGGAGCCTTTACGCAGCCCCACATGCAACTGGACCTTCCGGGTTTGCTGTTTCCGAGCAACCCTAAATATAACACTAGCCAGCTTGGAAGAATCCTGAAAACTCGGGCAACAGAAAAAGCGTTACAAGCCCCTTTCGCCCATCCAAAAGTGCCCCCAGAGGAAGGCTTTAGTTACAAGTGAACTCCCCAGGGGAGCCTTTATGCAGCCCCACATGCAACTTGACCGTCCTTATTCGCTCTTTCACAGCAAGCCTAAATATAGCCCTAACCGGCATCGAAAATGACTGAAAAATCGGGCCAAAGAAAACGCCTTACAAGACCCTTTCACCCATCCAAAAGTGCCCCCAAAGGAAGGCTTTGGGTAGAAGTGAACTCCCCAGGGGAGCCTTTACGCAGCCCCACATGCAACTGGACCTTCCGGGTTCGCTGTTTCCGAGCAGCATTAAATATAGCCCAAGCGGGCATTGGAGACAACTGAAAACTCGGGCCCCTGAAAATGCGTTGCAACCCCATTCACCCATCTAGAAATGCCCCCAAAGGAAGGCTTTGGGTACAACTGAACTCCCCAGGGGAGCCTTTACGCAGCCCCACATGCAACTGGACCTTCCGGGTTCGCTGTTTCCGATCAACCCTAAATATAACACTAGCCAGCTTGGAAGAAGCCTGAAAACTCGGGCAACAGAAAAAGCGTTACAAGCCCCTTTCGCCCATCCAAAAGTGCCCCCAGAGGAAGGCTTTAGTTACAAGTGAACTCCCCAGGGGAGCCTTTATGCAGCCCCACATGCAACTTGACCCTCCTTATTCGCTCTTTCACAGCAAGCCTAAATATAGCCCTAACCGGCATCGAAAATGACTGAAAAATCGGGCCAAAGAAAACGCCTTACAAGACCCTTTCACCCATCCAAAAGTGCCCCCAAAGGAAGGCTTTGGGTACAACTGAACTCCCCAGGGGAGCCTTTACGCAGCCCCACATGCAACTGGACCTTCCGGGTTCGCTGTTTCCGAGCAACCTTTAAATATAACACTAGCCAGCTTGGAAGAAGCCTGAAAACTCGGGCAACAGAAAAAGCGTTTCAAGCCCCATTCGCCCATCCAAAAGTGCCCCCAAAGGAAGGCTTTGGGTACAACTGAACTCCCCAGGGGAGCCTTTACGCAGCCCCACATGCAACTGGACCTTCCGGGTTTGCTGTTTCCGAGCAACATTAAATATAGCCCAAGTGGGCATTGGAGACAACTGAAAACTCGGGCCCCTGAAAATGCATTGCAACCCCATTCACCCATCTAGAAATGCCCCCAAAGGAAGGCTTTGGGTACAAGTGAACTCCCCAGGGGAGCCTTTACGCAGCCCCACATGCAACTGGACCCTCCGTATTCGCTCTTTCACAGCAACCCTAAATATAGCCCTGGCAAGCATGGCAGACGGCTGAAAACTCGGGCCCCAGAAAACACCTTACAAGACCCTTTCACCCATCCAAAAGTGCCCCCAGAGGAAGGCTTTGGGTACAACTGAACTCCCCAGGGGAGCCTTTACGCAGCCCCACATGCAACTGGACCTTCCGGGTTCGCTGTTTCCGAGAAACATTAAATATAGCCCAAGCGGGCATTGGAGACAACTGAAAACTCGGGCAAATGAAAATGCGTTGCAACCCCATTCACCCATCTAGAAATGCCCCCAAAGGAAGGCTTTGGGTACAACTGAACTCCCCAGGGGAGCCTTTACGCAGCCCCACATGCAACTGGACCTTCCGGGTTCGCTGTTTCCGAGCAACCCTAAATATAACACTAGCCAGCTTGGAAGAAGCCTGAAAACTCGGGCAACAGAAAAAGCGTTACAAGCCCCTTTCGCCCATCCAAAAGTGCCCCCAGAGGAAGGCTTTAGTTACAAGTGAACTCCCCAGGGGAGCCTTTATGCAGCCCCACATGCAACTTGACCCTCCTTATTCGCTCTTTCACAGCAAGCCTAAATATAGCCCTAACCGGCATCGAAGATGACTGAAAAATCGGGCCAAAGAAAACGCCTTACAAGACCCTTTCACCCATACAAAAGTGCCCCCAAAGGAAGGCTTTGGGTACAAGTGAACTCCCCAGGGGAGCCTTTACGCAGCCCCACATGCAACTGGACCCTCCGTATTCGCTCTTTCACAGCAACCCTAAATATAGCCCTGGCAAGCATGGCAGACGGCTGAAAACTCGGGCCCCAGAAAACACCTTACAAGACCCTTTCACCCATCCAAAAGTGAACCCCAAAGGAAGGCTTTGGGTACAACTGAACTCCCCAGGGGAGCCTTTACGCAGCCCCACATGCAACTGGACCTTCCGTATTCGCTCTTTCACAGCAATATTTAATATAACCGAAGCGGGCATTGGAGACAACTGAAAACTCGGGCCCCTGAAAATGCGTTGCAACCCCATTCACCCATCTAGAAATGCCCCCAAAGGAAGGCTTTGGGTACAACTGAACTTCCCAGGGGAGCCTTTACGCAGCCCCACATGAAACTGGACCTTCCGTGTTCGCTGTTTCCGAGCAACCCTAAATATAACACTAGCCAGCTTGGAAGAAGCCTGAAAATTCGGGCAACAGAAAAAGCGTTACAAGCCCCTTTCGCCCATCCAAAAGTGCCCCCAGAGGAAGGCTTTAGTTACAAGTGAACTCCCCAGGGGAGCCTTTATGCAGCCCCACATGCAACTTGACCCTCCTTATTCGCTCTTTCACAGCAAGCCTAAATATAGCCCTAACCGGCATCGAAAATGACTGAAAAATCGGGCCAAAGAAAACGCCTTACAAGACCCTTTCACCCATCCAAAAGTGCCCCCAAAGGAAGGCTTTGGGTACAACTGAACTCCCCAGGGGAGCCTTTACGCAGCCCCACATGCAACTGGACCTTCCGGGTTCGCTGTTTCCGAGCAACCTTTAAATATAACACTAGCCAGCTTGGAAGAAGCCTGAAAACTCGGGCAACAGAAAAAGCGTTTCAAGCCCCATTCGCCCATCCAAAAGTGCCCCCAAAGGAAGGCTTTGGGTACAACTGAACTCCACAGGGGAGCCTTTACGCAGCCCCACATGCAACTGGACCCTCCGTATTCGCTCTTTCACAGCAACCCTAAATATAGCCCTGGCAAGCATGGCAGACGGCTGAAAACTCGGGCCCCAGAAAACGCCTTACAAGACCCTTTCACCCATCCAAAAGTGCCCCCAAAGGAAGGCTTTGGGTACAACTGAACTCCCCAGGGGAGCCTTTACGCAGCCCCACATGCAACTGGACCTTCCGGGTTCGCTTTTTCCGAGCAACCCTAAATATAACACTAGCCAGCTTGGAAGAAGCCTGAAAACTCGGGCAACAGAAAAAGCGTTACAAGCCCCTTTCGCCCATCCAAAAGTGCCCCCAGAGGAAGGCTTTAGTTACAAGTGAACTCCCCAGGGGAGCCTTTATGCAGCCCCACATGCAACTTGACCCTCCTTATTCGCTCTTTCACAGCAAGCCTAAATATAGCCCTAACCGGCATCGAAGATGACTGAAAAATCGGGCCAAAGAAAACGCCTTACAAGACCCTTTCACCCATACAAAAGTGCCCCCAAAGGAAGGCTTTGGGTACAAGTGAACTCCCCAGGGGAGCCTTTACGCAGCCCCACATGCAACTGGACCCTCCGTATTCGCTCTTTCACAGCAACCCTAAATATAGCCCTGGCAAGCATGGCAGACGGCTGAAAACTCGGGCCCCAGAAAACACCTTACAAGACCCTTTCACCCATCCAAAAGTGAACCCCAAAGGAAGGCTTTGGGTACAACTGAACTCCCCAGGGGAGCCTTTACGCAGCCCCACATGCAACTGGACCTTCCGTATTCGCTCTTTCACAGCAATATTTAATATAACCGAAGCGGGCATTGGAGACAACTGAAAACTCGGGCCCCTGAAAATGCGTTGCAACCCCATTCACCCATCTAGAAATGCCCCCAAAGGAAGGCTTTGGGTACAACTGAACTTCCCAGGGGAGCCTTTACGCAGCCCCACATGAAACTGGACCTTCCGTGTTCGCTGTTTCCGAGCAACCCTAAATATAACACTAGCCAGCTTGGAAGAAGCCTGAAAATTCGGGCAACAGAAAAAGCGTTACAAGCCCCTTTCGCCCATCCAAAAGTGCCCCCAGAGGAAGGCTTTAGTTACAAGTGAACTCCCCAGGGGAGCCTTTATGCAGCCCCACATGCAACTTGACCCTCCTTATTCGCTCTTTCACAGCAAGCCTAAATATAGCCCTAACCGGCATCGAAAATGACTGAAAAATCGGGCCAAAGAAAACGCCTTACAAGACCCTTTCACCCATCCAAAAGTGCCCCCAAAGGAAGGCTTTGGGTACAACTGAACTCCCCAGGGGAGCCTTTACGCAGCCCCACATGCAACTGGACCTTCCGGGTTCGCTGTTTCCGAGCAACCTTTAAATATAACACTAGCCAGCTTGGAAGAAGCCTGAAAACTCGGGCAACAGAAAAAGCGTTTCAAGCCCCATTCGCCCATCCAAAAGTGCCCCCAAAGGAAGGCTTTGGGTACAACTGAACTCCACAGGGGAGCCTTTACGCAGCCCCACATGCAACTGGACCCTCCGTATTCGCTCTTTCACAGCAACCCTAAATATAGCCCTGGCAAGCATGGCAGACGGCTGAAAACTCGGGCCCCAGAAAACGCCTTACAAGACCCTTTCACCCATCCAAAAGTGCCCCCAAAGGAAGGCTTTGGGTACAACTGAACTCCCCAGGGGAGCCTTTACGCAGCCCCACATGCAACTGGACCTTCCGGGTTCGCTTTTTCCGAGCAACCCTAAATATAACACTAGCCAGCTTGGAAGAAGCCTGAAAACTCGGGCAACAGAAAAAGCGTTACAAGCCCCTTTCGCCCATCCAAAAGTGCCCCCAGAGGAAGGCTTTAGTTACAAGTGAACTCCCCAGGGGAGCCTTTATGCAGCCCCACATGCAACTTGACCCTCCTTATTCGCTCTTTCACAGCAAGCCTGACAGCTATATTTAATGTTGCTCGGAAACAGCGAACCCGGAAGGTCCAGTTGCATGTGGGGCTGCGTAAAGGCTCCCCTGGGGAGTTCAGTTGTACCCAAAGCCTTCCTTTGGGGGCACTTTTGGATGGGCGAATGGGGCTTGAAACGCTTTTTTCTTTCACAGCAAGACCTTCCGGGTTCGCTGTTTCCGAGAAACATTAAAAATAGCCCAAGCGGGCATTGGAGACAACTGAAAACTCGGGCAAATGAAAATGCGTTGCAACCCCATTCACCCATCTAGAAATGCCCCCAAAGGAAGGCTTTGGGTACAACTGAACTCCCCAGGGGAGCCTTTACGCAGCCCCACATGCAACTGGACCTTCCGGGTTCGCTGTTTCCGAGCAACCTTTAAATATAACACTAGCCAGCTTGGAAGAAGCCTGAAAACTCGGGCAACAGAAAAAGCGTTACAAGCCCCTTTCGCCCATCCAAAAGTGCCCCCAAAGGAAGGCTTTGGGTACAACTGAACTCCCCAGGGGAGCCTTTACGCAGCCCCACATGCAACTGGACCTTCCGGGTTCGCTGTTTCCGAGCAACATTATATATAGCCCAAGCGGACATTGGAGACAACTGAAAACTCGGGCCCCTGAAAATGAGTTGCAACCCCATTCACCCATCTAGAAATGCCCGCAAAGGAAGGCTTTGGGTACAACTGAACTCCCCAGGGGAGCCTTTACGCAGCCCCACATGCAACTGGACACTCCTTATTCGCTCTTTCACAGCAACCCTAAATATAGCCCTAGCCGGCATGGGAGACGACTGAAAACTCGGGCCCCAGAAAACGCGTTACAAGCCCCATTCGCCAATCCAAAAGTGCCCCCAAAGGAAGGCTTTGGGTACAAGTGAACTCCCCAGTGGAGCTTTTTTGAAGCCCCACATGCAACTGGACTCTCCGGGTTCACTCTTTTTACGCAACCCTAAATATAGCCCTAGTCGCAAAGGGTGAAGACTGAAAAAGTGGCCCTCAGAAAACGCATTGCGATTCCCCTTGGAACATCCAAAAGTGCCACCAAACGAACGCTTTGTGTACAAGTGAACTCCCCAGGGGAGCCTTTATGCAGCCCCACATGCAACTGGACCCTATGGGTTCGCTGTTTACGAGCAACCCTAAATATAATACTCGCCAGCATGGCAGAAGACTGAAAACTCGGGCCACAGAAAAAGCGTTTCAAGCCCCATTCACCCATCCAAAAGTGCCCCCAAAGGAAGGCTTTGGGTACAACTGAACTACCCAGGGGAGCCTTTATGCAGCCCCACATGCAACTTGACCCTCCTTGTTCGCTCTTTCACAGCAAGCCTATATATAGCCCTGGCCCGCATGGCAGACGACTGAAAACTCGGGCCCCAGAAAACGCATTCCAAGCCACTTTCGCCCATCCAAAAGTGCCCCCAAAGGAAGGCTTTGGGTACAAGTGAACTCCCCAGGGGAGCTTTTATGCAGCCCCACATACAACTGGACCCTCTGGGTTCACTCTTTCACCGCAAGCCTAAATATAGCCCTCGGCGCAATGGGAGAAGACTGAAAAAGCGGGCCTCAGAAAACGGCTTACAAGACCATTTCGCCCATCCAAAATTGCCCCCAAAGGAAGGTTTTGGGTACAGCTGAACTCCCCAGGGGAGCCTTTACGCAGCCCCACATGCAACTGGACCCTCCGGGTTCACTCTTTCTACGCAAGCCTAAATATAGCCCTCGGGGCAATGGGAGAAGACTGAAAAAGCGGGCCTCAGAAAACGCATTGCAAGTCTCTTTGGACCATCCAAAAGTGCCCCCAAAGGAAGGCTTTGGGTACAGCTGAACTCCCCAGGGGAGCCTTTATGCAGCCCCACATGCAACTGGACCCTCCGGGTTCGCTCTTTCCGAGCAACACTAAACATATCCCTAGCCGGCATGGGAGACGACTGAAAACTCGGGCCCCAGAAAACTCATTCCAAGCCCCATTCGCCCATCCAAAAGTGCCCCCAGAGGAAGGCTTTGAGTACAAGTGAACTCCCCAGGGTAGTCTTTATGCAGCGCCACATGCAACTTGACCCTCCTTATTCGCTCTTTCACAGCAAGCCTAAATATAGACCTAACCGGCTTCGGAGATGACTGAAAACTCGGGCCCCAGAAAACGGGTTACAAGCCCCATTCGCCAATCCAAAAGTGACCCCAAAGGAAGGCTTTGGGTACATCTGAACTCCCCAGGGGAGCCTTTACGCAGCCCCACATGCAACTGGACCCTCCTTATTCGCTCTTTCACAGCAACCCTAAATATATCCCTGGCACGCATGGGAGACGACTGAAAACTCGGGCCCCATAGAACGGGTTACAAGACCCATTTGCCCATCCAAAAGTTCCCCCAAAGGAAGGCTTTGGGTACAAGTGAACTCCCCAGGGGAGCCTTTATGCAGCCCCACATGCAACTGGACGCTCCGTATTCGCGCTTTCAAAGCAAGCCTAAATATATTCGTAGCCGGCATCGGAGATGACTGAAAAAGCGGGCCTCAGAAAACGCATTGCGAGTCTCTTTCGACCATCCAAAAGTTCCCCCAAAGGAAGGCTTTGGGTACAAGTGAACTCCCCAGGGGAGCCTTTATGCAGCCCCACATGCAACTGGACCCTCCGGGTTCACTCTTTCACCGCAAGCCTAAATATAGCCCTCGGCGCAATAGGAGAAGACTGAAAAAGCGGGCATCAGAAAACGCATTGCGATTCCCTTGGACCATTCAAAAGTCCCCAAAATGAAGGCTTTGGGTACAAGTGAACTCCCCAGGGGAGCCTTTATGCAGCCCCACATGCAACTGGACCCTTCTTATTAGCTCTTTCACAGCAAGCCTAAATATTACTCTAGCCGGCATCGGGGAAGACTTAAAAAGCGGGCCTCAGAGAACGCGTTAAAAGCCCCTTTCGCCCTTCAAAAAGTGCCCCCAAAGAAAGGCTTTGGGTACAACTGAACTCCCCAGGGGAGCCTTTATTCAGCCCCACATGCAACTCGACCCTCCGGTTTCGCTGTTTCACAGCAACCCTAAGTATAACCCTAGCCAGCATGGCAGAAGACTGAAAACTGGGGCCACAAAAAAAGCGATTCACCCATTCACCCATCCAAAAGTGCCGCCAAAGGAAGGCTTTGGGTACAGCTGAACTCCCCAGGGGAGCCTTTGTGCAGCCCCACATGCAACTGGACCCCCATTATTCGCTCTTTCACAGCAAGCCTAAATATAGCCCTGGCCCGCATGGCAGACGACTGAGAACTCGGGCCCCAGAAAACGTGTTACAAGCCCCATTTGCCCATCCAAAAGTGCCCCCAGAGGAAGGCTTTGGGTACAAGTGAACTCCCCAGGGGAGCTTTTATGCAGCCCCACATACAACTGGACCCTCCGGGTTCGCTCTTTCACAGCAAGCCTATATATAGCCTTAGCCGGCATCGGAGATGACTGAAAAATCGGGCCAAAGAAAATGGCTTACAAGACCATTTCGCCCATCCAAAATTGCCCCCAAAGGAAGGCTTTGGGTACAAGTGAACTCCCCAGGGGAGCCTTTATGCAGCCCCACATGCAACTGGACCCTCCGGGTTCGCTTTTTCCGAGCAACACTAAACATAGCCCTCAGGGCAATGGGAGACGACTGAAAACTCGGGCCCCAGAAAACGCATTCCGAGCCCTTTTCGCCCATCCAAAAGTGCCCCCAGAGGAAGGCTTTGAGTACAAGTGAACTCCCCAGGGGAGCCTTTATGCAGCCCCACATGCAACTGGACCCTACGGGTTCGCTGTTTACGAGCAACCCTAAATATAATACTCGCCAGTATGGCAGAAGCCTGAAAACTCGGGCCACAGAAAAAGCGTTTCAAGCCCCATTCACCCATCCAAAAGTGCCACCAAAGGAAGGCTTTGGGTACAACTGAACTACCCATGGGAGCCTTTATGTAGCCCCACATGCATCTAGACCCTCCGTATTCGCTCTTTCACCGCAAGCCTAAATATAGCCCTGGCCTGCATGGCAGACGACTGAAAATTCGGGCCCCAGAAAACGCATTCCAAGCCCCTTTCGCCCATCCAAAAGTGCCCCCAGAGGAAGGCTTTGGGTACAAGTGAACTCCCCAGGGGAGCTTTTATGCAGCCCCACATACAACTGGACCCTCCGGGTTCACTCTTTCACCGCAAGACTCAATATAGCCCTCGGCGCAATGGGAGAAGCCTGAAAAAGCGGCCCTCAGAAAAGGCATTGAGATTTCCCTTGGACCATCCAAAAGTGCCCCCAAAGAAAGGCTTTGGGTACAACTGAACTCCCCAGGGGAGCCTTTATGCAGCCCCACATGCAACTGAACCCTCCTTATTCGCTCATTCACAGCAAGCCTTTATATAGCCCTAGCCGGGATCGGAGATGACTGAAAAATCAGGCCAAAGAAAACGCCTTACAAGACCATTTCGCCCATCCAAAAGTGCCCCCAGAGGAAGGCTTTGGGTACAGCTGAACTCCCCAGGGGAGCCTTTGTGCAGAACCAAATGCAAATGGATCCTCCTTATTCGCTCTTTCACAGCAAGCGTAAATATAGCCCTAGCCGGCACCGGAGATGACTGAAAAATCGGGCCAAAGAAAATGCCTTACAAGACCCTTTCGCCCATCCAAAAGTTCCCCCAAAGGAAGGCTTTGAGTACAACTGAACTCCCCAGGGGAGCCTTTACGCAGCCCCACATGCAACTGGACCCCCATTATTCGCTCTTTTACCGCAACCCTATATATAGCCCTGGCCCGCATGGCAGACGACTGAAAATTCGGGCCCCAGAAAACGCGTTACAAGCCCCATTCGCCAATCCAAAAGTGCCCCCAAAGGAAGGCTTTGGGTACAAGTGAACTCCCCAGTGGAGCTTTTTTGAAGCCCCACATGCAACTGGACCCTCCGGGTTCACTCATTTTACGCAAGCCTAAATATAGCCCTAGTCGCAAAGGGTGAAGACTAAAAAGCGGGCCTCAGAAAACGCATTGCGATTCCCCTTGGACCATCCAAAAGTGCCACCAAACGAATGCTTTTTGTACAAGTGAACTCCCCAGGGGATCCTTTTTGCAGCCCCACATGCAACTGGACCCTCCTTATTCGCTCTTTCACAGCAAGCCTATATATAGCCTTAGCCGGCATCGGAGATGACTGAAAAATCGGGCCAAAGAAAACGCCTTACAAGACCATTTCGCCCATCCAAAAGTGCCCCCAAAGGAAGGCTTTGGGTACAACTGAACTCCCCAGGGGAGCTTTTATGCAGCCCCACATACAACTGGACCCTCCGGGTTCACTCTTTCACAGCAAGACTCAATATAGCCCTCGGCGCAATGGGAGAAGCCTGAAAAAGCGGCCCTCAGAAAAGGCATTGAGATTTCCCTTGGACCATCCAAAAGTGCCCCCAAAGAAAGGCTTTGGGTACAACTGAACTCCCCAGGGGAGCCTTTATGCAGCCCCACATGCAACTGAACCCTCCTTATTCGCTCATTCACAGCAAGCCTTTATATAGCCCTAGCCGGTATCGGAGATGACTGAAAAATCAGGCCAAAGAAAACGCCTTACAAGACCATTTCGCCCATCCAAAAGTGCCCCCAGAGGAAGGCTTTGGGTACAGCTGAACTCCCCAGTGGAGCCTTTGTGCAGAACCAAATGCAAATGGATCCTCCTTATTCGCTCTTTCACAGCAAGCGTAAATATAGCCCTAGCCGGCACCGGAGATGACTGAAAAATCGGGCCAAAGAAAATGCCTTACAAGACCCTTTCGCCCATCCAAAAGTTCCCCCAAAGGAAGGCTTTGAGTACAACTGAACTCCCCAGGGGAGCCTTTACGCAGCCCCACATGCAACTGGACACTCCTTATTCGCTCTTTCACAGCAACCCTATATATAGCCCTGGCCCGCATGGCAGACGACTGAAAACTCGGGCCCCAGAAAACGCGTTACAAGCCCCATTCGCCAATCCAAAAGTGCCCCCAAAGGAAGGCTTTGGGTACAAGTGAACTCCCCAGTGGAGCTTTTTTGAAGCCCCACATGCAACTGGACCCTCCGGGTTCACTCATTTTACGCAAGCCTAAATATAGCCCTAGTCGCAAAGGGTGAAGACTAAAAAGCGGGCCTCAGAAAACGCATTGCGATTCCCCTTGGACCATCCAAAAGTGCCACCAAACGAATGCTTTTTGTACAAGTGAACTCCCCAGGGGATCCTTTTTGCAGCCCCACATGCAACTGGACCCTCCTTATTCGCTCTTTCACAGCAAGCCTATATATAGCCTTAGCCGGCATCGGAGATGACTGAAAAATCGGGCCAAAGAAAACGCCTTACAAGACCATTTCGCCCATCCAAAAGTGCCCCCAAAGGAAGGCTTTGGGTACAACTGAACTCCCCAGGGGAGCCTTTACGCAGCCCCACATGCAACTGGACCCTCCGGGTTCACTATTTCTACGCAAGCCTAAATATATCCCTCGGGGCAATGGGAGAAGACTGAAAAAGCGGGCCTCAGGAAACGCATTGCGAGTCTCTTTGGACCATCCAAAAGTGCCCCCATAGGAAGGCTTTGGGTACATCTGAACTCCCCAGGGGAGCCTTTATGCAGCCCCACATGCAACTGGACGCTCCGTATTCGCTCTTTCACAGCAAGCCTAAATATAGCCCTAACCGGCTTCGGAGATGACTGAAAACTCGGGTCCCAGAAAACGGGTTACAAGCCCCATTTGCCCATCCAAAAGTTCCCCCAAAGGAAGGCTTTGGGTACAAGTGAACTCCCCAGGGGAGCCTTTATGCAGCCCCACATGCAACTGGACGCTCCGTATTCGCTCTTTCACAGCAAGCCTAAATATAGCCCTAACCGGCTTCGGAGATGACTGAAAACTCGGACCCAGAAAACAGGTTACAAGCCCCATTCGCCAATCCAAAAGTGACCCCGAAGGAAGGCTTTGGGTACATCTGAACTCCCCAGGGGATCCTTTACGTAGCCCCACATGCATCTAGACCCTCCGTATTCGCTCTTTCACAGCAAGCCTAAATATAGCCCTGGCCCGCATGGCAGACGACTGAAAACTTGGGCCCCAGAAAACGCATTCCGAGTCCCATTCGCCCATCCAAAAGTGCCCCCAAAGGAAGGCTTTGGGTACATCTGAATTCCCCAGGGGAGCCTTTTTGCAGCCCCACTTGCAACTGGACCCCCCGCGTTCACTCTTTCTACGCAAGCCTAAATAAACCCCTAGCCGCAAATGGAGAAGACTGAAAAAGCGGGCATCAGAATACACATTGCGAGTCTCTTTGGACCATCCAAAAGTGCCCCCAAAGGAAGGCTTTGGGTACATCTGAACTCCCCAGGGGAGCCTTTATGCAGCCCCACATGCAACTGGACGCTCCGTATTCGCTCTTTCACAGCAAGCCTAAATATAGCCCTAACCGGCTTCGGAGATGACTGAAAACTCGGGTCCCAGAAAACGGGTTACAAGCCCCATTCGCCAATCCAAAAGTGACCCCGAAGGAAGGCTTTGGGTACAAGTGAACTCCCCAGGGGAGCCTTTATGCAGCCCCACATGCATCTAGACCCTACTTATTCGCTATTTCACAGCAACCCTAAATATAGCCCTGGCCCGCATGGCATACGACTGAAAACTTGGGCCCCAGAAAACGCATTCCGAGCCCCATTCGCCCATCCAAAAGTGCCCCCAAAGGAAGGCTTTGGGTACAACTGAATTCCCCAGGGGAGCCTTTTTGCAGGCCCACATGCAGCTGGACCCCCCGCGTTCACTCTTTCTACGCAAGCCTAAATATTCCCCTAGCCGCAAATGGGGAAGACTGAAAAAGCGGGCATTAGAATACATATTGCGAGTCTCTTTGGACCATCCAAAAGTGCCCCCAAAGGAAGGCTTTGGGTACATCTGAACTCCCCAGGGGAGCCTTTATGCAGCCCCACATGCAACTGGACCCTCCGGGTTCGCTGTTTAGGAGCAACCCTAAATATAAATCTCGCCAGCATGGCAGAAGACTGAAAACTCGGGTTACAGAAAACGCGTTTCAAGCCCCATTCACCCATCCAAAAGTGCCCCCAAATGAAGGCTTTGAGTACATCTGAACTCCCCAGGGGAGCCTTTACGTAGCCCCACATGCATCTAGACCCTCCTTATTCGCTCTTTCACAGCAAGCCTATATATAGCCCTGGCCCGCATGGAAGACGACTGAAAACTCGGGCCCCAGAAAACGCGTTCCAAGCCCCTTTCGCCCATCCAGAAGTGCCCCCAAAGGAAAGCTTTGGGTACAAGTGAACTCCCCAGGGGATCCTTTATGCAGCCCCACATGCAACTGGACCCTCCGCGTTCACTCTTTCACCGCAAGCCTAAATATAGCCCTCGGCGCAATGTGAGAAGACTGAAAAAGCGGGCATCAGAAAACGCATTGCGATTCCCTTGGACCATCCAAAAGTCCCCAAAATGAAGGCTTTGGGTACAAGTGAACTCCCCAGGGGAGCCTTTATGCAGCCCCACATGCAACTGGACCTTCCGAGTTCGCTGTTTCCGAGCAACACTAAATATAGCCCTAGCCGGCTAGGAAACGACTGAAAATTCGGGCCCCAAAAAACTCATTCCCAGCCCCATTCGCCCATCCAAAAGTGTCCCCAGAGGAAGGCTTTGGGTACATCTGAACTCCCCAGGGGAGCCTTTATGCAGCCCCACATGCAACTGGACCCTTCTTATTAGCTCTTTCACAGCAAGCCTAAATATAACCCTAGCCGGCATCGGGGAAGACTGAAAAAGCGGGCCTCAGAGAACGCGTTAAAAGCCCCTTTCGCCCTTCAAAAAGTGCCCCCAAAGAAAGGCTTTGGGTACAACTGAACTCCCCAGGGGAGACTTTATTCAGCCCCACATGCAACTCGACCCTCCGGTTTCGCTGTTTCACAGCAACCCTAAGTATAACCCTAGCCAGCATGGCAGAAGACTGAAAACTGGGGCCACAAAAAAAGCGTTTCACCCATTCACCCATCCAAAAGTGCCGCCAAAGGAAGGCTTTGGGTACAGCTGAACTCCCCAGGGGAGCCTTTGTGCAGCCCTACATGCAACTGGACCCCCATTATTCGCTCTTTCACAGCAAGCCTAAATATAGCCCTGGCCCGCATGGCAGACGACTGAGAACTCGGGCCCCAGAAAACGTGTTACAAACCCCATTTGCCCATCCAAAAGTGCCCCCAGAGGAAGGCTTTGGGTACAAGTGAACTCCCCAGGGGAGCTTTTATGCAGCACCACATACAACTGGACCCTCCGGGTTCACTCTTTCACCGCAAGACTCAATATAACCCTCGGCGCAATGGGAGAAACTGAAAAAGCGGCCCTCAGAAAACGCATTGCGATTCCCCTTGGAACATCCAAAAGTGCCACCAAACGAACGCTTTGTGTAAAAGTGAACTCCCCAGGGGAGCCTTTATGCAGCCCCACATGCAACTGGACCCTCCGGGATCGTTTTTCCGAGCAACACTAAACATAGCCCTAGCCGGCATGGGAGACAACTGAAAACTCGGGCCCCAGAAAACGCTTTCCGAGCCCTTTTCGCCCATCCAAAAGTACCCCCAGAGAAAGGCTTTGAGTACAAGTGAACTCCCCAGGGGAGCCTTTATGCAGCCCCACATGCAACTGGACCCTACGGGTTCGCTGTTTACGAGCAACCCTAAATATAATACTCGCCAGCATGGCAGAAGACTGAAAACTCGGGCCCCTGAAATTGCGTTTCAAGCCCCATTCACCCATCCAAAAGTCCCACCAAAGGAAGGCTTTGGGTACAACTGAACTACCCAGGGGAGCCTTTACGTAGCCCCACATGCATCTAGACCCTCCGTATTCGCTCTTTCACAGCAAGCCTAAATATAGCCCTGGCCCGCATGGCAGACGACTGAAAACTCGGGCCCCAGAAAACGCATTCCAAGCCCCTTTCGCCCATCCAAAAGTGCCCCCAGAGGAAGGCTTTGGGTACAAGTGAACTCCCCAGGGGAGCTTTTATGCAGCCCCACATACAACTGGACCCTCCGGGTTCACTCTTTCACCGCAAGACTCAATATAACCCTCGGCGCAATGGGAGAAGCCTGAAAAAGCGGGCCTCAGAAAAGGCATTGAGATTTCCATTGGACCATCCAAAAGTGCCCCCAAAGAAAGGCTTTGGGTACAAGTGAACTCCCCAGGGGAGCCTTTTTGCAGCCCCACATGCAACTGGACCCTCCTTATTCGCTCATTCACAGCAAGCCTTTATATAGCCCTAGCCGGCATCGGAGATGACTGAAAAATCGGGCCAAAGAAAATGCCTTACAAGACCATTTCGCCCATCCAAAATTGCCCCCAAAGGAAGGCTTTGGGTACAACTGAATTCCCCAGGGGAGCCTTTTTGCAGCCCCACATGCAACTGGTCCCTCCTTATTCGCTCTTTCACAGGAAGCCTAAATATAGCCCTCAGGGCAATGGGAGAAGACTGAAAAAGCGGGCCTCAGAAAACGCATTGCGAGTCTCTTTGGACCATCCAAAAGTGCCCCCAAAGGAAGGCTTTGGGTACATCTGAACTCCCCAGGGGAGCCTTTATGCAGCCCCACATGCAACTGGACGGTCCTGGTTCGCTCTTTCCGAGCAACACTAAATATAGCCCTAGCCGGCATGGGAGACGACTGAAAACTCGGGCCCCAGAAAACGGGTTACAAGCCCCATTCGCCAATCCAAAAGTGACCCCAATGGAAGGCTTTGGGTACATCTGAACTCCCCAGGGGATCCTTTATGCAGCCCCACATGCAACTGGACCCTCCTTATTCGCTCTTTCACAGCAACCCTAAATATATCCCTGGCACGCATGGGAGACGACTGAAAACTCGGGTCTCATAAAACGGGTTACAAGCCCCATTTGCCCATCCAAAAGTTCCCCCAAAGGAAGGCTTTGGGTACAAGTGAACTCCCCAGGGGAGCCTTTATGCAGCCCCACATGCAACTGGACGCTCCGTATTCGCTCTTTCACAGCAAGCCTAAATATAGCCCTAACCGGCTTCGGAGATGACTGAAAACTCGGGTCCCAGAAAACGGGTTACAAGCCCCATTCGCCAATCCAAAAGTGACCCCGAAGGAAGGCTTTGGGTACATCTGAACTCCCCAGGGGATCCTTTACGTAGCCCCACATGCATCTAGACCCTACTTATTCGCTCTTTCACAGCAACCCTAAATATAGCCCTGGCCCGCATGGCATACGACTGAAAACTTGGGCCCCAGAAAACGCATTCCGAGCCCCATTCGCCCATCCAAAAGTGCCCCCAAAGGAAGGCTTTGGGTACAACTGAATTCCCCAGGGGAGCCTTTTTGCAGGCCCACATGCAGCTGGACCCCCCGCGTTCACTCTTTCTACGCAAGCCTAAATATTCCCCTAGCCGCAAATGGAGAAGACTGAAAAAGCGGGCATCAGAAAACGCATTGCGATTCCCTTGGACCATCCAAAAGTCCCCAAAATGAAGGCTTTGGGTACAAGTGAACTCCCCAGGGGAGCCTTTATGCAGCCCCACATGCAACTGGACCTTCCGAGTTCGCTGTTTCCGAGCAACACTAAATATAGCCCTAGCCGGCATGGGAGACGACTGAAAATTCGGGCCCCAAAAAACTCATTCCCAGCCCCATTCGCCCATCCAAAAGTGCCCCCAGAGGAAGGCTTTGGGTACATCTGAACTCCCCAGGGGAGCCTTTACGCAGCCCCACATGCAACTGGACCCTTCTTATTAGCTCTTTCACAGCAAGCCTAAATATAACCCTAGCCGGCATCGGGGAAGACTGAAAAAGCGGGCCTCAGAGAACGCGTTAAAAGCCCCTTTCGCCCATCCAGAAGTGCCCCCAAAGAAGGGCTTTGGGTACAAGTGAACTCCCCAGGGGAGCCTTTTTGCAGTCCCACATGCAACTGGACCCTCCTTATTCGCTCATTCACAGCAAGCCTTTATATAGCCCTAGCCGGCATCGGAGATGACTGAAAAATCGGGCCAAAGAAAACGCCTTACAAGACCATTTCGCCCATCCAAAATTGCCCCCAAAGGAAGGCTTTGGGTACAACTGAATTCCCCAGGGGAGCCTTTTTGCAGCCCCACATGCAACTGGTCCCTCCTTATTCGCTCTTTCACAGGAAGCCTAAATATAGCCCTGGCCCGCATGGAAGACGACTGAAAACTCGGGCCCCAGAAAACGCGTTCCAAGCCCCTTTCGCCCATCCAGAAGTGCCCCCAAAGGAAAGCTTTGGTATATCTGAATTCCCCAGGGGAGCCTTTTTGCAGCCCCACATGCAACTGGATCCCCCGCGTTCACTCTTTCTACGCAAGCCTAAATATACCCCTAGCCGCAAATGGAGAAGACTGAAAAAGCGGGCTTTAGAATACACATTGCGAGTCTCTTTGGACCATCCAAAAGTGCCCCCAAAGGAAGGCTTTTGGTACATCTGAACTCCCCAGGGGAGCCTTTATGCAGCCCCACATGCAACTGGACCCTCCGGGTTCGCTGTTTAGGAGCAACCCTAAATATAAATCTCGCCAGCATGGCAGAAGACTGAAAACTCGGGTTACAGAAAACGCGTTTCAAGCCCCATTCACCCATCCAAAAGTGCCCCCAAATGAAGGCTTTGAGTACATCTGAACTCCCCAGGGGAGCCTTTACGTAGCCCCACATGCATCTAGACCCTCCTTATTCGCTCTTTCACAGCAAGCCTATATATAACCCTGGCCCGCATGGAAGACGACTGAAAACTCGGGCCCCAGAAAACGCGTTCCAAGCCCCTTTCGCCCATCCAGAAGTGCCCCCGGAGGAAAGCTTTGGGTACAAGTGAACTCCCCAGGGGATCCTTTATGCAGCCCCACATGCAACTGGACCCTCCGGGTTCACTCTTTCACCGCTAGCCTAAATATAGCCCTCGGCGCAATGGGAGAAGACTGAAAAAGCGGGCATCAGAAAACGCATTGCGATTCCCTTGGACCATCCAAAAGTCCCCAAAAGGAAGGCTTTGGGTACAAGTGAACTCCCCAGGGGAGCCTTTATGCAGCCCCACATGCAACTGGACCCTCCAGGTTCGCTCTTTCACAGCAAGCCTTAATATATCCGTAGCCAGCTTCGAAGATGGCTGAAAAAGCGGGCCTCAGAAAACGCATTGCGAGTCTCTTTCGACCATCCAGACGTGCCCCCAAAGGAAGGCTTTGGGTACATCTGAACTCCCCAGGGGAGCCTTTATGCAGCCCCACATGCAACTGGACCCTCCGCGTTCACTCTTTCTACGCAAGCCTATATATAGCCCTCGGGGCAACGGGAGAAGACTGAAAAAGCGGCCCTTAGAAAACGGAATGCGATTCCCCTTGGAACATCCAAAAGTGCCCCCAAAGGAAGGCTTTGGGTACAACTGAATTCCCCAGGGGAGCCTTTTTGCAGCCCCACATGCAACTGGACCCCCCGCGTTCACTCTTTCTACGCAAGTCTAAATACAGCCCTCGGGGCAATGGGATAAGACTGAAAAAGCGGGCTTTAGAAAACGCATTGCGAGTCTCTTTGGACCATCCAAAAGTGCCCCCAAAGGAAGGCTTTGCGTACATCTGAACTCTCCAGGGGACCCTTTATGCAGCCCCACATGCAACTGGACGGTCCTGGTTTGCTCTTTCCGAGCAGCACTAAACATATCCCTAGTCGGAATTGGAGACGACTGAAAACTCAGGCCCCAGAAAACGCATTTCGAGCCACATTCGCGCATCCAAAAGTGCCCCCAAAGGAAGGCTTTGGGTAAAACTGAACTCCCCAGGAGAGCCTATTTAGAGCCCCACATGCAACTGGACCCTTTGCGTTCACTCTTTCTACGCAAGCCTAAATATATCCCTCGCCGCCAAGGGAGCAGACTGAAAAAATGGGCCTCAGAAAACGCATTGCGATTCCCCTTGGACCATCCAAAAGTGCCCCCAAAGGAAGGCTTTGTGTACAACTGAACTCCCCAGGGGAGCCTTTACGCAGCCCCACATGCAACTAGACCCTCCAGGTTCGCTGTTTACGAGCAACCCTAACTATAATCCTAGCCAGCATGGCAGAAGACTGAAAACTCAGGCCACAGAAAACGTGTTACAAGCCCCATTCGCCCATCCAGAAGTGCCCACAAAGGAAGGCTTTGGGTACATCTGAACTCCCCAGGGGAGCCTTTACGCAGCCCCACATGCAACTAGACCCTCCAGGTTCGCTGTTTACGAGCAACCCTAACTATAATCCTAGCCAGCATGGCAGAAGACTGAAAACTCAGGCCACAGAAAACGTGTTACAAGCCCCATTCGCCCATCCAGAAGTGCCCACAAAGGAAGGCTTTGGGTACAACTGAACTCCCCAGGGGAGCCTTTACGCAGCCACACATGCAACTGGACCCTCCGTATTCGCTCTTTCACAGCAAGCCTAAATAGAGCCGTAGCCGGCATCGGACATGACTGAAAAATCAGGCCAAAGAAAACGCATTACAAGACCCTTTCGCCCATCCAAATGTTCCCCAAAAGGAAGGCTTTGGGTACAACTGAACTCCACAGGGGAGCCTTTTTAGAGCCCCACATGCAACTGGACCCTTTGCCTTCACTGTTTCTACGCAAGCCTAAATATAGCCCTAGCCGCAAAGGGAGAAGACTGAAAAAGTGGGCCTCAGAAAACGCATTGCGAGTCTCTTTCGACCATCCAGACGTGCCCCCAAAGGAAGGCTTTGGGTACATCTGAACTCCCCAGGGGAGCCTTTATGCAGCCCCACATGCAACTCGACCCTCCGCGTTCTCTCTTTCCGAGCAACACTAAAGATAGCCCTAGCCGGCATGGGAGACGACTGAAAACTCGGACCCCAGAAAACGCATTCCGAGCCCCTTTCGCCCATCCAAAAGTGACCCCAGAGGAAGGCTTTGGGTACAAGTGAACTCCCCAGGGGAGCCTTTATGCAACCCCACATGCAACTGGACCCTCCGTATTCGCTCTTTCACAGCAAGCCTAAATATATCCCTCGCCGCAAAGGGAGAAGACTGAAAAAGTGGGCCTCAGAAAACGCATTGCGAGTCTCTTTCGACTATCCAAAAGTGCCCCCAAAGGAAGTCTTTGGGTACATCTGAACTCCCCAGGGGAGCCTTTACGCAGCCCCACATGCAACTGGACCCTCCGTATTCGCTCTTTGACAGCAAGCCTAAATGTAACCCTAGCCGGCATCGGAGATGACTGAAAAAGCGGGCCTCAGAAAACGCATTGCGAGTCTCTTTCGACCATCCAGACGTGCCCCCAAAGGAAGGCTTTGGGTACATCTGAACTCCCAGGGGAGCCTTTACGTAGCCCCACATGCATCTAGACCCTCCTTATTCCCTCTTTCACAGCAAGCCTAAATATAGCCCTGGCCCGCATGGCAGACGACTGAGAACTCGGGCCCCAGAAAACGCATTCCAAGCCCCATTTGCCCATCCAAAAGTGCCCCCAGAGGAAGGCTTTGGGTACAAGTGAACTCCCCAGGGGAGCTTTTATGCAGCCCCACATGCAACTGGACCCTCCGGGTTCACTCTTTCACCGCAAGCCTAAATATAGCCCTCGGCGCAATGGGAGAAGACTGAAAAAGCGGGCCTCAGAAAACGCATTGCGATTCCCCTTGGACCATCCAAAAGTGCCCCCAAACGAACGCTTTGTGTACAAGTGAACTCCCCAGGGGAGCCTTTTTGCAGCCCCACATGCAACTGTACCCTCCGGGTTCTCTCTTTCACAGCAAGCCTATATATAGCCTTAGCCGGCATCAGAGATGACTGAAAAATCGGGCCAAAGAAATGGCCTTACAAGACCATTTCGCCCATCCAAAAGTGCCCCCAAAGGAAGGCTTTGGGTACAACTGAATTCCCCAAGGGAGCCTTTTTGCAGCCCCTCATGCAACTGGACCCTCTGCGTTCACTCTTTCTACGCAAGCCTAAATATAGCCCTCGGGGCAATGGGAGAAGACTGAAAAAGCGGGCCTCAGAAAACGCATTGCGAGTCTCTTTGGACCATCCAAAAGTGCCCCCAAAGGAAGGCTTTGGGTACAACTGAACTCCCCAGGGGAGCCTTTATGCAGCCCCACATGCAACTGGACCCTCCGGGTTCGCTCTTTCCGAGCAACACTAAATATAGCCCTAGCCGGCATGGGAGACGACTGAAAATTCGGGCCCCAGGAAACGCCTTATAAGACCCTTTCGCCCATCCAAAAGTTCCCCCAAAGGAAGGCTTTGAGTACAGCTGAACTCCCCAGGGGAGCCTTTACGCAGCCCCTCATGCAACTGGACACTCCTTATTCGCTCTTTCACAGCAACCCTAAATATAGCCCTGGGTCGCATGGCAGACAACTGAAAACTCGGGCCCCAGAAAACGCGTTACAAGCCCCATTTGCCAA
Organism: Anas platyrhynchos; assembly: GCF_047663525.1. Classification (NCBI taxonomy): domain Eukaryota; kingdom Metazoa; phylum Chordata; class Aves; order Anseriformes; family Anatidae; genus Anas; species Anas platyrhynchos. Next base: position 4,420,936 of record NC_092596.1, read on the forward strand.
TCCAAAAGTGCCCCCAAAGGAAGGCTTTGGGTACAAGTGAACTCCCCAGTGGAGCTTTTTTGAAGCCCCACATGCAACTGGACCCTCCGGGTTCACTCATTTTACGCAAGCCTAAATATAGCCCTAGTCGCAAAGGGTGAAGACTGAAAAAGCGGGCCTCAGAAAACGCATTGCAAGTCTCTTTCGACCATCCAAAAGAGCCCCCAAAGGAAGGCTTTGTGTACAAGTGAACTCCCTAGGGGAGCTTTTATGCAGCCCCACATGCAACTGGACGCTCCGTGTTCGCTGTTTACGAGCAACACTAAACATAGCCCTGGCCGGCATTGGAGACGACTGAATACTCGGGCCCCAGAAAACTCATTCCAAGCCCTATTTGCCCTTCCAGAAGTGCCCCCAAAGGAAGGCTTTGGTACAGCTGAACTCCCCAGGGGAGCCTTTGTGCAGAACCAAATTTAAATGGATCCTTCTTATTCGCTCTTTCACAGCAAGCCTATATATAGCCCTGGCCCGCATGGTAGAAGACTGAAAACTCGGGCCCCAGAAAACGCGTTACAAGCCCCATTTGCCAATCCAAAAGTGCCCCCAGAGGAAGGCTTTGAGTACAAGTGAACTCCCCAGGGGAGCCTTTATGCAGCCCCACATGCAACTGGACGCTCCGTCTTAGCTCTTTCACAGCAAGCCTAAATATAACCGCAGCCGGCATCGGAGATGACTGAAAATGCGGGCCTCAGAAAACGCATTGCGAGTCTCTTTTGACCATCCAGACGTGCCCCCAAAGGAAGGCTTTGGGTACATCTGAACTCCCAGGGGAGCCTTTACGTAGCCCCACATGCATCTAGACCCTCCGTATTCGCTCTTTCACAGCAACCCTAAATATAGCCCTGGCCCGCATGGCAGACGACTGAGAACTCGGGCCCCAGAAAACGCGTTACAAGCCCCATTCGCCCATCCAAATGTGCCCCCAGAGGAAGGCTTTGGGTACATCTGAACTCCCCAGGGGAGCCTTTATGCAGCTAAACATGCAACACGACCTTCCGGGTTTACTCTTTCACCGCAAGACTAAATATAGCCCTCGGCGCAATGGGAGAAGACTGAAAAAGCGGGCCTCAGAAAACGCATTGTGATTCCCCTTGGACCATCCAAAAGTGCCCCCAAAGGAAGGCTATGGGTACATCTGAACTCCCCAGGGGAGCCTTTATGCAGCCCCACATGCAACTGGACCCTCCGGGTTCGCTCTTTCACAGCAAGCCTTAATATATCCGTAGCCAGCTTCGAAGATGGCTGAAAAAGCGGGCCTCAGAAAACGCATTGCGAGTCTCTTTCGACCATCCAGACGTGCCCCCAAAGGAAGGCTTTGGGTACATCTGAACTCCCCAGGGGAGCCTTTATGCAGCCCCACGTTCAACAGGACCCTCTGCGTTCACTCTTTCTACGCAAGCCTAAATATAGCCCTCGGGGCAAAGGGAGAAGACTGAAAAAGCGGCCCTCAGAAAACGGAATGCGATTCCCCTTGGACCATCCAAAAGTGCCCCCAAAGGAAGGCTTTGGGTACAACTGAATTCCCCAGGGGAGCCTTTTTGCAGCCCCACATGCAACTGGACCCTCTGCGTTCACTCTTTCTACGCAAGTCTAAATATAGCCCTCGGGGCAATGGGATAAGACTGAAAAAGCGGGCCTCAGAAAACGCATTGTGATTCCCCTTGGACCATCCAAAAGTGCCCCCAAAGGAAGGCTTTGGGTACATCTGAACTCTCCAGGGGAGCCTTTATGCAGCCCCACATGAACTGGACCCTCCGGGTTCACTATTTCACCGCAAGCCTAAATATAACCCTATCCGGCATCGGGGAAGACTGAAAAAGCGGGCCTCAGAGAACGCGTTTAAAGCCCCTTTAGCCCTTCAAAAAGGGCCCCCAAAGGAAGGCTTTGGGTACATGTGAACTTTCCAGGGGAGCCTTTATGCAGCACCACATGCAACTGGAACCTCCTTATTCGCTCTTTCACAGCAAGCCTAAATATAGCCCTAGCCGCAAAGGGAGAAGACTGAAAAAGTGTGCCTCAGAAAACGCACTGCGAGTCTCTTTCGACCATACAAAAGTGCCCCCAAAGGAAGGCTTTGCGTACATCTGAACTCCCCAGGGGAGCCTTTATGCAGCCCCACATGCAACTCGACCCTCCGGGTTCGCTCTTTCCGAGCAGGACTAAACATATCCCTAGTCGGAATTGGAGACGACTGAAAACTCAGGCCCCAGAAAACGCATTTCGAGCCCCATTCACCCATTCAAAAGTGCCCCCAAAGGAAGGCTTTGGGTAAAACTGAACTCCCCAGGAGAGCCTATTTAGAGCCCCACATGCAACTGGACCCTTTGCGTTCACTCTTTCTACGCAAGCCTAAATATATCCCTCGCCGCCAAGGGAGCAGATTGAAAAAATGGGCCTCAGAGAACGCATTGCGATTCCCCTTGGACCATCCAAAAGTGCCCCCAAAGGAAGGCTTTGTGTACAACTGAACTCCCCAGGGCAGCCTTTACGCAGCCCCACATGCAACTAGACCCTCCAGGTTCGCTGTTTACGAGCAACCCTAACTATAATCCTAGCCAGCATGGCAGAAGACTGAAAACTCGGGCCACAGAAAACGTGTTACAAGCCCCATTCGCCCATCCAGAAGTGCCCACAAAGGAAGGCTTTGGGTACATCTGAACTCCCCAGGGGAGCCTTTTTAGAGCCCCACATGCAACTGGACCCTTTGCCTTCACTGTTTCTACGCAAGCCTAAATATAGCCCTAGCCGCAAAGGGAGAAGACTGAAAAAGTGGGCCTCAGAAAACGCATTGCGAGTCTCTTTCGACCATCCAGGCGTGCCCCCAAAGGAAGGCTTTGGGTACATCTGAACTCCCCAGGGGAGCCTTTATGCAGCCCCACATGCAACTCGACCCTCCGCGTTCTCTCTTTCCGAGCAACACTAAAGATAGCCCTAGCCGGCATGGGAGACGACTGAAAACTCAGGCCCCAGAAAACGCATTCCGAGCCCCTTTCGCCCATCCAAAAGTGACCCCATGGAAAGGCTTTGGGTACAAGTGAACTCCCCAGGGGAGCCTTTATGCAACCCCACATGCAACTGGACCCTCCGTATTCGCTCTTTCACAGCAAGCCTAAATATAACCCTCGCCGCAAAGGGAGAAGACTGAAAAAGCGGGCCTCAGAAAACGCATTGCGAGTCTCTTTCGACTATCCAAAAGTGCCCCCAAAGGAAGGCTTTGGGTACATCTGAACTCCCCAGGGGAGCCTTTACGCAACCCCACATGCAACTGGACCCTCCGTGTTCGCTGTTTACGAGTAACCCTAACTATAATCCTAGCCAGCATGGCAGAAGACTGAAAACTCAGGCCACAGAAAACGTGTTACAAGCCCCATTCGCCCATCCAGAAGTGCCCACAAAGGAAGGCTTTGGGTACATCTGAACTCCCCAGGGGAGCCTTTACGCAGCCCCACATGCAATTGGACCCTCCGTATTCGCTCTTTCACAGCAAGCCTAAATATAACCCTAGCCGGCATCGGTGAAGACTGAAAAAGCGGGCCTCAGAGAACGCGTTAAAAGCCCCTTTCGCCCATCCAGAAGTGCCCCCAAAGGAAGGCTTTGGGTACATCTGAACTCCCAGGGGAGCCTTTACGTAGCCCCACATGCATCTAGACCCTCCTTATTCCCTCTTTCACAGCAAGCCTATATATAGCCCTGGCCCGCATGGCAGACGACTGAGAACTAGGGCCCCAGAAAACGTGTTACAAGCCCCATTTGCCCATCCAAAAGTGCCCCCAGAGGAAGGCTTTGGGTACAAGTGAACTCCCCAGGGGAGCTTTTATGCAGCCCCACATGCAAATGGACCCTCCGGGTTCACTCTTTCACCGCAAGCCTAAATATAGCCCTCGGCGCAATGGGAGAAGACTGAAAAAGCGGGCCTCAGAAAACGCATTGCGATTCCCCTTGGACCATCCAAAAGTGCCCCCAAACGAACGCTTTGTGTACAAGTGAACTCCCCAGGGGAGCCTTTTTGCAGCCCCACATGCAACTGGACCCTCCGGGTTCTCTCTTTCACAGCAAGCCTATATATAGCCTTAGCCGGCATCAGAGATGACTGAAAAATCGGGCCAAAGAAATGGCCTTACAAGACCATTTCGCCCATCCAAAAGTGCCCCCAAAGGAAGGCTTTGGGTACAACTGAATTCCCCAGGGGAGCCTTTACGCAGCCCCACATGCAACTGGACCCTCTGCGTTCACTCTTTCTACGCAAGCCTAAATATAGCCCTCGGGGCAATGGGATAAGACTGAAAAAGCGGGCCTCAGAAAACGCATTGCGAGTCTCTTTGGACCATCCAAAAGTGCCCCCAAAGGAAGGCTTTGGGTACATCTGAACTCCCCAGGGGAGCCTTTATGCAGCCCCACATGCAACTGGACCCTCCGGGTTCGCTCTTTCCGAGCAACACTAAATATAGCCCTAGCCGGCATGGGAGACGACTGAAAATTCGGGCCCCAGGAAACGCCTTATAAGACCCTTTCGCCCATCCAAAAGTTCCCCCAAAGGAAGGCTTTGAGTACAGCTGAACTCCCCAGGGGAGCCTTTACGCAGCCCCTCATGCAACTGGACCCTCCTTATTCGCTCTTTCACAGCAACCCTAAATATAGCCCTGGGTCGCATGGCAGACAACTGAAAACTCGGGCCCCAGAAAACGCGTTACAAGCCCCATTTGCCAATCCAAAAGTGCCCCCAAAGGAAGGCTTTGGGTACAAGTGAACTCCCCAGTGGAGCTTTTTTGAAGCCCCACATGCAACTGGACCCTCCGGGTTCACTCATTTTACGCAAGCCTAAATATAGCCCTAGTCGCAAAGGGTGAAGACTGAAAAAGCGGGCCTCAGAAAACGCATTGCAAGTCTCTTTTGACCATCTAAAAGAGCCCCCAAAGGAAGGCTTTGTGTACAAGTGAACTCCCTAGGGGAGCTTTTATGCAGCCCCACATGCAACTGGACCCTCCTTATTCGCTCTTTCACAGCAAGCCTATATATATCCCTAGCCGCAAATGGAGAAGACTGAAAAAGCGGGCCTCAGAAAACGCATTGCGAGTCTCTTTGGACCATCCAAAAGTGCCCCCAAAGGAAGGCTTTGGGTACATATGACCTCCCCAGGGGAGCCTTTATGCAGCCCCACATGCAACTGGACCCACCTTATTCGCTCTTTCACAGCAACCCTATATATATCCCTGGCACGCATGGGAGACGACTGAAAACTCGGGCCCCAGAAAACGCGTTACAAGCCCCATTTGCCCATCCAAAAGTTCCCCCAAAGGAAGGCTTTGAGTACAAGTGAACTCCCCAGGGGAGCCTTTATGCAGCCCCACATGCAACTGGACGCTCCGTCTTAGCTCTTTCACAGCAAGCCTAAATATAACCGCAGCCGGCATCGGAGATGACTGAAAAAGCGGGCCTCAGAAAACGCATTGCGAGTCTCTTTTGACCATCCAGACGTGCCCCCAAAGGAAGGCTTTGGGTACATCTGAACTCCCAGGGGAGCCTTTACGTAGCCCCACATGCATCTAGACCCTCCGTATTCGCTCTTTCACAGCAACCCTAAATATAGCCCTGGCCCGCATGGCAGACGACTGAGAACTCGGGCCCCAGAAAACGCGTTACAAGCCCCATTCGCCCATCCAAATGTGCCCCCAGAGGAAGGCTTTGGGTACATCTGAACTCCCCAGGGGAGCCTTTATGCAGCTAAACATGCAACACGACCCTCCGGGTTTACTCTTTCACCGCAAGACTAAATATAGCCCTCGGCGCAATGGGAGAAGACTGAAAAAGCGGGCCTCAGAAAACGCATTGTGATTCCCCTTGGACCATCCAAAAGTGCCCCCAAAGGAAGGCTTTGAGTACAAGTGAACTCCCCAGGGGAGCCTTTATGCAGCCCCACATGCAACTGGACCCTCCGGGTTCGCTCTTTCACAGCAAGCCTTAATATATCCGTAGCCAGCTTCGAAGATGGCTGAAAAAGCGGGCCTCAGAAAACGCATTGCGAGTCTCTTTCGACCATCCAGACGTGCCCCCAAAGGAAGGCTTTGGGTACATCTGAACTCCCCAGGGGAGCCTTTATGCAGCCCCACATGCAACAGGACCCTCTGCGTTCACTCTTTCTACGCAAGCCTAAATATAGCCCTCGGGGCAATGGGAGAAGACTGAAAAAGCGGCCCTCAGAAAACGGAATGCGATTCCCCTTGGACCATCCAAAAGTGCCCCCAAAGGAAGGCTTTGGGTACAACTGAATTCCCCAGGGGAGCCTTTTTGCAGCCCCACATGCAACTGGACCCTCTGCGTTCACTCTTTCTACGCAAGTCTAAATATAGCCCTCGGGGCAATGGGATAAGACTGAAAAAGCGGGCCTCAGAAAACGCATTGTGATTCCCCTTGGACCATCCAAAAGTGCCCCCAAAGGAAGGCTTTGGGTACATCTGAACTCTCCAGGGGACCGTTTATGCAGCCCCACATGAACTGGACCCTCCGGGTTCACTATTTCACCGCAAGCCTAAATATAACCCTAGCCGGCATCGGGGAAGACTGAAAAAGCGGGCCTCAGAGAACGCGTTTAAAGCCCCTTTAGCCCTTCAAAAAGTGCCCCCAAAGGAAGGCTTTGGGTACAAGTGAACTTTCCAGGGGAGCCTTTATGCAGCACCACATGTAACTGGAACCTCCTTATTCGCTCTTTCACAGCAAGCCTAAATATAGCCCTAGCCGCAAAGGGAGAAGACTGAAAAAGTGTGCCTCAGAAAACGCACTGCGAGTCTCTTTCGACCATACAAAAGTGCCCCCAAAGGAAGGCTTTGCGTACATCTGAACTCCCCAGGGGAGCCTTTATGCAGCCCCACATGCAACTCGACCCTCCGGGTTCGCTCTTTCCGAGCAGGACTAAACATATCCCTAGTCGGAATTGGAGACGACTGAAAACTCAGGCCCCAGAAAACGCATTTCGAGCCCCATTCACCCATTCAAAAGTGCCCCCAAAGGAAGGCTTTGGGTAAAACTGAACTCCCCAGGAGAGCCTATTTAGAGCCCCACATGCAACTGGACCCTTTGCGTTCACTCTTTCTACGCAAGCCTAAATATATCCCTCGCCGCCAAGGGAGCAGATTGAAAAAATGGGCCTCAGAGAACGCATTGCGATTCCCCTTGGACCATCCAAAAGTGCCCCCAAAGGAAGGCTTTGTGTACAACTGAACTCCCCAGGGCAGCCTTTACGCAGCCCCACATGCAACTAGACCCTCCAGGTTCGCTGTTTACGAGCAACCCTAACTATAATCCTAGCCAGCATGGCAGAAGACTGAAAACTCGGGCCACAGAAAACGTGTTACAAGCCCCATTCGCCCATCCAGAAGTGCCCACAAAGGAAGGCTTTGGGTACATCTGAACTCCCCAGGGGAGCCTTTTTAGAGCCCCACATGCAACTGGACCCTTTGCCTTCACTGTTTCTACGCAAGCCTAAATATAGCCCTAGCCGCAAAGGGAGAAGACTGAAAAAGTGGGCCTCAGAAAACGCATTGCGAGTCTCTTTCGACCATCCAGACGTGCCCCCAAAGGAAGGCTTTGGGTACATCTGAACTCCCCAGGGGAGCCTTTACGCAGCCCCACATGCAATTGGACCCTCCGTATTCGCTCTTTCACAGCAAGCCTAAATATAACCCTAGCCGGCATCGGAGATGACTGAAAAAGCGGGCCACAGAAAACGCATTGCGAGTCTCTTTCGCCCATCCAGAAGTGCCCCCAAAGGAAGGCTTTGGGTACATCTGAACTCCCAGGGGAGCCTTTACGTAGCCCCACATGCATCTAGACCCTCCTTATTCCCTCTTTCACAGCAAGCCTATATATAGCCCTGGCCCGCATGGCGGACGACTGAGAACTCGGGCCCCAGAAAACGTGTTACAAGCCCCATTTGCCCATCCAAAAGTGCCCCCAGAGGAAGACTTTGGGTACAAGTGAACTCCCCAGGGGAGCTTTTATGTAGCCCCACATACAACTGGACCCTCCGGGTTCACTCTTTCACCGCAAGCCTAAATATAGCCCTCGGCGCAATGGGAGAAGACTGAAAAAGCGGGCCTCAGAAAACGCATTGCGATTCCCCTTGGACCATCCAAAAGTGCCCCCAAACGAACGCTTTGTGTACAAGTGAACTCCCCAGGGGAGCCTTTTTGCAGCCCCACATGCAACTGGACCCTCCGGGTTCGCTCTTTCACAGCAAGCCTATATATAGCCTTAGCCGGCATCGGACATGACTGAAAAATCGGGCCAAAGAAAACGCCTTACAAGACCATTTCGCCCATCCAAAAGTGCCCCCAAAGGAAGGCTTTTGGTACAACTGAATTCCCCAAGGGAGACTTTTTGCAGCCCCACATGCAACTGGACCCTCTGCGTTCACTCTTTCTACGCAAGTCTAAATATAGCCCTCGGGGCAATGGGAGAAGACTGAAAAAGCGGGCCTCAGAAAACGCATTTCGAGTCTCTTTGGACCATCCAAAAGTGCCCCCAAAGGAAGGCTTTGGGTACATCTGAACTCCCCAGGGGAGCCTTTATGCAGCCCCACATGCAACTGGACCCTCCTTGTTCGCTCTTTCCGAGCAACACTAAATATAGCCCTAGCCGGCATGGGAGACGACTGAAAATTCGGGCCCAAGAAAACTCATTCCAAGCCCCTTTCGCCCATCCAAAAGTTACCCCAAAGGAAGGCTTTGGGTACAAGTGAACTCCCCAGGGGAGCCTTTATGCAGCCCCACATGCAACTGGACCCTCCGGGTTCGCTCTTTCACAGCAAGCCTTAATATATCCGTAGCCAGCTTCGAAGATGGCTGAAAAAGCGGGCCTCAGAAAACGCATTGCGAGTCTCTTTCGACCATCCAGACGTGCCCCCAAAGGAAGGCTTTGGGTACATCTGAACTCCCCAGGGGAGCCTTTATGCAGCCCCACATGCAACAGGACCCTCTGCGTTCACTCTTTCTACGCAAGCCTAAATATAGCCCTCGGGGCAATGGGAGAAGACTGAAAAAGCGGCCCTCAGAAAACGGAATGCGATTCCCCTTGGACCATCCAAAAGTGCCCCCAAAGGAAGGCTTTGGGTACAACTGAATTCCCCAGGGGAGCCTTTTTGCAGCCCCACATGCAACTGGACCCTCTGCGTTCACTCTTTCTACGCAAGTCTAAATATAGCCCTCGGGGCAATGGGATAAGACTGAAAAAGCGGGCCTCAGAAAACGCATTGTGATTCCCCTTGGACCATCCAAAAGTGCCCCCAAAGGAAGGCTTTGGGTACATCTGAACTCTCCAGGGGACCGTTTATGCAGCCCCACATGAACTGGACCCTCCGGGTTCACTATTTCACCGCAAGCCTAAATATAACCCTAGCCGGCATCGGGGAAGACTGAAAAAGCGGGCCTCAGAGAACGCGTTTAAAGCCCCTTTAGCCCTTCAAAAAGTGCCCCCAAAGGAAGGCTTTGGGTACAAGTGAACTTTCCAGGGGAGCCTTTATGCAGCACCACATGTAACTGGAACCTCCTTATTCGCTCTTTCACAGCAAGCCTAAATATAGCCCTAGCCGCAAAGGGAGAAGACTGAAAAAGTGTGCCTCAGAAAACGCACTGCGAGTCTCTTTCGACCATACAAAAGTGCCCCCAAAGGAAGGCTTTGCGTACATCTGAACTCCCCAGGGGAGCCTTTATGCAGCCCCACATGCAACTCGACCCTCCGGGTTCGCTCTTTCCGAGCAGGACTAAACATATCCCTAGTCGGAATTGGAGACGACTGAAAACTCAGGCCCCAGAAAACGCATTTCGAGCCCCATTCACCCATTCAAAAGTGCCCCCAAAGGAAGGCTTTGGGTAAAACTGAACTCCCCAGGAGAGCCTATTTAGAGCCCCACATGCAACTGGACCCTTTGCGTTCACTCTTTCTACGCAAGCCTAAATATATCCCTCGCCGCCAAGGGAGCAGATTGAAAAAATGGGCCTCAGAGAACGCATTGCGATTCCCCTTGGACCATCCAAAAGTGCCCCCAAAGGAAGGCTTTGTGTACAACTGAACTCCCCAGGGCAGCCTTTACGCAGCCCCACATGCAACTAGACCCTCCAGGTTCGCTGTTTACGAGCAACCCTAACTATAATCCTAGCCAGCATGGCAGAAGACTGAAAACTCGGGCCACAGAAAACGTGTTACAAGCCCCATTCGCCCATCCAGAAGTGCCCACAAAGGAAGGCTTTGGGTACATCTGAACTCCCCAGGGGAGCCTTTTTAGAGCCCCACATGCAACTGGACCCTTTGCCTTCACTGTTTCTACGCAAGCCTAAATATAGCCCTAGCCGCAAAGGGAGAAGACTGAAAAAGTGGGCCTCAGAAAACGCATTGCGAGTCTCTTTCGACCATCCAGACGTGCCCCCAAAGGAAGGCTTTGGGTACATCTGAACTCCCCAGGGGAGCCTTTACGCAGCCCCACATGCAATTGGACCCTCCGTATTCGCTCTTTCACAGCAAGCCTAAATATAACCCTAGCCGGCATCGGAGATGACTGAAAAAGCGGGCCACAGAAAACGCATTGCGAGTCTCTTTCGCCCATCCAGAAGTGCCCCCAAAGGAAGGCTTTGGGTACATCTGAACTCCCAGGGGAGCCTTTACGTAGCCCCACATGCATCTAGACCCTCCTTATTCCCTCTTTCACAGCAAGCCTATATATAGCCCTGGCCCGCATGGCGGACGACTGAGAACTCGGGCCCCAGAAAACGTGTTACAAGCCCCATTTGCCCATCCAAAAGTGCCCCCAGAGGAAGACTTTGGGTACAAGTGAACTCCCCAGGGGAGCTTTTATGTAGCCCCACATACAACTGGACCCTCCGGGTTCACTCTTTCACCGCAAGCCTAAATATAGCCCTCGGCGCAATGGGAGAAGACTGAAAAAGCGGGCCTCAGAAAACGCATTGCGATTCCCCTTGGACCATCCAAAAGTGCCCCCAAACGAACGCTTTGTGTACAAGTGAACTCCCCAGGGGAGCCTTTTTGCAGCCCCACATGCAACTGGACCCTCCGGGTTCGCTCTTTCACAGCAAGCCTATATATAGCCTTAGCCGGCATCGGACATGACTGAAAAATCGGGCCAAAGAAAACGCCTTACAAGACCATTTCGCCCATCCAAAAGTGCCCCCAAAGGAAGGCTTTTGGTACAACTGAATTCCCCAAGGGAGACTTTTTGCAGCCCCACATGCAACTGGACCCTCTGCGTTCACTCTTTCTACGCAAGTCTAAATATAGCCCTCGGGGCAATGGGAGAAGACTGAAAAAGCGGGCCTCAGAAAACGCATTTCGAGTCTCTTTGGACCATCCAAAAGTGCCCCCAAAGGAAGGCTTTGGGTACATCTGAACTCCCCAGGGGAGCCTTTATGCAGCCCCACATGCAACTGGACCCTCCTTGTTCGCTCTTTCCGAGCAACACTAAATATAGCCCTAGCCGGCATGGGAGACGACTGAAAATTCGGGCCCAAGAAAACTCATTCCAAGCCCCTTTCGCCCATCCAAAAGTTACCCCAAAGGAAGGCTTTGGGTACAAGTGAACTCCCCAGGGGAGCCTTTATGCAGCCCCACGTGCAACTGGACCCTCCGTATTCGCTCTTTCACAGCAACCCTAAATATAGCCCTGGCCCGCATGGCAGACGACTGAAAACTCCGGCCCCAGAAAACGCGTTACAAGCCCCATTCGCCAATCCAAAAGTGCCCCCAAAGGAAGGCTTTGGGTACAAGTGAACTCCCCAGTGGAGCTTTTTTGAAGCCCCACATGCAACTGGACCCTCCGGGTTCACTCTTTTTACGCAACCCTAAATATAGACCTAGTCGCAAAGGGTGAAGACTGAAAAAGCGGGCCTCAGAAAACGCATTGCAAGTCTCTTTCGACCATCCAGACGTGCCCCTAAAGGAAGGCTTTGGGAACAACTGAACTCCCCAGGGGAGCCTTTTTGCAGCCCCACATGCAACTGGACCCCCCGCGTTCACTCTTTCTACGCAAGCCTAAATATACCCCTAGCCGCAAATGGAGAAGACTGAAAAAGCGGGCATCAGAATACACATTGCGAGTCTCTTTGGACCATCCAAAAGTGCCCCCAAAGGAAGGCTTTGGGTACAACTGAATTCCCCAGGGGAGCCTTTTTGCAGTCCCGCATGCAACTGGACCCCCCGCGTTCACTCTTTCTACGCAAGCCTAAATATACCCCTAGCCGCAAATGGAGAAGACTGAAAAAGAGGGCATTAGAATACACATTGCGAGTCTGTTTGGACCATCCAAAAGTGCCCCCAAAGGAAGGCTTTGGGTACATCTGAACTCCCCAGGGGAGCCTTTATGCAGCCCCACATGCAACTGGACCCTCCGGGTTCGCTGTTTAGGAGCAACCCTAAATATAAATCTCGCCAGCATGGCAGAAGACTGAAAACTCGGGTTACAGAAAACGCGTTTCAAGCCCCATTCACCCATCCAAAAGTGCCCCCAAATGAAGGCTTTGAGTACATCTGAACTCCCCAGGGGAGCCTTTACGTAGCCCCACATGCATCTAGACCCTCCTTATTCGCTCTTTCACAGCAAGCCTATATATAGCCCTGGCCCGCATGGAAGACGACTGAAAACTCGGGCCCCAGAAAACGCGTTCCAAGCCCCTTTCGCCCATCCAGAAGTGCCCCCAGAGGAAAGCTTTGGGTACAAGTGAACTCCCCAGGGGATCCTTTATGCAGCCCCACATGCAACTGGACCCTCCGGGTTCACTCTTTCACCGCTAGCCTAAATATAGCCCTCGGCGCAATGGGAGAAGACTGAAAAAGCGGGCATCAGAAAACGCATTGCGATTCCCTTGGACCATCCAAAAGTCCCCAAAAGGAAGGCTTTGGGTACAAGTGAACTCCCCAGGGGAGCCTTTATGCAGCCCCACATGCAACTGGACCTTCCGAGTTCGCTGTTTCCGAACAACACTAAATATAACCCTAGCCGGCATGCTAGACGACTGAAAATTCGGGCCCCAAAAAACGCATTCCAAGCCCCATTCGCCCATCCAAAAGTGCCCCCAGAGGAAGACTTTGGGTACATCTGAACTCCCCAGGGGAGCCTTTATGCAGCCAAACATGCAACACGACCCTCCGGGTTTACTCTTTCACCGCAAGACTAAATATAGCCCTCGGCGCAATGGGAGAAGACTGAAAAAGCGAGCCTCAGAAAACGCATTGCGATTCCCCTTGGACCATCCAAAAGTGCCCCCAAAGGAAGGCTTTGAGTACAAGTGAACTCCCCAGGGGAGCCTTTATGCAGCCCCACATGCAACTGGACCCTCCGGGTTCGCTCTTTCACAGCAAGCCTTAATATATCCGTAGCCAGCTTCGAAGATGGCTGAAAAAGCGGGCCTCAGAAAACGCATTGCGAGTCTCTTTCGACCATCCAGACGTGCCCCCAAAGGAAGGCTTTGGGTACATCTGAACTCCCCAGGGGAGCCTTTATGCAGCCCCACATGCAACTGGACCCTCCGCGTTCACTCTTTCTACGCAAGCCTATATATAGCCTTCGGGGCAACGGGAGAAGACTGAAAAAGCGGGCTTCAGAAAACGCATTGCGAGTCTCTTTGGACCATCCAAAAGTGCCCCCAAAGGAAGGCTTTGGGTACAACTGAATTCCCCAGGGGAGCCTTTTTGCAGCCCCACATGCAACTGGACCCCCCGCGTTCACTCTTTCTACGCAAGTCTAAATATTGCCCTAGGGGCAATGGGATAAGGCTGAAAAAGCAAGCTTTAGAAAACGCATTGCGAGTCTCTTTGGACCATCCAAAAGTGCCCCCAAAGGAAGGCTTTGGGTACATCTGAACTCTCCAGGGGAGCGTTTATGCAGCCCCACATGAACTGGACCCTCCGGGTTCACTATTTCACCGCAAGCCTAAATATAACCCTAGCCGGCATCGGGGAAGACTGAAAAAGCGGGCCTCAGAGAACGCGTTTAAAGCCCCTTTAGCCCTTCAAAAAGTGCCCCCAAAGGAAGGCTTTGGGTACAAGTGAACTTTCCAGGGGAGCCTTTATGCAGCACCACATGTAACTGGAACCTCCTTATTCGCTCTTTCACAGCAAGCCTAAATATAGCCCTAGCCGCAAAGGGAGAAGACTGAAAAAGTGTGCCTCAGAAAACGCACTGCGAGTCTCTTTCGACCATACAAAAGTGCCCCCAAAGGAAGGCTTTGCGTACATCTGAACTCCCCAGGGGAGCCTTTATGCAGCCCCACATGCAACTCGACCCTCCGGGTTCGCTCTTTCCGAGCAGGACTAAACATATCCCTAGTCGGAATTGGAGACGACTGAAAACTCAGGCCCCAGAAAACGCATTTCGAGCCCCATTCACCCATTCAAAAGTGCCCCCAAAGGAAGGCTTTGGGTAAAACTGAACTCCCCAGGAGAGCCTATTTAGAGCCCCACATGCAACTGGACCCTTTGCGTTCACTCTTTCTACGCAAGCCTAAATATATCCCTCGCCGCCAAGGGAGCAGATTGAAAAAATGGGCCTCAGAGAACGCATTGCGATTCCCCTTGGACCATCCAAAAGTGCCCCCAAAGGAAGGCTTTGTGTACAACTGAACTCCCCAGGGCAGCCTTTACGCAGCCCCACATGCAACTAGACCCTCCAGGTTCGCTGTTTACGAGCAACCCTAACTATAATCCTAGCCAGCATGGCAGAAGACTGAAAACTCGGGCCACAGAAAACGTGTTACAAGCCCCATTCGCCCATCCAGAAGTGCCCACAAAGGAAGGCTTTGGGTACATCTGAACTCCCCAGGGGAGCCTTTTTAGAGCCCCACATGCAACTGGACCCTTTGCCTTCACTGTTTCTACGCAAGCCTAAATATAGCCCTAGCCGCAAAGGGAGAAGACTGAAAAAGTGGGCCTCAGAAAACGCATTGCGAGTCTCTTTCGACCATCCAGACGTGCCCCCAAAGGAAGGCTTTGGGTACATCTGAACTCCCCAGGGGAGCCTTTATGCAGCCCCACATGCAACTCGACCCTCCGCGTTCTCTCTTTCCGAGCAACACTAAAGATAGCCCTAGCCGGCATGGCAGAAGACTGAAAACTCAGGCCACAGAAAACGTGTTACAAGCCCCATTCGCCCATCCAGAAGTGCCCACAAAGGAAGGCTTTGGGTACATCTGAACTCCCCAGGGGAGCCTTTACGCAGCCCCACATGCAATTGGACCCTCCGTATTCGCTCTTTCACAGCAAGCCTAAATATAACCCTAGCCGGCATCGGAGATGACTGAAAAAGCGGGCCACAGAAAACGCATTGCGAGTCTCTTTCGCCCATCCAGAAGTGCCCCCAAAGGAAGGCTTTGGGTACATCTGAACTCCCAGGGGAGCCTTTACGTAGCCCCACATGCATCTAGACCCTCCTTATTCCCTCTTTCACAGCAAGCCTATATATAGCCCTGGCCCGCATGGCAGACGACTGAGAACTCGGGCCCCAGAAAACGTGTTACAAGCCCCATTTGCCCATCCAAAAGTGCCCCCAGAGGAAGACTTTGGGTACAAGTGAACTCCCCAGGGGAGCTTTTATGCAGCCCCACATACAACTGGACCCTCCGGGTTCACTCTTTCACCGCAAGCCTAAATATAGCCCTCGGCGCAATGGGAGAAGACTGAAAAAGCGGGCCTCAGAAAACACATTGCGATTCCCCTTGGACCATCCAAAAGTGCCCCCAAACGAACGCTTTGTGTACAAGTGAACTCCCCAGGGGAGCCTTTTTGCAGCCCCACATGCAACTGGACCTTCCGGGTTCGCTCTTTCACAGCAAGCCTATATATAGCCTTAGCCGGCATCGGACATGACTGAAAAATCGGGCCAAAGAAAACGCCTTACAAGACCATTTCGCCCATCCAGAAGTGCCCACAAACGAAGGCTTTGGGTACAACTGAATTCCCCAAGGGAGACTTTTTGCAGCCCCACATGCAACTGGACCCTCTGCGTTCACTCTTTCTACGCAAGCCTAAATATAGCCCTCGGGGCAATGGGAGAAGACTGAAAAAGCGGGCCTCAGAAAACGCATTGCGAGTCTCTTTGGACCATCCAAAAGTGCCCCCAAAGGAAGGCTTTGGGTACATCTGAACTCCCCAGGGGAGCCTTTATGCAGCCCCACATGCAACTGGACCCTCCTTGTTCGCTCTTTCCGAGCAACACTAAATATAGCCCTAGCCGGCATGGGAGACGACTAAAAATTCGGGCCCAAGAAAACTCATTCCAAGCCCCTTTCGCCCATCCAAAAGTTCCCCCAAAGGAAGGCTTTGGGTACAAGTGAACTCCCCAGAGGAGCCTTTATGCAGCCCGACGTGCAACTGGACCCTCCGTATTCGCTCTTTCACAGCAACCCTAAATATATCCCTAGCCTACATGGGAGACGACTGAAAACTCGGGCCCCAGAAAACTCATTCCAAGCCCTATTCGCCCATCCAGAAGTGCCCCCAAAGGAAGGCTTTGGGTACAGCTGAACTCCCCAGGGGAGCCTTTGTGCAGAACCAAATGCAAATGGATCCTCCTTATTCGCTCTTTCACAGCAAGCGTAAATATAGCCCTAGACGGCACCGGAGATGACTGAAAAATCGCGCCAAAGAAAACGCCTTACAAGACCCTTTCGCCGATCCAAAAGTTCCCCCAAAGGAAGGCTTTGAGTTCAACTGAACTCCCCAGGGGAGCCTTTATGCAGCCCCACATGCAACTGGAACCTCCTTATTCGCTCTTTCACAGCAACCCTAAATATAGCCCTGGCCCGCATGGCAGACGACTGAAAACTCGGGCCCCAGAAAACGCGTTACAAGCCCCATTCGCCAATCCAGAAGTGCCCCCAATTAAAGGCTTTGGGTACAAGTGAACTCCCCAGTGGAGCTTTTTTGAAGCCCCACATGCAACTGGACCCTCCGGGTTCACTCTTTTTACGCAACCCTAAATATAGACCTAGTCGCAAAGGGTGAAGACTGAAAAAGCGGGCCTCAGAAAACGCATTGCAAGTCTCTTTCGACCATCCAGACGTGCCCCCAAAGGAAGGCTTTGGGAACAACTGAACTCCCCAGGGGAGCCTTTTTGCAGCCCCACATGCAACTGGAACCCCCGCTTTCACTCTTTCTACGCAAGCCTAAATATACCCCTAGCCGCAAATGGAGAAGACTGAAAAAGCGGGCATCAGAATACACATTGCGAGTCTCTTTGGACCATCCAAAAGTGCCCCCAAAGGAAGGCTTTGGGTACAACTGAATTCCCCAGGGGAGCCTTTTTGCAGCCCCGCATGCAACTGGACCCCCCGCGTTCACTCTTTCTACGCAAGCCTAAATATAACCCTAGCCGCAAATGGAGAAGACTGAAAAAGCGGGCATTAGAATACACATTGCGAGTCTGTTTGGACCATCCAAAAGTGCCCCCAAAGGAAGGCTTTGGGTACATCTGAACTCCCCAGGGGAGCCTTTATGCAGCCCCACATGCAACTGGACCCTCCGGGTTCGCTGTTTAGGAGCAACCCTAAATATAAATCTCGCCAGCATGGCAGAAGACTGAAACCTCGGGTTACAGAAAACGCGTTTCAAGCCCCATTCACCCATCCAAAAGTGCCCCCAAATGAAGGCTTTGAGTACATCTGAACTCCCCAGGGGAGCCTTTACGTAGCCCCACATGCATCTAGACCCTCCTTATTCGCTCTTTCACAGCAAGCCTATATATAGCCCTGGCCCGCATGGAAGACGACTGAAAATTCGGGCCCCAGAAAACGCGTTCCAAGCCCCTTTCGCCCATCCAGAAGTGCCCCCAGAGGAAAGCTTTGGGTACAAGTGAACTCCCCAGGGGATCCTTTATGCAGCCCCACATGCAACTGGACCCTCCGGGTTCACTCTTTTACCGTTAGCCTAAATATAGCCCTCGGCGCAATGGGAGAAGACTGAAAAAGCGGGCATCAGAAAACGCATTGCGATTCCCTTGGACCATCCAAAAGTCCCCAAAAGGAAGGCTTTGGGTACAAGTGAACTCCCCAGGGGAGCCTTTATGCAGCCCCACATGCAACTGGACCTTCCGAGTTCGCTGTTTCCGAACAACACTAAATATAACCCTAGCCGGCATGCTAGACGACTGAAAATTCGGGCCCCAAAAAACGCATTCCAAGCCCCATTCGCCCATCCAAAAGTGCCCCCAGAGGAAAGCTTTGGGTACAAGTGAACTCCCCAGGGGATCCTTTATGCAGCCCCACATGCAACTGGACCCTCCGGGTTCACTCTTTCACCGCTAGCCTAAATATAGCCCTCGGCGCAATGGGAGAAGACTGAAAAAGCGGGCATCAGAAAACGCATTGCGATTCCCCTTGGACCATCAAAAGTGCCCCCAAAGGAAGGCTTTGAGTACAAGTGAACTCCCCAGGGGAGCCTTTATGCAGCCCCACATGCAACTGGACCCTCCGGGTTCGCTCTTTCACAGCAAGCCTTAATATATCCGTAGCCAGCTTCGAAGATGGCTGAAAAAGCGGGCCTCAGAAAACGCATTGCGAGTCTCTTTCGACCATCCAGACGTGCCCCCAAAGGAAGGCTTTGGGTACATCTGAACTCCCCAGGGGAGCCTTTATGCAGCCCCACATGCAACTGGACCCTCCGCGTTCACTCTTTCTACGCAAGCCTATATATAGCCTTCGGGGCAACGGGAGAAGACTGAAAAAGCGGGCTTCAGAAAACGCATTGCGAGTCTCTTTGGACCATCCAAAAGTGCCCCCAAAGGAAGGCTTTGGGTACAACTGAATTCCCCAGGGGAGCCTTTTTGCAGCCCCACATGCAACTGGACCCCCCGCGTTCACTCTTTCTACGCAAGTCTAAATATTGCCCTAGGGGCAATAGGATAAGGCTGAAAAAGCGGGCTTTAGAAAACGCATTGCGAGTCTCTTTGGACCATCCAAAAGTGCCCCCAAAGGAAGGCTTTGGGTACATCTGAACTCTCCAGGGGAGCGTTTATGCAGCCCCACATGAACTGGACCCTCCGGGTTCACTATTTCACCGCAAGCCTAAATATAACCCTAGCCGGCATCGGGGAAGACTGAAAAAGCGGGCCTCAGAGAACGCGTTTAAAGCCCCTTTAGCCCTTCAAAAAGTGCCCCCAAAGGAAGGCTTTGGGTACAACTGAACTCCCCAGGGGAGCCTTTATGCAGCCCCACATGCAACTGGAACCTCCGGGTTCGCTCTTTCCGAGCAGCACTATACATATCCCTAGTCGGAATTGGAGACGACTGAAAACTCAGGCCCCAGAAAACGCATTTCGAGCCCCATTCGCCAATCCAAAAGTGCCCCCAAAGGAAGGCTTTGGGTACATCTGAACTCCCCAGGGGAGCCTTTATGCAGCCCCACATGCAACTAGACCCTCCAGGTTCGCTGTTTACGAGCAACCCTAACTATAATCCTAGCCAGCATGGCAGAAGACTGAAAACTCGGGCCACAGAAAACGTGTTACAAGCCCCATTCGCCCATCCAGAAGTGCCCACAAAGGAAGGCTTTGGGTACAACTGAACTCCCTAGGGGAGCCTTTACGCAGCCCCACATGCAACTGGACCCTCCGTATTCGCTCTTTCACAGCAAGCCTAAATATAGCCGTAGCCGGCATCGGAGATGACTTAAAAAAGCGGGACAAAGAAAACGCATTACAAGACCCTTTCGCCCATCCAAATGTGCCCCAAAAGGAAGGCTTTGGGTACATCTGAACTCCCCAGGGGAGCCTTTATGCAGCCCCACATGCAATTCGACCCTCCGCGTTCTCTCTTTCCGAGCAACACTAAAGATAGCCCTAGCCGGCATGGGAGACGACTGAAAACTCGGGCCCCAGAAAACGCATTCCGAGCCCCTTTCGCCCATCCAAAAGTGACCCCATGGAAAGGCTTTGGGTACAAGTGAACTCCCCAGGGGAGCCTTTATGCAACCCCACATGCAACTGGACCCTCCGTATTCGCTCTTTCACAGCAAGCCTAAATATAACCCTCGCCGCAAAGGGAGAAGACTGAAAAAGCGGGCCTCAGAAAACGCATTGCGAGTCTCTTTCGACTATCCAAAAGTGCCCCCAAAGGAAGGCTTTGGGTACATCTGAACTCCCCAGGGGAGCCTTTACGCAGCCCCACATGCAAGTGGACCCTCCTTATTAGCTCTTTCACAGCAAGCCTAAATATAACCCTAGCCGGCATCGGGGAAGACTTAAAAAGCGGGCCTCAGAGAACGCGTTAAAAGCCCCTTTCGCCCTTCAAAAAGTGCCCCCAAAGAAAGGCTTTGGGTACAACTGAACTCCCCAGGGGAGCCTTTATTCAGCCCCACATGCAACTCGACCCTCCGGTTTCGCTGTTTCACAGCAACCCTAAGTATAACCCTAGCCAGCATGGCAGAAGACTGAAAACTGGTGCCACAAAAAAAGCGTTTCACCCATTCACCCATCCAAAAGTGCCGCCAAAGGAAGGCTTTGGGTACAGCTGAACTCCCCAGGGGAGCCTTTGTGCAGCCCCACATGCAACTGGACCCCCATTATTCGCTCTTTCACAGCAAGCATAAATATAGCACTGGCCCGCATGCAGACGACTGAAAACTCGGGCCCCAGAAAACGTGTCACAAGCCCCATTTGCCCATCCAAAAGTGCCCCCAGAGGAAGGCTTTGGGTACAAGTGAACTCCCCAGGGGAGCCTTTATGCAGCCCCACATGCAACTGGACCCTCCTTATTCGCTCTTTCACAGCAAGCCTATATATAGCCTTAGCCGGCATCGGAGATGACTGAAAAATCGGGCCAAAGAAAATGGCTTACAAGACCATTTCGCCCATCCAAAATTGCCCCCAAAGGAAGGCTTTGGGTACAAGTGAACTCCCCAGGGGAGCCTTTATGCAGCCCCACATGCAACTGGACCCTCCGTGTTCGCTGTTTCCGAGCAACACTAAATATAACCCTAGCCGGCATGGGAGACAACTGAAAACTCGGGCCCCAGAAAACGCGTTCCGATCCCCATTCACCCATCCAAAAGTGCCCCCAGCGGAAGGCTTTGGGTACAACTGAATTCCCCAGGGGAGCCTTTTTGCAGCCCCACATACAACTGGACCCTCCGCGTTCACTCTTTCACCGCAAGACTAAATATATCCCTAGAAGCAAAGGGAGAAGACTGAAAAAGCAGTCCTCAAAAAACGCATTGCGATTCCCCTTGGACCATCCAAAAGTGCCCCCAAAGGAAGGCTTTGTGTACAGCTGAACTCCCCAGGGGAACCTTTATGCAGCCCCACATGCAACTGGACCCTCCGTGTTCGCTGTTTACGAGCAACACTAAACATAGCCCTAGCCGGCATGGGAGACGACTGAAAACTCGGGCCCCAGAAAACGCTTTCTGAGCCCTTTTCGCCCATCCAAAAGTGCCCCCATAGGAAGGCTTTGAGTACAATTGAACTCCCAAGGGGAGCCTTTACGCAGCCCCACATGCAACTGGATCCTCCGTATACGCTCTTTCACAGCAAACCTAAATATATCCCTAGCCGGCATCGGAGTTGACTGAAAAATCGGGCCAAAGAAAACGCCTTACAATACCCTTTCGCCCATCCAAAAGTGCCCCCAAAGGAAGGCTTTGGGTACTACTGAATTCCCCAGGGGAGCCTTTTTGCAGCCCCACATGCAACAGGGCCCTCCGCGTTCACTCTTTCACCGCAAGACTAAATATAGCCCTAGCCGCAAAGGGAGAAGACTGAAAAAGCGGGCCTCAGAAAACGCATTGCGATTCCCCTTGGACCATCCAAAAGTGCCCCCAAAGGAAGGCTTTGGGTACATCTGAACTCCCTAGGGGAGCCTTTATGCAGCCCCACATGCAACTGGACGCTCCGTGTTCGCTGTTTACGAGCAACACTAAACATAGCCTTGGCCGTCATGGGAGACGACTGAAAACTCGGGCCCCAGAAAACTCATTCCAAGCCCTATTTGCCCTTCCAGAAGTGCCCCCAAAGGAAGGCTTTGGTACAGCTGAACTCCCCAGGGGAGCCTTTGTGCAGAACCAAATTTAAATGGATCCTCCTTATTCGCTCTTTCACAGCAAGCCTATATATAGCCCTGGCCCGCATGGTAGAAGACTGAAAACTCGGGCCCCAGAAAACGCATTACAAGCCCCATTTGCCAATCCAAAAGTGCCCCCAGAGGAAGGCTTTGGGTACAAGTGAACTCCCCAGTGGAGCTTTTTTGAAGCCCCATATGCAACTGGACCCTCCGGGTTCACTCTTTTTACGCAAGCCTAAATATATCCCTATTCGCAAAGGGTGAAGACTGAAAAAGCGGGCCTCAGAAAACGCATTGCAAGTCTCTTTCGACCATCCGAAAGTGCCCCCAAAGGACGGCTTTGGGAACAACTGAACTCTCCAGGGGAGCCTTTATGCAGCCCCACATGCAACTGGACCCTCCTTATTTGCTCTTTCACAGCAAGCCTAAATATACCCCTAGCCGCAAATGGAGAAGACTGAAAAATCGGGCCTCAGAAAACGCATTGCGAGTCTCTTTGGACCATCCAAAAGTTCCCGCAAAGGAAGGCTTTGGGTACATCTGAACTCTCCAGGGGAGCCTTTTTGCAGCCGCACATGCAACTGGGACCCTCCGGGTTCGCTTTTTCCAAGCAACACTAAAGATAGCCCTAGCCGGCATTGGAGACGACTGAAAACTCGGGCCCCAGAAAACGCTTTCCGAGCCCTTTTCGCCCATCCAAAAGTGCACCCAGAGGAAGGCTTTGAGTACAATTGAACTCCCCAGGGGAGCCTTTATGCAGCCCCACATGCAACTGGACTCTCCTTATTCGCTCTTTCACAGCAACCCTAAATATAGCCCTGGCCCGCATGGCAGACGACTGAAAACTCGGGCCCCAGAAAACGCGTTACAAGCCCCATTTGCCAATCCAAAAGTGCCCCCAAAGGAAGGCTTTGGGTACAACTGAACTCCCCAGTGGAGCTTTTTGAAGCCCCACATGCAACTGGACCCGCCGGGTTCACTCTTTTTACGAAAGCCTATATATAGCCCTAGTCGCAAATGTTGAAGACTGAAAAAACGGGCCTCAGAAAACGCATTGCAAGTCTCTTTCGACCATCCGAAAGTGCCCCCAAAGTAAGGCTTTGGGAACAACTGAACTCCCCAGGGGAGCCTTTATGCAGCCCCACATGCAACTGGACCCTCCTTATTCGCTCTTTCACAGCAAGCCTAAATATACCACTAGCAGCAAATGGAGAAGACTGAAAAAGCGGGCCTCAGAAAACGCATTGCGAGTCTCTTTGGACCATCCAAAAGTGCCCCCAAAGGAAGGCTTTGGGTACATCTGAACTCTCCAGGGGAGCCTTTTTGCAGCCCCACATGCAACTGGACCCTCCGGGTTCGCTTTTTCCGAGCAACACTAAACATAGCCCTAGCCGGCATGGGAGACGACTGAAAACTCGGGCCCCAGAAAACTCATTCCAAGCCCCTTTCGCCCATCGAAAAGTGCCCCCAGAGGAAGGCTTTGGGTACAACTGAACTCCCCAGGGGAGCCTTTATGCAGCCCCATATGCAACTGGACCCTCCGGGTTCACTCTTTCACCGCAAGCCTAAATATAGCCCTCGGCGCAATGGGAGAAGACTGAAAGGCGGGCATCAGAAAACGCATTGCGATTCCCCTTGGACCTTCCAAAAGTCCCCAAAAGGAAGGCTTTGGGTACATCTGAACTCTCCAGGAGAGCCTTTATGCAGCCCCACATGCAACTGGACGCTCCGTATACGCTCTTTCACAGCAAGCCTAAATATATCCGTAGCCGGCATCGTAGATGACTGAAAAAGCGGGCCGCAGAGAACGCATTATAAGCCCCTTTCGCCCTTCAGAAAGTGCCCCCAAAGGAAGGCTTTGGGTACAACTGAACTCCCCAGGGGAGCCTTTATTCAGCCCCACATGCAACTCGACGCTCCGGTTTCGCTGTTTCACAGCAACATTAAGTATAACCCTAGCCAGCATGGCAGAAGACTGAAAATTAGGGCCAGAAAAAAAGCGTTTCAAGCCCCATTTACCCATCCAAAAGTGCCCCCAATGGAAGGCTTTGGGTACAGCTGAACTCTCCAGGGGAGCCTTTGTGCAGCCCCACGTGCAACTGGACCCTCCTTATTCGCACTTTCACAGCAAGCCTAAATATAGCACCAGCAGGCACCGGAGATGACTAAAAAATCAGGCAAAAGAAAACGCCTTGCAAGACCCTTTCGCCCATCCAAAAGTGCCCCCAAAGGAAGGCTTTGAGTACAACTGAACTCCCCAGGGGAGCCTTTACGCAGCCCCACATGAAACTGGACCCTCCGTATTCGCTCTTTCACAGCAAGCCTAAATATAACCCTGGCCCGCATTGTAGATGACTGAAAACTCGGGTCCCAGAAAACGCATTCCCAGCCCCATTCGCCCATCCAAAAGTGCCCCCAGAGGAAGGCTTTGGGTACAACTGAACTCCGCAGGGCAGTCTTTATGCAGCCCCACATGCAACTGGACCCTCCTTATTCGCTCTTTCACAGCAAGCCTAAATATATCCGTACCCGGCATCATAGATGACTGAAAAAGCAGGCCTCAGAAAACTCATTGCGAATCTCTTTGGATCATCCAGATGTGCGCCCAGAGGAAGGCTTTGGGTACATCTGAACTCCCAGGGGAGCCTTTACGTAGCCCCACATGCATCTAGACCCTCCTTATTCGCTCTTTCACAGCAACCCTAAATATAGCCCTTGCCCGCATGGCAGACGACTGAGAACTCGGGCCCCCGAAAACGTGTTACAAGCCCCATTTGCCCATCCAAAAGTGCCCCCAGAGGAAGGCTTTGGGTACAGCTGAACTCCCCAGGGGAGCCTTTATGCAGCCCCACATGCAACTGGACCCTCCGGGTTCGCTCTTTCACCGCAAGCCTAAATATAACCCTAGCCGGCATCGGGGAAGACTGAAAAAGCGGGCCTCAGAGAACGCGTTAAAAGCCCCTTTAGCCCTTCAAAAAGTGCCCCCAAAGGAAGGCTATGGGTACAACTGAACTCCCCAGGGGAGCCTTTATGCAGCCCCACATGCAACTGGACCCTCCTTATTAGCTCTTTCACAGCAAGACTAAATATAGCCCTAGCCGGCATCGGAGATGACTGAAAAATCGGGCCAAAGAAAACGCCTTACAAGCCCCTTTCGCCCATCCAAAAGTGCCCCCAGAGGAAGGCTTTGGGTACAAGTGAACTCCCCAGGGGAGCCTTTATGCAGCCCCACATGCAACTGGACCCTCCGCGTTCACTCTTTCACCTCAAGCCTAAATATAGCCCTCAGCGCAATGGGAGTAGAATGAAAAAGCGGGCCTCAGAAAACGCATTGCGAGTCTCTTTGGATCATCCAAAAGTGCCCCCAAAGGAAGATTTAGTTACAAGTGATCTCCCCAGGGCAGCCTTTATGCAGCCCCACATGCAACTGGACCCTCCGGGTTCGCTGTTTCTGAGCAACACTAAATATATCACTAGCCGGCATTGGAGAGAACTGAACTCGGGCCCCAGAAAACGCATTCCAGGCCTCTTTCACCCATCCAAATGTGCCCCCAGAGGAAGGCTTTGAGTACAAGTGAACTCCCCAGGGGAGCCTTTATGCAGCCCCACATACAACTGGACCTTCCGGGTTCACTCTTTCACCGCAATCCTAAACATATCCCTAGCCAGCATCGGGGAAGACTGAAAAAGCGGGCCTCAGAGAACGCGTTAAAAGCCCCTTTAGCCCTTCAAAATGTGCCCCCAAAGGAAAGCTTTGGGTACATGTGAACTCCCCAGGGGAGCCTTTATTCAGCCCCACATGCAACTGGACCCTCCTTATTCGCTCTTTCACAGCAAGCCTAAATATACCCCTAGCCGCAAATGGAGAAGACTGAAAAAGCGGGCCTCAGAAAACGCATTGCGAGTCTCTTTGGACCATCCAAAAGTGCCCCCAAAGGAAGGCTTTGGGTACATCTGAACTCCCCAGGGGAGCCTTTATGCAGCCCCACATGCAACTGGACCCTCCGGGTTCGCTTTTTCCGAGCAACACTAAACATAGCCCTAGCCGGCATGGGAGACGACTGAAAACTCGGGCCCCAGAAAACGCTTTCGGAGCCCTTTTCGCCCATCCAAAAGTGCCCCCAGAGGAAGGCTTTGAGTACAAGTGAACTCCCCAGGGGAGCCTTTATGCAGCCCCACATGCAACTGGAACCTCCGGGTTCACTCTTTCACCGCAAGTCTAAATATAGCCCTCAGCGCAGTGGGAGAAGAATGAAAAAGCGGGCATCAAAAACGCATTGCGATGCCGCTTGGACCATCCAAAAGTGCCCCCAAAGGAAGACTTTGGGTACAACTGAACTCCCCAGGGGAGCCTTTATGCAGCCCCACATGCAACTGGACCCTCCTTATTCGCTCTTTCACACCAAGACTAAATATAGCCCTCGGCGCAATGGGAGAAGACTGAAAGGCGGGCATCAGAAAACGCATTGCGATTCCCCTTGGACCTTCCAAAAGTGCCCCCAAAGGAAGGCTTTGGGTACATCTGAACTCTCCAGGGGAGCCTTTATGCAGCCGCACATGCAACTGGACCCTCCGGGTTCGCTCTTTCCGAGCAACAATAAATATAACCCTAGCCAACATGGGAGACGACTGGAAATTCGGGCCCCAGAAAACTCATTACAAGCCCCTTTCGCCCATCCAAAAGTGCCCCCAGAGGAAGGCTTTGGGT
Organism: Anas platyrhynchos; assembly: GCF_047663525.1. Lineage (NCBI taxonomy): Eukaryota > Metazoa > Chordata > Aves > Anseriformes > Anatidae > Anas > Anas platyrhynchos. The sequence continues at coordinate 4,447,729 of NC_092596.1, forward strand.
ACAACTGAACTCCCCAGGGGACCCTTTATGCAGCCCGACATGCAACTGGACCCGCCTTATTCGCTCTTTCACAGCAAGCCTAAATATAGCCCTAGCCGGCATCGGAGATGACTGAAAAATCGGGCCAAAGAAATCGCCTTACAAGACCCGTTCGCCCATCCAAAAGTGCCCCCAAAGGAAGGCTTTGGGTACAACTGAATTCCCCATGGGACCCTTTTTGCAGCCCCACATGCAACTGGACCCTCCCCGTTCACTCTTTCACCGCAAGCCTAAATATAGCCCTCTTGGCAATGGGAGAAAACTGAAAAAGCGGGCCTGAGAAAACGCATTTCGAGTCTCTTTGGACCATCCAAAAGTGCCCCCAAAGGAAGGCTTTGGGTACATCTGAACTCCCCAGGGGAGCCTTTTTGCAGCCCCACATGCAACTGGACCCTCCGGGTTCACTCTTTCCGAGCAACACTATATATAGCCCTAGCCGGCATGGGAGACGACCGAAAACTCGGGCCCCAGAAAACTCATTCCAAGCCCCTTTCGCCCATCCAAAAGTGCCCCCAGAGGAAGGCTTTGGGTACAAGTGAACTCCCCAGGGGAGTCTTTACGCAGCCCCACATGCAACTGGACCCTCCAGGTTCGCTCTTCCACAGCAAGCCTAAATATAGCCCTAACAGGCATCGGAGATTACTGAAAAAGCGGGTCACAGAAAACGCATTCCGGGCCCATTTCACCCATCCAAAAGTGCCACCAAAGGAAGGCTTTGGGTACAGCTGAACTCCCCAGGGGAGCCTTTGTGCAGCCCCACATGCAACTGGACCCTCCTTATTCGCTCTTTCACAGCAAGCCTAAATATAGCACTAGCCGGCACCGGAGATGACTAAAAAATCAGGCAAAAGAAAACGCCTTATAAGACCCTTTCGCCCATCCAAAAGTGCCCCCAAAGGAACGCTTTGAGAACAAGTGAACTCCACAGGGGAGCCTTTATGCAGCCCCACATGCAACTGGACCCTCCTTATTCGCTCTTTCTCAGCAAGCCTAAATATAGCCCTAGCCGGCATTGGAGATGACTGAAAAAGCGGGCCAAAGAAATCGCCTTACAAGACCTTTTCGCCCATCCAAATGTGCCCCCAAAGGAAGGGTTTGGGTACAAGTGAACTCCCCAGGGGAGCCTTTACGCAGCCCCACATGCAACTGGACCCTCCGTATTCGCTCTTTCACAGCAACCCTATATATAGCCCTGGCCCGCATGGCAGACGACTGAAAACTCGGGCCCCAAAAAACGCATTCCCAGCCCCATTCGCCCATCCAAAAGTGCCCCCAGAGAAAGGCTTTGGGTACAAGTGAACTCCCCAGGGGAGCCTTTATGCAGCCCCACATGCAACTGGACCCTCCGCGTTCACTCTTTCACCGCAAGACTAAATATAGCCCTAGCCGCAAAGGGAGAAGACTGAAAAAGCGGGCCTCAGAAAACGCATTGCGATTCCCCTTGGACCATCCAAAAGTGCCCCCAAAGGAAGGCTTTGGTTACATCTGAACTCTCCAGGAGAGCCTTTATGCAGCCCCACATGCAACTGGACCCTCCGGGTTCGCTGTTTCCGAGCAACACTAAACATAGCCCTAGCCGGCATGGGAGACGACTGAAAACTCGGGCCCCAGAAAACGCTTTCTGAGCCCTTTTCGCCCATCCAAAAGTGCCCCCAGAGGAAGGCTTTGAGTACAAGTGAACTCCCCAGGGGAGCCTTTACGCAGCCCCACATGCAACTGGACCCTCCGTATTCGCTCTTTCACAGCAACCCTAAATATAGCCCTGGCCCGCATGGCAGACGACTGAAAACTCGGGCCCCAGAAAATGCGTTACAAGCCCCATTCGCCAATCCAAAAGTGCCCCCAAAGGAAGGCTTTGGGTACAAGTGAACTCCCCAGGGGAGCATTTTTGAAGCCCCACATGCAACTGGACCCTCCGGGTTCACTCTTTTTACGCAAGCCTAAATATAGCCCTAGTCGCAAAGGGTGAAGACTGAAAAAGCGGGACTCAGAAAACGCATTGCGAGTCTCTTTGGGCCATCCAAAAGTGCCCCCAGAGGAAGGCTTTGTGTACAACTGAACTCCCCAGGGGAGCCTTTGTGCAGCCCCACATGCAACTGGACCCTCCTTATTCGCTCTTTCACAGCAACACTAAATATAGCCCTAGCCAGCAAGGGAGAAGACTGAAACCTCGGGCCCCAGAAAACGCATTCCGAGACCCATTCGCCCATCCAAAAGTGCCCCCAGAGGAAGGCTATGAGTAGAAGTGAACTTCCATGGGGAGACTTTATACAGCCTCACATGTAACTGGACCCTCCGTATTCGCTCTTTCACAGCAACCATAAATATAGCCCTGGCACGCATTGTAGACGACTGAAAACTCTGGCCCCAGAAAACGGGTTACAAGCCCCATTCGCCCATCCAAAAGTGCCACCAAAGGAAGGCTTTGGTTACAACTGAAGTCCCCAGGGGAGCCTTTACGCAGCCCCACATGCAACTGGACCCTCCGTATTCGCTCTTTCACAGCAAGCCTAAATATAGCCCTGGCCCGCATTGTAGAGGACTGAAAACTCGGGCCACAGAAAACGGGTTACAAGCCCCTTTCGCCCATCCAAAAGTGCCCCCAGAGGAAGGCTTTGTGTACAACTGAACTCCCCAGGGCAGTCTTTATGCAGCCCCACATGCAACTGGACCCTCCTTATTCGCTCTTTCAAAGCAAGCCTAAATATCCCTAGCCGGCATCGGAGATGACTGAAAAATCGGGCCCCAAAAAACGCATTGCGATTCCCCTTGGACCATCCAAAAGTGCCCCAAAGGAAAGCTCTGGGTACATCTGAACTCCCCAGGGGAGCCTGTACGTAGCCCCACATGAATCTAGACCCTCCGAATTTGCTCTTTCACAGCAACCCTAAATATAATCCTGGCCCGCATGGCAGACGACTGAAAATTCGGGCCCCAGAAAACGCGTTACAAGCCCCATTCGCCCATCCAAAAGTGCCCCCAAAGGAAGGCTTTGGGTACAAGTGAACTCCCCAGGGGAGCCTTTACGTAGCCCCACGTGCATCTAGACCCTCCGTATTCGCTCTTTCACAGCAAGCCTAAATATATCCCTGGCACGCATTGTAGACGACTGAAAACTCTGGCCCCAGAAAACGGGTTACAAGCCCCATTCGCCCATCCAAAAGTGCCCCCAGAGGAAGGCTTTCAGTACAAGTGAACTCCTCAGGGGATCCTTTATGCAGCCCCACATGCAACTGGACTCTCCTGGTTCGCTCTTTCACAGCAAGCCTAAATATAGCCCTAGCCGGCATCGGAGATGACTGAAAAATAGGGAAAAAGAAAACTCATTCCAAGCCCCATTTGCCCATCCAAAAGTGCCCCCAAAAGAAGGCTTTGGGTACAACTAAATTCCCCAGGGGAGCCTTTATGCAGCCCCACATGAAACTGGACCCTCCGCATTCACTCTTTCTACGCAAGGCTAAATATTACTCTAGCCGCAAAGTGAGAAGACTGAAAAAGCGGGCCTCAGAAAACGCATTGCGGTTCCCCTTGGACCATCCAAAAGTGCCCCCAAAGGAAGGCTTTGGGTACATCTGAACTCCCCAGGGGAGCCTTTGTGCAGCCCCACATGCAACTGGACCCTCTGTATTCGCTCTTTCACAGCAAGCCTAAATATAACCCTGGCCCGCATGGGAGACGACTGAAAACTCGGGCCCCAGAAAACGGGTTACAAGCCCCATTCGCCAATCCAAAAGTGCCCCCAGAGGAAGGCTTTGGGTACAAGTGAACTCCCCACGGGAGCCTTTATGCAGCCCCACATGCAACTGGACCTTCCGGGTTCGCTGTTTCCAAGCAACACTAAATATAGCCCTAGCCGGCATAGGAGATGACTGAAAAATCGGGCCAAAGAAAACGGCTTACAAGACCATTTCGCCCATCCAAAAGTGCCCCCAAAGGAAGGCTTTGGGTACAACTGAACTCCCCAGGGGAGCCTTTACGCAGCCCCACATGCAACTGGACCCTCCGTATTCGCTCTTTCACAGCAACACTAAATATAACCCTGGCCCGCATGGCACACGACTGAAAACTCGGGCCCCAGAAAACTCATTCCAAGCCCTATTCGCCCATCCAAAAGTGCCCCCAGAGGAAGTCTTTGGGTACAAGTGAACTTTCCAGCGGAGCCTTTATGCAGCCCCTCATACAACTGGACCCTCCTTATTCACTCTTTCACCGCAAGCCTAAATATAGCCCTCGGCGCAATGGGAGAAGACTGAAAAAGCGAGCCTCAGAAAATGCATTGCGATTCCCTTTGGACCATCCAAAAGTGCCCCCAAAGGAAGGCTTTGGGTACAACTGAACTCCCCAGGGGAGCCTTTACGCAGCCCCACATGCAACTGGACCCTCCTTATTCGCTCTTTCACAGCAAGCCTATATATAGCCTTAGCCGGCATCGGAGATGAATGAAAAATCAGGCCAAAGAAATGGCCTTACAAGACCATTTCGCCCATCCAAAAGTGCCCCCAGAGGAAGGCTTTGGGTACAACTGAATTCCCCAGGGGAGCCTTTTTGCAGCCCCACATGCAACTGGACCCTCCGCGTTCACTCTTTCACTGCAAGCCTAAATATATCCCTAGACGCAAAGGGAGAAGACTGAAAAAGCGGGCCTCAGAAAACGCATTGCGATTCCCCTTGGACCATCCAAAAGTGCCCCCAAAGGAAGGCTTTGGGTACAAGTGAACTCCCCAGGGGAGCCTTTATGCAGCCCCACATGCAACTAGACCCTCCGTGTTCGCTGTTTACGAGCAACACTATTGTCGTGGTTTAACCCGGCTGGCAGCTAAACACCACGCAGCCGTTCGCTCACCCTCCCCCCTCCCTCTCTGGGACGGGGGAGAGAAATGGAAAGTGAAGCCCGTGAGTTGAGATAAAGACAGTTTAATAAGACAGGAAAATAATAATAACAAAATAATAGTAAAAATAATAACAATAATAATACAATGGTGATAATAGGAAAGTAATAATAGTATGTACAAACAAGTGATGCACAATGCAATTGCTCACCACTCGCTGACCGATGCCCAGCCTAACCCCGAGCAGTCCGGCCCCTTCCCCCCAGCTAGCCACCCCTATATATTGTTTAGCATGACGTCAGATGGTATGGAATACCCCTTTGGCTAGTTTGGGTCACCTGTCCGGGGTCTGTCCCCTCCCAGCTCTTACTGCACCCCCAGCCTGCCCGTTGGCAGGACAGAGCAAAAGGCTGAGATGTCCTTGGCTTAGTATAAGCACTGCTCTGCAACAATTAAAGCATCGGGGTGTTATCAGCACTCTTCTCATCCTAAGCCAAAACACAGCATTCCACCAGCTACTAGGAAGAAAATTAATTCTGTGCTAACTGAAACCAGGACATCTATCCACCCCTTATTCCATACCATTTATGTCATGCTCAGGTTACACTCTTTTCCATACATTCTAATTAGTCACCTATAGTAATCATGGTAGTGATAACATACAGTATAATATACTATTTAACATGGTACAATTCAGTTCATGGGCTATTCTCACCCAGTATTAAATCTCCTTGAGGTACACACCGGACCTCTCCGTTCTTTTGCATCACCCACCAAGTGTATCCAGGTCCCTGAGCGAAAACAATTCCACGAATATGTTTGCCTTTTCCTGAGGCAGGAGTAGCCCAGACTGTTTTACCCAGCATATTTTTTACATGCACTACAGGAACTTTATCCCCATCTACAGTACGTAACAGGTTTGATTGGGCAGGTCCAGCTCGGTTGGTAGATCCCCTAGTATTGACTAACCAGGTGGCCTTTGCTAAATGCGTATCCCAGTTTTTGAACGTCCCAGCACCCATTGCTTTCAAGGTAGTCTTTAACAGGCCATTGTATCGTTCAACTTTCCCGGAGGCTGGTGCATGATAGGGGATGTGATACACCCATTCAATACCATGTTCTTTGGCCCAAGTGTCTATAAGGTTGTTTCGGAAGTGAGTCCCATTGTCTGATTCTATTCTTTCTGGGGTGCCATGTCGCCATAGGACTTGCTTTTCAAGGCCCAGGATGGTGTTCCGGGCGGTGGCATGAGGCACAGGATATGTTTCCAGCCATCCGGTGGTGGCTTCCACCATTGTAAGTACGTGGCGCTTGCCATTGCGAGTTTGAGGGAGTGTGATGTAATCAATCTGCCAGGCCTCTCCATATTTATATTTCAGCCATCGTCCTCCATACCAAAGAGGCTTTGACCGTTTGGCTTGCTTGATTGCAGCACATGTTTCACAGTCATGAATAACCTGTGCTATAGCGTCCATGGTCAAGTCCACCCCTCGATCACGAGCCCATCTGTATGTTGCGTCTCTACCTTGATGGCCTGAGGTGTCATGGGCCCATCGGGCTATAAATAATTCACCTTTATGCTGCCAATCCAAGTCCACCTGAGCTACTTCAATCTTAGCAGCCTGATCCACCTGCTGGTTGTTTTGATGTTCTTCAGTAGCCCGATTCTTGGGCACATGAGCATCTACGTGGCGTACTTTCACAGCCAGGTTCTCTACCCGAGCAGCAATATCTTGCCACAATGCAGCAGCCCAGATGGGTTTGCCCCTACGCTGCCAGTTGTTTTGCTTCCATTGCTGTAACCATCCCCACAGGGCATTTGCTACCATCCATGAATCGGTGTAGAGATAGAGAACTGGCCATTTTTCTCGTTCAGCAATGTCTAAAGCCAGCTGAATGGCTTTCACTTCTGCAAACTGACTCGATTCACCTTCTCCCTCAGCAGCTTCTGCAACTCGTCGCGTAGGACTCCATACAGCAGCCTTCCATCTCCGATGCTTCCCCACAATACGACAGGACCCATCAGTGAACAGGGCATATTTCTTTTCATTCTCTGGCAACTGGTTGTACAGTGGGGCTTCTTCAGCACGACCCACCTCCTCCTCTGATGATATCCCAAAGTATTTGCCTTCTGGCCAGTCCATGATCACTTCCAATATTCCTGGGCGACTGGGGTTTCCTATTCGAGCCCGCTGAGTAATCAGTGCAACCCACTTGCTCCATGTAGCATCAGTTGCATGATGCGTAGAGGGGACCCTTCCCTTGAACATCCAGCCTAGTACCGGCAATCGGGGTGCTAGGAGGAGCTGCGCTTCAGTACCGACCACCTCCGAAGCAGATCGAACTCCTTCATATGCTGCCAATATCTCCTTTTCAGTTGGAGTATAGCAGGCCTCAGATCCTCTGTATCCCCGACTCCAAAACCCCAGGGGCCGACCTCGAGTTTCCCCAGGTTCTTTCTGCCAGAGGCTCCAGGTGGGGCCGTTCTCCCCGGCTGCAGTGTAGAGCACATTCTTTACATCTGGTCCTGTTCGAACTGGCCCAAGGGCTACTGCATGGACTATTTCCTGCTTGATTTGTTCAAAGGCTTGTCGTTGTTCAGGGCCCCATTCAAACTCATTCTTCTTACGGGTTACTTGGTAGAGCGGGTTTACAATCAGACTGTAATTTGGGATGTGCATTCTCCAAAACCCCACAACACCTAGGAAAGTCTGTGTTTCTTTTTTGTTAGTTGGTGGAGACATAGCTGTTATTTTGTTGATCACATCCATTGGGATTTGACGACGTCCATCTTGCCATTTTATTCCTAAAAACTGGATCTCTCGTGCAGGTCCTTTGACTTTATTCTGTTTTATGGCAAAACCGGCTTTCAGAAGGATTTGGACTATTTTCTTCCCTTTCTCGAAAACTTCCTCTGCTGTGTCACCCCACACAATAATGTCATCGATGTACTGCAGGTGTTCAGGAGCTTCCCCCTCCTCTAGCGCAGACTGGATCAGCCCATGGCAAATGGTAGGGCTGTGTTTCCACCCCTGGGGCAGCCTATTCCAAGTATATTGGACTCCCCTCCAAGTGAAGGCAAATTGTGGCCTGCACTCTGCTGCTAGAGGGATGGAGAAAAATGCATTAGCGATATCAATTGTGGCGTACCACTTGGCTGCCCTCGATTCAAGTTCATACTGAAGTTCCAGCATGTCCGGCACTGCAGCACTCAGTGGTGGCGTGACTTCGTTCAGGCCACGATAGTCCACTGTTAGTCTCCACTCGCCATTAGACTTTCGCACTGGCCATATGGGGCTATTGAAAGGTGAATGGGTCTTACTGATCACTCCTTGGCTCTCCAATTGACGAATTAGCTTATGGATGGGAATCAGGGAGTCTCGGTTAGTGCGATATTGCCGCCGGTGCACAGTTGTGGTAGCGATTGGCACTTGCTGTTCTTCGACCCTCAGCAACCCCACAACAGAGGGGTCCTCTGAGAGACCAGGCAAGGTAGATAATTGTTTAATGCCCTCTGTCTCTAAGGCAGCTATACCAAAAGCCCACCGGAACCCTTTTGGGTCCTTGCAATATCCTCTTCTAAGATAGTCTATGCCAAGGATACATGGAGCATCCGGGCCAGTCACAATACGGTGCTTTTCCCACTCATTCCCAGTCAGACTCACTTCAGCCTCCAATACAGTCAACTGCTGAGATCCTCCTGTCACTCCACAAATATAGATGGGCTCTGGTCCTTTATAGCTCGATGGCATTATAGTACATTGTGCACCGGTGTCTACTAAAGCCTTATACTTCTGTGCGCGTGATGTGCCAGGCCATCGAATCCACACAGTCCAATAAACTCGATTGTCCCTTTCCTCCCCCTGGCTGGAGGCAGGGCCCCCCTAATCCTGGTCAGAATCTTCTTCGTTTCTGTGTTTGAAGGATTGTCTGCTGGAAGTTGGAGCAGCAAACTTTTCGGAGAATCCTTTTTTCCTGATTGTTTTCTTTTGCAACTCACGTACCCGTGCCTCTAGGGTCGCGGTAGATTTTCCATCCCATTTTCTCATGTCCTCTCCATGGTCTCGTAAGTAAAACCACAGGGTGGCACGGGGTGAGTACCCACCATATCGTCTTCCTTGTGTGGGTGAACGCCTACCCCTGACAGCTGAGACACTGCTTTGTGCAGGTGCAGAGGAGAATAATCTCTCTTCAAGTTGGTGAACCTTTTCAGAAAGCTTCTCCCAAGTGTTCTCTTTTGGTCGGTGGGCACTGGTTGGTTCAGGTGGGGAGGACAATAGATTCTCTTCAAGTTGGTGAAACTTTTCAGAAAGTTTCTCCACAGCTGAGACGCAGGCCTGTAAGGAAGAGGAGAGACTTTCTTCGTACTGCCGGAGTTGTTTAGCCGCTTCATCTACTGTGGGTTCCTCATCCTCTTTCCAGGCCATTACTGCCAATGAGCTGGCATATGATGATGGTGCACTCCGTACAAACTTCCGCCACATGGGTCGTGTACACTTGACTTCATCTGGATCTTTGGATGTTTGTCTCTGGTCTGGATCCTCATAAATCACTTCCCGTACGGCTAATTCCCTCAAGTACTGGATTCCCTTCTCCATAGTGGTCCACTTGCCTGGTAGACATAAAATATCTTCCTTGAAGGGATACCTTTCCCTCACAGCTGAGAGGAGACGCCTCCAGAGGCTGGTGGGTTGTGCTCCATCTGCAATTGCTTTGTCAATGCCGGCGTCTCGAGCAAGGGATCCCAACTGTCTGGCTTCCCTGCCGTCTAATTCCACACAATTGGCTCCAGAGTCCCAGCACCGGAGCAGCCAGGTGACAAGCTGCTCACCTATACAGCGACCAAAATCTTTTCGCACATCTCGTAGCTCGCGCTCGTTTAGGCTTCGGGTAGTTACTGTTGCTCTTTCGGCATCCTCATCTTCCTCCTCCTGAATCCTTGATGGCCCAGCGTCGTCATCATCTTCGTCATCTCTATACTTAGTTTTGGCAGAAGCTTTACCTGGATTGGCAGAAGACTCTCTGCGTTCTAAACGACTTGAATTTCTATACCATATTTTCACCTTCTCTACAGGGGCAGCTTGCACTGCTACTGCTCGTTTCTCTGACTTTGTTACAGGGTCTGCCACAGAGGTTGGAATACCCTCTGCAGGGGCAGCTTGCACTGCTACAGCTCGTTTCTCTGACCCCGTTACAGGGATTGGAATACCCTCTGCAGGGTCAACTTGCACTGCTACAGCTCGTTTCTCTGACATGGCCACAGGAGCTGGAGCGGCTGCAGGAGCTGGAGCAGTTGCAGGAGCTGGGACTGGAGCAGCAGTAGGAGCTGGAGCTGGAGCGGCTGCAGGAGCTGGAGCTGGAGCGGCTGCAGGAGCTGGAGCTGGAGCGGCTGCAGGAGCTGGGACTGGAGCAGCTTCAGGAGCTGGGACTGGAGAAGTTGCAGGAACTGGGACTGGAGCGGCTGCAGGAGCTGGAACTGGAGCGGCTGCAGGAGCTGGAGCTGGAGCGGCTGCAGGAGCTGGAACTGGAGCGGCTGCAGGAGCTGGGACTGGAGCGGCTGCAGGAGCTGGAACTGGAGCGGCTGCAGGAGCTGGAGCTGGAGCGGCTGCAGGAGCTGGAACTGGAGCGGCTGCAGGAGCTGGGACTGGAGCGGCTGCAGGAGCTGGGACTGGAGCGGCTGCGGGAGCTGGGACTGGAGCAGCTGCAGGAGCTGGGACTGGAGCGGCTGCAGGAGCTGGAGCTGGAGCTGGAGCAGCTGCAGGAACCGGATCTGGAGTGGCTGCAGGAACCGGATCTGGAGCGGCTGCAGGAACCGGATCTGGAGCGGCTGCCGAGTCCACCGTAGGGGTCACAGTGGCCGTTGGATCTGTCACAGGGCTTGGAGTGGCCGCAGGGTCTGTCACTAAGTTGATAGCAGTATCAATGGCAGCTCGATAGGCATGAGCCAGGCCCCAGCACGTTACAATGATTTGTGTTACTTTGGAACTGCCAGCATCATGACACCTTTTTTTCAAGCATTCTGCCAGTTTTTGAGGATTTTGCCATTGTTCAGGGGTGAATTTCCAACACACTGGGGGTGCCAACTGCTCTAGATGCCTGCCCATATCCGCCCATACTCCCTGCCACCCACAACTATCCTGCCTCCGGGCACATCTCCGGAAGAGCTTCCCAAGTAGTTGTTTAACTTTAAGCAGAACCTGAAGTGCATTCATGAGGCAGAACAACAAGACTATGGTATTCTGAGTATTCCAGAAATATTCAATATCTTGGAGAGCTATTGTGACAAGCTCAGGGGATAAGAGGGTGGTGAAGGAGGAAGGCAGAGTGACCCAGGAGGATACAGGGGTGGTGAAGGAGAAAGGGAGAGTAAGCAAGTAAGGAAAAATATCCTCCCCTTTCCCCTCCACAGATTGACTCCCTAATGGAAAAAAACAATAGGTATAATTGCTAATAGTTTCCAAGATACAGTTTCCAAAGTACAGAGTCGACGATGTTACTGAATACAAATAACAAGTTAGAGTCATGACCACATATTTCATCGTCTCATAAGCCGTTGCTACAACACACAGCACCATAATGATCTGAAACCAGGGCCCGGAGAGGATAAACAACACGACAGAGAGCAAATACGGAAAATAATGTACTATAATACTCAATTTGGAAAACAGGCGCAGCAGAGTTGAGATTAAAGCAATCAGCATCATGACAAGTGAGTATTAAGCAGGTCTAATCCTTACACCAATTTTAGTTTAACACACTCTGGTCAGATCTGCCGTTATCTCAACCTTTCGGGCCCCACGTTGGGCGCCAAAAAGGCTGTCGTGGTTTAACCCGGCTGGCAGCTAAACACCACGCAGCCGTTCGCTCACCCTCCCCCCTCCCTCTCTGGGACGGGGGAGAGAAATGGAAAGTGAAGCCCGTGAGTTGAGATAAAGACAGTTTAATAAGACAGGAAAATAATAATAACAAAATAATAGTAAAAATAATAACAATAATAATACAATGGTGATAATAGGAAAGTAATAATAGTATGTACAAACAAGTGATGCACAATGCAATTGCTCACCACTCGCTGACCGATGCCCAGCCTAACCCCGAGCAGTCCGGCCCCTTCCCCCCAGCTAGCCACCCCTATATATTGTTTAGCATGACGTCAGATGGTATGGAATACCCCTTTGGCTAGTTTGGGTCACCTGTCCTGGGTCTGTCCCCTCCCAGCTCTTACTGCACCCCCAGCCTGCCCGTTGGCAGGACAGAGCAAAAGGCTGAGATGTCCTTGGCTTAGTATAAGCACTGCTCTGCAACAATTAAAGCATCGGGGTGTTATCAGCACTCTTCTCATCCTAAGCCAAAACACAGCATTCCACCAGCTACTAGGAAGAAAATTAATTCTGTGCTAACTGAAACCAGGACATCTATACATAGCCCTAGCCGGCATGGGAGACGACTGAAAACTCGGGCCCCAGAAAATTCATTCCAAGCCCTATTCGCCCATCCAGAAGTGCCCCCAAAGGAAGGCTTTGGTACAGCTGAACTCCCCAGGGGAGCCTTTGTGCAGAACCAAATGCAAATGGATCCTCCTTATTCGCTCTTTCACAGCAAGCCTAAATATAGCCCTAGCCGGCACCGGAGATGACTGAAAAATCGGGCCAAAGAAAACGCCTTACAAGACCCTTTCGCCCATCCAAAAGTGCCACCAAAGGAAGGCTTTGAGGACAACTGAACTCCCCAGGGGAGCCTTTACGTAGCCCCACATGAATCTAGATCCTCCGAATTCGCTCTTTCACAGCAACCCTAAATATAATCCTGGCCCGCATGGCAGACAACTGAAAACTCGGGCCCCAGAAAACGCGTTACAAGCCCCATTTGCCAATCCAAAAGTGCCACCAAAGGAAGGCTTTGGGTACAAGTGAACTCCCCAGTGGAGCATTTTTGAAGCCCCACGTGCAACTGGACCCTCCGGGTTCACTCTTTTTACGCAAGCCTAAATATAGCCCTAGTCGCAAAGGGTTAACACTGAAAAAGAGGGCCTCAGAAAACGCATTGCAAGTCTCTTTCGACCATCCGAAAGTGCCCCCAAAGGAAGGCTTTGGGTACATCAGAACTCCCCAGGGGAGCCTTTCTGCAGCCCCACATGCAACTGGACCCTCCTTATTCGCTCTTTCACAGCAAGCCTAAATATATCCGTAGCCGGCATCGGAGGTGACTGAAAAAGCAGGCCTCAGAAAACGCATTGCGAGTCTCTTTCCGCCATCCAAAAGTGACCCCAAAGGAAGGCTTTGGGTACATCTGAACTCCCCAGGGGAGCCTTTACGCAGCCCCACATGCATCTAGACCCTCCGAATTCGCTCTTTCACAGCAACCCTAAATATAACCCTGGCCCCCATGGCAGACAACTGAGAACTCGGGCCACAGAAAACGCGTTACAAGCCCCATTCGCCCATCCAAAAGTGCCCCCAAAGGAAGGCTTTGGGTACAAGTGAACTCCCCAGGGGAGCCTTTATGCAGCCCCACATGCAACTGGACCCTCCGTATACGCTCTTTCACAGCAAGCCTAAATATATCCCTGGCCCGCATGGCAGACGACTGAAAACTCGGGCCCCAGAAAACGCATTCCGAGCCCCATTCGCCCATCCAAAGGTGCCCCCAGAGGAAGGCTTTGAGTACAAGTGAACTCCCCAGGGGAGCCTTTATGCAGCCCCACATGCAACTTGACCCTCCTTATTCGCTCTTTCACAGCAAGCCTAAATATAGCCCTAGCCGGCATCGGAGATGACTGAAAAATAGGGAAAAAGAAAACTCATTCCAAGCCCCTTTCGCCCATGCAGAAGTGCCCCCAAAGGAAGGCTTTGGGTACAACTAAATTCCCCAGGGGAGCCTTTACGCAGCCCCACATGCAACTGGACCCTCTGGGTTCGCTGTTTCCGAGCAACACTAAATATATCCCTAACCGGCATCGGACATGACTGAAAACTCGGGCCCCTGAAAACGCGTTGTGAGACTCTTTCACCCATGAAAAAGTGCCCCCAAAGTAAGGATTTGGGTACAAGTGAACTCCCCAGGGTAGTCTTTACGCAGCCCCACATGCAACTGGACCCTTCGGGTTCACTCTTTCTGAGCAAGCCTAATAATAGCCCTATCCAGCATCGGAGACAACTGAAAACTCGGGCCGCAGAAAACACGTTAGAAGCCCATTTCACCCATCCAAAAGTGCACCCAAAGGAAGGCTTTGGGTACATCTGAATTCCCCGGGGGAGCCTTTACGCAGCCCCACATGCAACAGGACCCCTCTTGTTCGCGCTTTCCTAGCAACATTAAACGTAACCCTAGCAAGCATGGGAGACGCTTGAGAACTTGGGCCCCAGAAAACGCAATCCGAGCCCCTTTCGCCCATCCAAAAGCGCCCCCAAAGGAAGGCTTTGGGTACAACTGAACTCCCCAGGGGAGCCTTTACGCAGCCCCACATACAACTTGACCCTCCTTGTTCGCGCTTTCCGAGCAACATTAAACGTAACCTTAGCAAGCATGGGAGACGCTTGAGAACTCGGGCCGTAAAAAACGCAATCCTAGCCCCTTTCGCCCAGCCAAAAGTGCCCCCAGAGGAAGTCTGTGGGTACAAGTGAACAACGCAGGGGAACTTTTACGCAGCCCCAAATGCAACTGGACCCTCCAGGTTCGCTCTTTCCGAGAAACCCTATACATAGCCCTAACGAGCATCGAAGACGACTGAAAACTCGGGCCGCAGAAAACCTGTTCAGAACCCCATTCTCCCATCCAAAAGTGCCCCCAAAGGAAGGCTTTGGGTACATATGAACTCCCCAGGGAAGCCTTTATGCAGCCCCACATTGAACTGGACCCTCCAGATTCGCAGTTTCCGAGCAACACTAAATATAGCCCTAGCCAGCATCAGAAACGACCTTAAATGGGGGTGCCAGAAAACGCGTTGCGAGCCCCTTTCGGCCATGCAAAAGTGCCCCCAAAGGAAGGCTTTGGGTACAACTGAACTCCCCAGGGGAGTCTTTACACAGCCCCACATGCAACTGGACCCTCCGTATTCGCTGTTTCACAGCAAGCCTAAATATAGCCCTAGCCGGCATCGGAGACAACTGAAAACTCGGGCCCCAGAAAACGCGTTTCAAGCCTCTTTCGCCCATAAAAATGCCCCCAAAAGGAAGGCTTTGGGTACATCTGAACTCCCCAGGGGAGCCTCTACGCAGCCCCACATGCAACTTGACCCTCCATGTTCGCGCTTTCCAAGCAACATTATACGTAACCCTAGCAAGCATGGGAGAAACTTGAGAACTCGGGCCCCAGAAAACAGTCGCGAGCCCCTTTCGCCCATCCAAAAGAACCCCCAAAGGAAGACTTTGGGTACATCTGAACTCCCCAGGGGATCCTTTACGCAGCCCCACATACAACTGGACCCTCCAGGCTCGCTCTTTCCAAGAAACCCTATACATAGCCCTAACCAGCATCGATGACGACTGAAAACTCAGGCCGCAGAAAACCTATTCCGAGCCCCTTTCTCCCATCCAAAAGTGCCCCGAGAGGAAGGCTTTAGATACATATGAACTGCACAGGGAAGCCTTTACGCAGCCCTACATGCAACTGGACCCTCACGGGTCGCTGTTTCCGAGCAACACTAAATATATCCCTAGCCGGCATCGGAGACGACCTTAAAAGGGGGTGCCAGAAAACGCGTTGCGAGCCCCTTTCACCCATCCAAAAGCACCCCCAAAGTAAGGATTTGGGTACAAGTGAACTCCCCAGGGGAGTCTTTACACAGCCCCACATGCAACTGGACCATTCGGGTTCACTCTTTCTGAGCAAGCCTAATAATAGCCCTATCCAGCATCGGAGACGACTGAAAACTCGGGCCCCAGAAAACACGTTACAAGCCCATTTCGCCCATCCAAAAGTGCCCCCAAAGGAAGGCTTTGGGTACATCTGAATTCCCCGGGGGAGCCTTTACGCAGCCCCACATGCAACAGGACCCCTCTTGTTCGCGCTTTCCTAGCAACATTAAACGTAACCCTAGCAAGCATGGGAGACGCTTGAAAACTCGGGCCCCAGAAAACACAATCCGAGCCCCTTTCGCCCATCCAAAAGCGCCCCCAAAGGAAGGCTTTGGGTACAACTGAACTCCCCAGCGGAGCCTTTACGCAGCCCCACATACAACTTGACCCTCCTTGTTCGCGCTTTCTGAGCAACATTAAACGTAACCCTAGCAAGCATGGGAGACGCTTGAGAACTCGGGCCCCAGAAAACGAGTTGCGAGCCCCTTTCGCCCATCCAAAAGTGCCCCCAGAGGAAGGCTTTGGGTACAAGTGAACTCCCCAGGGGAGCCTTTACGCAGCCACACATGCAACTTGACCCTTCGTATTTGCTCTTACACAGCAAGCCTAAATATATCCCTAGCCGGCATCGGAGACAACTGAAAACTCGGGCCCCAGAAAACACGTTGCGAGACCCTTTCACCCATCAAAAAGTGCCCCCAAAGGAAGGCTTTGGGTACAAGTGGACTCCCCAGGGGAGCCTTTACGCAGCCCCACATGCAACTGGACCCTCTGGGTTCGCTGTTTCCGAGCAACACTAAATATATCCCTAGCCGGCATTGGAGATGACTGAAAACTCGGGCCCCTGAAAACGCGTTGCGAGCCCTTTTGCCCATCCAAAAGTGCCCCCAAAGAAAGGCTTTGGGTACAAGTGAACTCCCCAGGGGAGCTTTTATGCAGCCCCACATGCAACTGGACCCCCCAGGTTCGCTGTTTCCGAGCAACACTAAATATAACCCTAACCCTCATCGGAAACGACCTTAAAAGGGGGTGCCAGAAAACGCGTTGCGAGCCCCTTTCGCAAATGCAAAAGTGCCCCCAAAGGAAGGCTTTTGGTACAACTAAACTCCCCTCGGGATCCTTTACGCAGCCCCACATGCAACTGGTCCCTACGTGTTTGCCCTTTTCCAACATCCCTAAATATAGCCCTAGCCGGCATCGTCGACAATGAAAACCTCGGGCCCTAGCAATCGCGTTACAAGCCCCTTTCGTCCGTCCAAATGTGCCCCCAGAGGAAGGCTTTGGGTACAACTGAACTCCCCAGGGGAGCCTTTACAGAGCCCCACATACAACTTGACCCTCCTTATTCGCGCTTTCCAAGCAACATTATACGTAACCCTAGCAAGCATGGGAGAAACTTGAGAACTCGGGCCCCAGAAAACACGTCGCGAGCCCCTTTCGCCCATCCAAAAGCACCCCCAATGAAGACTTTGGGTACATCTGAACTCCCCAGGGGATCCTTTACGCAGCCCCACATGCAACTGGACCCTCCAGGCTCGCTCTTTCCAAGAAACCCTATACATAGCCCTAACCAGCATCGAAGACGACTGAAAACTCAGGCCGCAGAAAACCTATTCCGAGCCCCTTTCTCCCATCCAAAAGTGCCCCGAGAGGAAGGCTTTAGATACATATGAACTGCACAGGGAAGCCTTTACGCAGCCCTACATGCAACTGGACCCTCACGGGTCGCTGTTTCCGAGCAACACTAAATATATCCCTAGCCGGCATCGGAGACGACCTTAAAAGGGGGTGCCAGAAAACGCGTTGCGAGCCCCTTTCGCCCATCCAAAAGCACCCCCAAAGGAAGGCTTTGGGTACAACTGAACTCCCCAGCGGAGCCTTTACGCAGCCCCACATACAACTTGACCCTCCTTGTTCGCGCTTTCCGAGCAATATTAAACGTAACCCTAGCAAGCATGGGAGACGCTTTAGAACTCGGGCCCTAAAAAACGCAATCCTAGCCCCTTTCGCCCATCCAAAAGTGCCCCCAGAGGAAGTCTTTGGGTACAACTGAACTCCCCAGGGGACACTTTACGCAGCCCCACATGCAACTGGACCCTCCGTATTCGCTATTTCACAGCAAGCCTAAATATATCCCTAGCCGGCATCGGAGACAACTGAAAACTCGGGCCCCAGAAAACGCGTTTCAAGCCTCTTTCGCCCATAAAAAAGTGCCCCCAAAAGGAAGGCTTTGGGTACATCTGAACTCCCCAGGGGAGCCTCTACGCAGCCCCACATGCAACTTGACCCTCCATGTTCGCGCTTTCTGAGCAACATTAAACGTAACCCTAGCAAGCATGGGAGACGCTTGAGAACTCGGGCCCCAGAAAACGAGTTGCGAGCCCCTTTCGCCCATTCAAAAGTGCCCCCAAAGGAAGGCTTTGGGTACACGTGAACTCCCCAGGGGAGCATTTACAGACACCCACATAGAACTTGACCCTCCTTGTTCGCGCATTGCGAGCAACGTTAAACGTATCGCTAGGAAGCATGGGAGACTCTTCAGAAAACTCGGGCCCCAGAAAACGCAATCCGAGCCCCTTTCGCCCATCCAAAAGCACCCCCAAAGGAAGGCTTTGGGTACATCTGAACTCCCCAGGGGATCCTTTACGCAGCCCCACATGCAACTGGACCCTCCAGGCTCGCTCTTTCCAAGAAACCCTATACATAGCCCTAACCAGCATCGAAGACGACTGAAAACTCAGGCCGCAGAAAACCTATTCCGAGCCCCTTTCTCCCATCCAAAAGTGCCCCGAGAGGAAGGCTTTAGATACATATGAACTGCACAGGGAAGCCTTTACGCAGCCCTACATGCAACTGGACCCTCACGGGTCGCTGTTTCCGAGCAACACTAAATATATCCCTAGCCGGCATCGGAGACGACCTTAAAAGGGGGTGCCAGAAAACGCGTTGCGAGCCCCTTTCACCCATCCAAAAGCACCCCCAAAGTAAGGATTTGGGTACAAGTGAACTCCCCAGGGGAGTCTTTACACAGCCCCACATGCAACTGGACCCTTCGGGTTCACTCTTTCTGAGCAAGCCTAATAATAGCCCTATCCAGCATCGGAGACGACTGAAAACTCGGGCCCCAGAAAACACGTTACAAGCCCATTTCGCCCATCCAAAAGTGCCCCCAAAGGAAGGCTTTGGGTACATCTGAATTCCCCGGGGGAGCCTTTACGCAGCCCCACATGCAACAGGACCCCTCTTGTTCGCGCTTTCCTAGCAACATTAAACGTAACCCTAGCAAGCATGGGAGACGCTTGAAAACTCGGGCCCCAGAAAACGCAATCCGAGCCCCTTTCGCCCATCCAAAAGCGCCCCCAAAGGAAGGCTTTGGGTACAACTGAACTCCCCAGCGGAGCCTTTACGCAGCCCCACATACAACTTGACCCTCCTTGTTCGCGCTTTCCGAGCAATATTAAACGTAACCCTAGCAAGCATGGGAGACGCTTTAGAACTCGGGCCCTAAAAAACGCAATCCTAGCCCCTTTCGCCCATCCAAAAGTGCCCCCAGAGGAAGTCTTTGGGTACAACTGAACTCCCCAGGGGACACTTTACGCAGCCCCACATGCAACTGGACCCTCCGTATTCGCTATTTCACAGCAAGCCTAAATATAGCCCTAGCCGGCATCGGAGACAACTGAAAACTCGGGCCCCAGAAAACGCGTTTCAAGCCTCTTTCGCCCATAAAAAAGTGCCCCCAAAAGGAAGGCTTTGGGTACATCTGAACTCCCCAGGGGAGCCTCTACGCAGCCCCACATGCAACTTGACCCTCCATGTTCGCGCTTTCTGAGCAACATTAAACGTAACCCTAGCAAGCATGGGAGACGCTTGAGAACTCGGGCCCCAGAAAACGAGTTGCGAGCCCCTTTCGCCCATTCAAAAGTGCCCCCAAAGGAAGGCTTTGGGTACACGTGAACTCCCCAGGGGAGCATTTACAGACACCCACATAGAACTTGACCCTCCTTGTTCGCGCATTGCGAGCAACGTTAAACGTATCGCTAGGAAGCATGGGAGACTCTTCAGAAAACTCGGGCCCCAGAAAACGCAATCCGAGCCCCTTTCGCCCATCCAAAAGCACCCCCAAAGGAAGGCTTTGGGTACATCTGAACTCCCCAGGGGATCCTTTACGCAGCCCCACATGCAACTGGACCCTCCAGGCTCGCTCTTTCCAAGAAACCCTATACATAGCCCTAACCAGCATCGAAGACGACTGAAAACTCAGGCCGCAGAAAACCTATTCCGAGCCCCTTTCTCCCATCCAAAAGTGCCCCGAGAGGAAGGCTTTAGATACATATGAACTGCACAGGGAAGCCTTTACGCAGCCCTACATGCAACTGGACCCTCACGGGTCGCTGTTTCCGAGCAACACTAAATATATCCCTAGCCGGCATCGGAGACGACCTTAAAAGGGGGTGCCAGAAAACGCGTTGCGAGCCCCTTTCACCCATCCAAAAGCACCCCCAAAGTAAGGATTTGGGTACAAGTGAACTCCCCAGGGGAGTCTTTACACAGCCCCACATGCAACTGGACCCTTCGGGTTCACTCTTTCTGAGCAAGCCTAATAATAGCCCTATCCAGCATCGGAGACGACTGAAAACTCGGGCCCCAGAAAACACGTTACAAGCCCATTTCGCCCATCCAAAAGTGCCCCCAAAGGAAGGCTTTGGGTACATCTGAATTCCCCGGGGGAGCCTTTACGCAGCCCCACATGCAACAGGACCCCTCTTGTTCGCGCTTTCCTAGCAACATTAAACGTAACCCTAGCAAGCATGGGAGACGCTTGAAAACTCGGGCCCCAGAAAACGCAATCCGAGCCCCTTTCGCCCATCCAAAAGCGCCCCCAAAGGAAGGCTTTGGGTACAACTGAACTCCCCAGCGGAGCCTTTACGCAGCCCCACATACAACTTGACCCTCCTTGTTCGCGCTTTCCGAGCAATATTAAACGTAACCCTAGCAAGCATGGGAGACGCTTTAGAACTCGGGCCCTAAAAAACGCAATCCTAGCCCCTTTCGCCCATCCAAAAGTGCCCCCAGAGGAAGTCTTTGGGTACAACTGAACTCCCCAGGGGACACTTTACGCAGCCCCACATGCAACTGGACCCTCCGTATTCGCTATTTCACAGCAAGCCTAAATATAGCCCTAGCCGGCATCGGAGACAACTGAAAACTCGGGCCCCAGAAAACGCGTTTCAAGCCTCTTTCGCCCATAAAAAAGTGCCCCCAAAAGGAAGGCTTTGGGTACATCTGAACTCCCCAGGGGAGCCTCTACGCAGCCCCACATGCAACTTGACCCTCCATGTTCGCGCTTTCTGAGCAACATTAAACGTAACCCTAGCAAGCATGGGAGACGCTTGAGAACTCGGGCCCCAGAAAACGAGTTGCGAGCCCCTTTCGCCCATTCAAAAGTGCCCCCAAAGGAAGGCTTTGGGTACACGTGAACTCCCCAGGGGAGCATTTACAGACACCCACATAGAACTTGACCCTCCTTGTTCGCGCATTGCGAGCAACGTTAAACGTATCGCTAGGAAGCATGGGAGACTCTTCAGAAAACTCGGGCCCCAGAAAACGCAATCCGAGCCCCTTTCGCCCATCCAAAAGCACCCCCAAAGGAAGGCTTTGGGTACATCTGAACTCCCCAGGGGATCCTTTACGCAGCCCCACATGCAACTGGACCCTCCAGGCTCGCTCTTTCCAAGAAACCCTATACATAGCCCTAACCAGCATCGAAGACGACTGAAAACTCAGGCCGCAGAAAACCTATTCCGAGCCCCTTTCTCCCATCCAAAAGTGCCCCGAGAGGAAGGCTTTAGATACATATGAACTGCACAGGGAAGCCTTTACGCAGCCCTACATGCAACTGGACCCTCACGGGTCGCTGTTTCCGAGCAACACTAAATATATCCCTAGCCGGCATCGGAGACGACCTTAAAAGGGGGTGCCAGAAAACGCGTTGCGAGCCCCTTTCACCCATCCAAAAGCACCCCCAAAGTAAGGATTTGGGTACAAGTGAACTCCCCAGGGGAGTCTTTACACAGCCCCACATGCAACTGGACCCTTCGGGTTCACTCTTTCTGAGCAAGCCTAATAATAGCCCTATCCAGCATCGGAGACGACTGAAAACTCGGGCCCCAGAAAACACGTTACAAGCCCATTTCGCCCATCCAAAAGTGCCCCCAAAGGAAGGCTTTGGGTACATCTGAATTCCCCGGGGGAGCCTTTACGCAGCCCCACATGCAACAGGACCCCTCTTGTTCGCGCTTTCCTAGCAACATTAAACGTAACCCTAGCAAGCATGGGAGACGCTTGAAAACTCGGGCCCCAGAAAACGCAATCCGAGCCCCTTTCGCCCATCCAAAAGCGCCCCCAAAGGAAGGCTTTGGGTACAACTGAACTCCCCAGCGGAGCCTTTACGCAGCCCCACATACAACTTGACCCTCCTTGTTCGCGCTTTCCGAGCAATATTAAACGTAACCCTAGCAAGCATGGGAGACGCTTTAGAACTCGGGCCCTAAAAAACGCAA
Organism: Anas platyrhynchos; assembly: GCF_047663525.1. Lineage (NCBI taxonomy): Eukaryota > Metazoa > Chordata > Aves > Anseriformes > Anatidae > Anas > Anas platyrhynchos. Next base: position 4,469,956 of record NC_092596.1, read on the forward strand.
TCCTAGCCCCTTTCGCCCATCCAAAAGTGCCCCCAGAGGAAGTCTTTGGGTACAACTGAACTCCCCAGGGGACACTTTACGCAGCCCCACATGCAACTGGACCCTCCGTATTCGCTATTTCACAGCAAGCCTAAATATAGCCCTAGCCGGCATCGGAGACAACTGAAAACTCGGGCCCCAGAAAACGCGTTTCAAGCCTCTTTCGCCCATAAAAAAGTGCCCCCAAAAGGAAGGCTTTGGGTACATCTGAACTCCCCAGGGGAGCCTCTACGCAGCCCCACATGCAACTTGACCCTCCATGTTCGCGCTTTCTGAGCAACATTAAACGTAACCCTAGCAAGCATGGGAGACGCTTGAGAACTCGGGCCCCAGAAAACGAGTTGCGAGCCCCTTTCGCCCATTCAAAAGTGCCCCCAAAGGAAGGCTTTGGGTACACGTGAACTCCCCAGGGGAGCATTTACAGACACCCACATAGAACTTGACCCTCCTTGTTCGCGCATTGCGAGCAACGTTAAACGTATCGCTAGGAAGCATGGGAGACTCTTCAGAAAACTCGGGCCCCAGAAAACGCAATCCGAGCCCCTTTCGCCCATCCAAAAGCACCCCCAGAGGAAGGCTTTGGGTACATCTGAACTCCCCAGGGGATCCTTTACGCAGCCCCACATGCAACTGGACCCTCCAGGTTCGCTCTCTTGAGCAAGCCTAAACAGAGCCCTAGCCGGCATTGGAGATGACCTAAAACTCGGGCCACAGAAAACCTATTCCGAGCCCCTTTCTCCCATCCAAAAGTGCCCCCAGCGGAAGGCTTTGGGTACATATGAAATCCACAGGGAAGCCTTTACGCAGCCCCACATGCAACTGGACCCTCCTGGTTCGCTCTTTCCGAGCAACACTAAATATATCCCTAGCCGGCATCAGAGACGACCTTAAAAGGAGGTGCCAGAAAACGCGTTGTGAGCCCCTTTCGCCCATCCAAAAGTGCCCCCAAAGGAAGGGTTTGGGTACAAGTGAACTCCCCAGGGTAGCCTTTACGCAGCCCCACATACAACTGGTCCCTCCTTTTTCGCTCTTTCACAGCAACCCTAAATATAGCCCTGGCCCGCATGGCAGTCGACTGAAAACTCGGGCCCCAGAAAACGCGTTGCGAGCCCCTTTCGCCCATCCAAAAGTGCCCCCAGCGGAAGTCTTTGGGTACAAGTGAACTCCAGAGGGGAGCCTTTATGCAGCCCCACATGCAACTTGACCCTACATGTTCGCTCTCTTGAGGAAGCCTAAACATAGCCCTAGCCGGCACTGGAGACGACTGAAAACTCGGGCCACAGAAAACCTGTTCCGAGCCCCTTTCTCCCATCCAAAAGTGCCCCCAGAGGAAGGTTTTGGGTACATATGAAATCCACAGGGAAGCCTTTACGCAGCCCCACATGCAACTGGACCCTCCGGGTTCGCTCTTTCCAAGCAACACTAAATATAGCCCTAGCCGGCATCAGAGACGACCTTAAAAGGGGGTGCCAGAAAACATGCAACTGGTCCCTACGTGTTCGCCGTTTTCCAACATCCCTAAACATAGCCCTATCCAGCATCGGAGACGACTAAAAACTGGGGCCCCAGAAAACACGTTACAAGCCCCGTTCGCCCATCCAAAAGTGCCCTCAAAAAAAGGCTTTGGGTACAAGTGAACTCCCTAGGGGAGCCTTTACGCAGCCCCACATGAAACTGGACCCTCTGGGTTCGCTGTTTCCGAGCAACATTAAACGTAACCCTAGCAAGCATGGGAGACTCTTGAGAACTCGAGCCCCAAAACACGCAATCCGAGCCCCTTTCGCCTATCCAAAAGCGCCCCCAAAAAAAGGCTTTGGGTACAAGTGAACTCCCCCGGGGAGTTTTTACGCAGTCCCACATGCAGCTAGACCCTCCTGGTTCGCTCTTTCCGAGCAATATTATACATATCCCTAGCAAGCATGGGAGACGCTTGAGAACTCCGGCCTCAGAAAACGCAATCCGAGCCCCTTTCGCCCATCCAATAGTGCCCCCAAAGGAAGGCTTTCGTTACAACTGAACTGTCCAGGGGAGCCTTTACAGAGCCCCACATACAATTTGACCCGCCTTGTTCGCGCTTTCCAAGCAACATTAAACGTAACCCTAGCAAGCATGGGAGACGCTTGAGAACTCGGGCCCCAAAAAACGCAATCCGAGCCCCTTTCGCCCATCCAATAGTGCCCTCAGAGGAAGTCTTTGGGTACAAGTGAACTCCCCAGGTGAACTTTTACGCAGCCCCACATGCAACTGGATCCTCCAAGTTCGCTCTTTCCGATAAACCCTATAAATAGCCCTAGCCAGCATCGAAGACGACTGAAAACTCGGGCCGCAGAAAACCTATTTTGAGACCCTTTCTCCCATCCAAAATTGCCCCCAGAGGAAGGCTATGCATATATATGAACTCCCCAGGGGAGCCTTTTTGAAGTCCCACATTCAACTGGTCCCAACATCCCTAAATATAGCCCTAGCCAGCGTCGTCGACAATGGAAAACTCGAGCCCTAGAAATCGAGCAACGTTAAACGTAACCCTAGCAAGCATGGGAGACGCTTGAGAACTCGCACCCCAGAAAACCCCTTGCGAGCCACTTTAGCCCATCCAAAAACGCCCCCAAAGGAAGGCTTTGGGTACACGTGAACTCCCCAGGGGAGCCTTTACGCAGCCCCACATGCAAATGGAACCTCCGTGTTTGCTCTTCCTGAGCAATCCTCAACATAGCCCTACGCGGTATCTGAGACGACTGAGAACTCGGGCCCCAGAAAACGCGTTGCGAGCCCCTTTCGCCCATCCAAAAGTGCCCCCAGAGGAAGGCTTTGGGTACAGCTGAACTCCCCAGGGGAGCCTTTATGCAGCCCCACATGCAACTGGACCCTCCGGGTTCACTCTTTCACCGCAAGCATAAATATAGCCCTAGCCGGCAGGGGAGACGACTGAAACCTCGGGCCACAGAAAACGCGTTACAAGCCCCTTTCGCCCATCCAAAAGTGCCCCCAAAGGAAGGCTTTGGGTACAACTGAACTCCCCAGGGGAGCCTTTACGCAGCCCCACATGCAACTGGACCTTCCGGGTTCGCTGTTTCCGAGCAACATTAAATATATCCCAAGCTGGCATTGGAGACAACTGAAAACTCGGGCCCCTGAAAATGCGTTGCAGCCCCATTCACCCATCTAGAAATGCCCCCAAAGGAAGGCTTTGGGTACAACTGAACTCCACAGGGGAGCCTTTACGCAGCCCCACATGCAACTGGACCCTCCTTATTCGCTCTTTCACAGCAAGCCTAAATATATCCATAGCAGGAGTCGGAGATGACTGAAGAAATGGGCCTCAGAAAACGCATTGCGAGTCTCTTTCGACCATCCAAAAGTGCCCCAAAGGAAGGCTTTGGGTACAACTGAACTCCCCAGGGGAGCCTTTATGCAGCCCCACATGCAACTGGACCCTCTGGGTTCACTGTTTCCGAGCAACACTAAATATAGCCCTAGCTGGCATTGGAGACAACTGAAAACTCGGGCCCCAGAAAACGCATTACAAGACCCTTTCACCCATCCAAAAGTGCCCCCAAAGGAAGGCTTTGGGTACAACTGAACTCCCCAGGAGAGCCTTTACGCAGCCCCACATGCAACTGGATCTTCCGGGTTTGCTGTTTCCGAGCAACCCTAAATATAACACTAGCCAGCTTGGAAGAAGCCTAAAAACTCGGGCAACAGAAAAAGCGTTACAAGCCCCTTTCGCCCATCCAAAAGTGCCCCCAGAGGAAGGCTTTAGTTACAAGTGAACTCCCCAGGGGAGCCTTTATGCAGCCCCACATGCAACTTGACCCTCCTTGTTCGCTCTTTCACAGCAAGCCTAAATATAGCCCTAACCGGCATCGAAGATGACTGAAAAATCGGGCCAAAGAAAACGCCTTACAAGACCCTTTCACCCATCCAAAAGTGCCCCCAAAGGAAGGCTTTGGGTACAAGTGAACTCCCCAGGGGAGCCTTTATGCAGCCCCACATGCAACTGGACCTTCCGGGTTCGCTGTTTCCGAGCAACATTAAATATAGCCCAAGCCGGCATTGGAGACAACTGAAAACTCGGGCCCCTGAAAATGCGTTGAAACCCCATTCACCCATCTAGAAATGCACCCAAAGGAAGGCTTTGGGTACAACTGAACTCCCCAGGGGAGCGTTTATGCAGCCCCACATGCAACTGGACCCTCCGTATTCGCTCTTTCACAGCAAGCCTAAATATAGCCCTGGCCCGCATGGCAGACGGCTGAAAATTCGGGCCCCACAAAACGCCTTACAAGACCCTTTCACCCATCCAAAAGTGCCCCCAAAGGAAGGCTTTGGGTACAACTGAACTCCCCAGGGGAGCCTTTACGCAGCCCCACATGCAACTGGACCTTCCGGGTTCGCTGTTTCCGAGCAACCCTAAATATAACACTAGCCAGCTTGGAAGAAGCCTGAAAACTCGGGCAACAGAAAAAGCGTTACAAGCGCCTTTCGCCCATCCAAAAGTGCCCCCAGAGGAAGGCTTTAGTTACAAGTGAACTCCCCAGGAGAGCCTTTATGCAGCCCCACATGCAACTTGACCCTCCTTGTTCGCTCTTTCACAGCAAGCCTAAATATAGCCCTAACCGGCATCGAAGATGACTGAAAAATCGGGCCAAAGAAAACGCCTTACAAGACCCTTTCACCCATCCAAAAGTGCCCCCAAAGGAAGGCTTTGGGTACAAGTGAACTCCCCAGGGGAGCCTTTATGCAGCCCCACATGCAACTGGACCTTCCGGGTTCGCTGTTTCCGAGCAACATTAAATATAACACTAGCCAGCTTGGAAGAAGCCTGAAAACTCGGGCAACAGAAAAAGAGTTTAAAGCCCCATTCACCCATCCAAAAGTGTCCCCAAAGGAAGGCTTTGGGTACATCTGAACTCCCCAGGGGAGCCTTTATGCAGCCCCACATGCAACTGGACCCTCTGGGTTTGCTGTTTCCGAGCAACTCTAAATATAGCCCTAGCCGGCATTGGAGACAACTGAAAACTCGGGCCCCTGAAAATGCGTTGCAACCCCATTCACCCATCTAGAAATGCCCCCAAAGGAAGGCTTTGGGTACAACTGAACTCCCCATGGGAGTCTTTATGCAGCCCCACATGCAACTGGACCCTCCCCGTTCACTCTTTCACCGCAAGCATATATATAGCCCTCGGCGCAATGGGAGAAGACTGAAAATGCGGGCCTCAGAAAACGCATTGCGATTCCCCTTGGACCATCCAAAAGTGCCCCCAAAGGAAGGCTTTGGGTACAACTGAACTCCCCAGGAGAGCTTTTATGCAGCCCCACATGCAACTGGACCCTCCTTGTTCGCTCTTTCACAGCAAGCCTAAATATAGCCCTAACCGGCATCGAAGATGACTGAAAAATCGGGCCAAAGAAAACGCCTTACAAGACCCTTTCACCCATCCAAAAGTGCCCCCAAAGGAAGGCTTTGGGTACAACTGAACTCCCCAGGGGAGCCTTTACGCAGCCCCACATGCAACTGGACCTTCCGGGTTCGCTGTTTCCGAGCAACATTAAATATAGCCCAAGCCGGCATTGGAGACAACTGAAAACTCGGGCCCCTGAAAATGCGTTGCAGCCCCATTCACCCATCTAGAAATGCCCCCAAAGGAAGGCTTTGGGTACAACTGAACTCCACAGGGGAGCCTTTACGCAGCCCCACATGCAACTGGACCCTCCTTATTCGCTCTTTCACAGCAAGCCTAAATATATCCATAGCAGGAGTCGGAGATGACTGAAGAAATGGGCCTCAGAAAACGCATTGCGAGTCTCTTTCGACCATCCAAAAGTGCCCCAAAAGAAGGCTTTGGGTACAACTGAACTCCCCAGGGGAGCCTTTACGCAGCCCCACATGCAACTGGACCTTCCGGGTTCGCTGTTTCCGAGCAATATTAAATATAGCCCAAGCCGGCATTGGAGACAACTGAAAACTCGGGCCCCTGAAAATGCGTTGAAACCCCATTCACCCATCTAGAAATGCACCCAAAGGAAGGCTTTGGGTACAACTGAACTCCCCAGGGGAGCGTTTATGCAGCCCCACATGCAACTGGACCCTCCGTATTCGCTCTTTCACAGCAAGCCTAAATATAGCCCTGGCCCGCATGGCAGACGGCTGAAAATTCGGGCCCCACAAAACGCCTTACAAGACCCTTTCACCCATCCAAAAGTGCCCCCAAAGGAAGGCTTTGGGTACAACTGAACTCCCCAGGGGAGCCTTTACGCAGCCCCACATGCAACTGGACCTTCCGGGTTCGCTGTTTCTGAGCAACCCTAAATATAACACTAGCCAGCTTGGAAGAAGCCTGAAAACTCGGGCAACAGAAATAGCGTTACAAGCGCCTTTCGCCCATCCAAAAGTGCCCCCAGAGGAAGGCTTTAGTTACAAGTGAACTCCCCAGGAGAGCCTTTATGCAGCCCCACATGCAACTTGACCCTCCTTGTTCGCTCTTTCACAGCAAGCCTAAATATAGCCCTAACCGGCATCGAAGATGACTGAAAAATCGGGCCAAAGAAAACGCCTTACAAGACCCTTTCACCCATCCAAAAGTGCCCCCAAAGGAAGGCTTTGGGTACAACTGAACTCCCCAGGGGAGCCTTTATGCAGCCCCACATGCAACTGGACCTTCCGGGTTCGCTGTTTCCGAGCAACCCTTAAATATAACACTAGCCAGCTTGGAAGAAGCCTGAAAACTCGGGCAACAGAAAAAGAGTTTAAAGCCCCATTCACCCATCGAAAAGTGTCCCCAAAGGATGGCTTTGGGTACATCTGAACTCCCCAGGGGAGCCTTTATGCAGCCCCACATGCAACTGGACCCTCTGGGTTTGCTGTTTCCGAGCAACTCTAAATATAGCCCTAGCCGGCATTGGAGACAACTGAAAACTCGGGCCCCTGAAAATGTGTTGCAACCCCATTCACCCATCTAGAAATGCCCCCAAAGGAAGGCTTTGGGTACAACTGAACTCCCCAGGGGAGCCTTTATGCAGCCCCACATGCAACTGGACCTTCTGGGTTCGCTGTTTCCGAGCAACATTAAATATATCCCAAGCCGGCATTGGAGACAACTGAAAAGTCGGGCCCCTGAAAATGCGTTGAAACCCCATTCACCCATCTAGAAATGCCCCCAAAGGAAGGCTTTGGGTACAAGTGAACTCCCCAGGGGAGCCTTTATGCAGCCCCACATGCAACTGGACCCTCCGTATTTGCTCTTTCACAGCAACCCTAAATATAGCCCTCGGCGTAATGGGAGAAGACTGAAAAAGCGGGCCTCAGAAATCGCATTGCGATTCCCCTTGGACCATCCAAAAGTGCCCCCAAAGGAAGGATTTGGGTACAACTGAACTCCCCAGGGGAGCCTTTATGCAGCCCCACATACAACTGGACTCTCCGGGTTCGCTGTTTCCGAGCAGCACTAAATATAGCCCTAGCCGGCATGGGAGACGACTGAAAACTGGGGCCCGAGAAAAGGCGTTACAAGCCCCTTTCGCCCATCCAAAAGTGCCCCCAAAGGAAGGCTTTAGTTACAAGTGAACTCCCCAGGGGAGCCTTTATGCAGCCCCACATGCAACTGGACCCTCCGTATTTGCTCTTTCACAGCAAGCCTAAATATATCCGTAGCCGGCATCGGAGATGACTGAAGAAGCGGGCCTCAGAAAACGTATTGCGACTTTCTTTCGCCCATCCAAAAGTGCCCCCAAAGGAAGGCTTTGGGTACAACTGAACTCCCCAGGGGAGCCTTTACGCAGCCCCACATGCAACTGGACCTTCCGGGTTCGCTGTTTCCAAGCAACATTAAATATAGCCCAAGCCGGCATTGGAGACAAGTGAAAACTCGGGCCCCTGAAAATGCGTTGCAACCCCATTCACCCATCTAGAAATGCCCCCAAAGGAAGGCTTTGGGTACAACTGAACTCCACAGGGGAGCCTTTACGCAGCCCCACATGCAACTGGACCTTCCGGGTTCGCTGTTTCCGAGCAACCCTAAATATAACACTAGCCAGCTTGGAAGAAGCCTGAAAACTCGGGCAACAGAAAAAGCGTTACAAGCCCCTTTCGCCCATCCAAAAGTGCCCCCAGAGGAAGGCTTTAGTTACAAGTGAACTCCCCAGGGGAGCCTTTATGCAGCCCCACATGCAACTGGACCCTCCTTATTCGCTCTTTCACAGCAAGCCTAAATATAGCCCTCGGCGCAATGGGAGAAGACTGAAAAAGCGGGCCTCAGAAAACGCATTGCGATTCCCCTTGGACCATCCAAAAGTGCCCCCAAAGGAAGGCTTTGGGTACAACTGAACTCCCCAGGGGAACCTTTACGCAGCCCCACATGCAACTGGACCTTCCGGGTTCGCTGTTTCCGAGCAACCCTAAATATAACACTAGCCAGCTTGGAAGAAGCCTGAAAACTCGGGCAACAGAAAAAGCATTACAAGCCCCTTTCGCCCATCCAAAAGTGCCCCCAGAGGAAGGCTTTAGTTACAAGTGAACTCCCCAGGGGAGCCTTTATGCAGCCCCACATGCAACTGGACCCTCCGTATTTGCTCTTTCACAGCAAGCCTAAATATATCCGTAGCCGGCATCGGAGATGACTGAAGAAGCAGGCCTCAGAAAACGCATTGCGACTTTCTTTCGCCCATCCAAAAGTGCCCCCAAAGGAAGGCTTTGGGTACATCTGAACTCCCCAGGGGAGCCTTTATGCAGCCCCACATGCAACTGGACCCTCTGTGTTCGCTGTTTCCGAGCAACACTAAGTATAGCCCTAGCCGGCATGGGAGACAACTGAAAACTCGGGCCCCTGAAAATGCGTTGCAACCCCATTCACCCATCTAGAAATGCCCCCAAAGGAAGGCTTTGGGTACAACTGAACTCCCCAGCGGAGTCTTTATGCAGCCCCACATGCAACTGGACCCTTCCCGTTCACTCTTTCACCGCAAGCCTAAATATAGCCCTCGGCGCAATGGGAGAAGACTGAAAAAGCGGGCCTCAGAAAACGCATTGCGATTCCCCTTGGACCATCCAAAAGTGCCCCCAAAGGAAGGCTTTAGTTACAACTGAACTCCCCAGGGGAGCTTTTATGCAGCCCCACATGCAACTGGACCCTCCGGGTTCGCTGTTTCCGAGCAACCCTAAATATAACACTAGCCAGCTTGGAAGAAGCCTGAAAACTCGGGCAACAGAAAAAGCGTTACAAGCCCCTTTCGCCCATCCAAAAGTGCCCCCAGAGGAAGGCTTTAGTTACAAGTGAACTCCCCAGGGGAGCCTCTATGCAGCCCCACATGCAACTTGACCCTCCTTATTCGCTCTTTCACAGCAAGCCTAAATATAGCCCTAACCGGCATCGAAGATGACTGAAAAATCAGGCCAAAGAAAACGCTTTACAAGACCCTTTCACCCATCCAAAAGTGCCCCCAAAGGAAGGCTTTGGGTACAACTGAACTCCCCAGGGGAGCCTTTACGCAGCCCCACATGCAACTGGACCTTCCGGGTTCGCTGTTTCCGAGCAACCCTAAATATAACACTAGCCAGCTTGGAAGAAGCCTGAAAACTCGGGCAACAGAAAAAGCGTTACAAGCGCCTTTCGCCCATCCAAAAGTGCCCCCAGAGGAAGGCTTTAGTTACAAGTGAACTCCCCAGGGGAGCCTTTATGCAGCTTCACATGCAACTGGACCCTCTGGGTTCGCTGTTTCCGAGCAACACTAAATATAGCCCTAGCCGGCATTGGAGACAACTGAAAACTCGGGCCCCTGAAAATGCGTTGCAACCCCATTCACCCATCTAGGAATGCCCCCAAAGGAAGGCTTTGGGTACAACTGAACTCCCCAGCGGAGTCTTTATACAGCCCCACATGCAACTGGACCTTCCGCGTTCGCTGTTTCCGAGCAACCCTAAATATAACACTAGCCAGCTTGGAAGAAGCCTGAAAACTCGGGCCCCTGAAAATGCGTTGCAACCTCATTCACCCATCTAGAAATGCCCCCAAAGGAAGGCTATTGGTACAACTGAACTCCCCAGCGGAGTCTTTATGCAGCCCCACATGCAACTGGACCCTCCCCGTTCACTCTTTCACCGCAAGCCTAAATATAACCCTCGGCGCAAGGGGAGAAGACTGAAAAAGCGGGCCTCAGAAAACGCATTGCGATTCCCCTTGGACAATCCAAAAGTGCCCCCAAAGGAAGGCTTTGGGTACAACTGAACTCCCCAGGGGAGCCTTTACGCAGCCCCACATGCAACTGGACCTTCCGGGTTCGCTGTTTCCAAGCAACATTAAATATAGCCCAAGCCGGCACTGGAGACAAGTGAAAACTCGGGCCCCTGAAAATGCGTTGCAACCCCATTCACCCATCTAGAAATGCCCCCAAAGGAAGGCTTTGGGTACAAGTGAACTCCCCAGGGGAGCCTTTACGCAGCCCCACATGCAACTGGACCCTCCGGGTTCGCTGTTTCCGAGCAACCCTACATATAACACTAGCCAGCTTGGAAGAAGCCTGAAAACTCGGGCAACAGAAAAAGCGTTACAAGCCCCTTTCGCCCATCCAAAAGTGCCCCCAGAGGAAGGCTTTAGTTACAAGTGAACTCCCCAGGGGAGCCTTTATGCAGCCCCACATGCAACTGGACCCTCCTTATTCGCTCTTTCACAGCAAGCCTAAATATAGCCCTCGGCGCAATGGGAGAAGACTGAAAAAGCGGGCCTCAGAAAACGCATTGCGATTCCCCTTGGACCATCCAAAAGTGCCCCCAAAGGAAGGCTTTGGGTACAAGTGAACTCCCCAGGGGAGCCTTTACGCAGCCCCACATGCAACTGGACCTTCCGGGTTCGCTGTTTCCGAGCAACCCTAAATATAACACTAGCCAGCTTGGAAGAAGCCTGAAAACTCGGGCAACAGAAAAAGCATTACAAGCCCCTTTCGCCCATCCAAAAGTGCCCCCAGAGGAAGGCTTTAGTTACAAGTGAACTCCCCAGGGGAGCCTTTATGCAGCCCCACATGCAACTTGACCCTCCTTATTCGCTCTTTCACAGCAAGCCTAAATATAGCCCTAACCGGCATCGAAGATGACTGAAAAATCGGGCCAAAGAAAACGCCTTACAAGACCCTTTCACCCATCCAAACGTGCCCCCAAAGGAAGGCTTTGGGTACAACTGAACTCCCCAGGGGAGCCTTTACGCAGCCCCACATGCAACTGGACCTTCCGGGTTCTCGCTTTCCGAGTAACATTTAAATATAACACTAGCCAGCTTGGAAGAAGCCTCAAAACTCGGGCAACAGAAAAAGCGTTTCAAGCCCCATTCGCCCATCCAAAAGTGCCCCCAGAGGAAGGCTTTGGGTACAACTGAACTCCCCAGGGGAGCCTTTATGCAGCCCCACATGCAACTGGACCCTCTGTATTTGCTCTTTCACAGCAAGCCTAAATATATCCGTAGCCGGCATCGGAGATGACTGAAGAAGCGGGCCTCAGAAAACGTATTGCGACTTTCTTTCGCCCATCCAAAAGTGCCCCCAAAGGAAGGCTTTGGGTACATCTGAACTCCCCAGGTGAGCCTTTATGCAGCCCCACATGCAACTGGACCCTCTGTGTTCGCTGTTTCCGAGCAACACTAAGTATAGCCCTAGCCAGCTTCGAAGAAGCCTGAAAACTCGGGCAACAGAAAAAGCGTTACAAGCCCCTTTCGCCCATCCAAAAGTGCCCCCAGAGGAAGGCTTTAGTTACAAGTGAACTCCCCAGGGGAGCCTTTATGCAGCCCCACATGCAACTTGACCCTCTGGGTTCGCTGTTTCCGAGCAACACTAAATATAGCCCTAGCCGGCATTGGAGACAACTGAAAACTCGGGCCCCTGAAAATGCGTTGCAACCCCATTCACCCATCTAGGAATGCCCCCAAAGGAAGGCTTTGGGTACAACTGAACTCCCCAGCGGAGTCTTTATGCAGCCCCACATGCAACTGGACCCTCCCCGTTCACTCTTTCACCGCAAGCCTAAATATAGCCCTCGGCGAAATGGGAGAAGACTGAAAAAGCGGGCCTCAGAAAACGCATTGCGATTCCCCTTGGACCATCCAAAAGTGCCCCCTAAGGAAGGCTTTGGGTACAACTGAACTCCCCAGGGGAGCCTTTATGCAGCCCCACATGCAACTTGACCCTCCTTATTCGCTTTTTCACAGCAAGCCTATATATAGCCCTAACCGGCATCGAAGATGACTGAAAAATCGGGCCAAAGAAAACGCCTTACAAGACTGTGGGTAGTTAGGGTCTGGCGGCCGGAAGATGTCATGCTGTACGGAAAGGTGGAGCCCCTCCCTTGATGGACAGTAGCGTGTGGCCTGTGATGTAAGCAAGCGGAAGTGACGCTATGGGCCTCGGGTATATAAGCCCATGTGACTCGACAATAAACGCCATTTGCCATCCACCACATTGGTGTCTGTGAGCTGATGGACCGAGCGGCCTGGGGTTGGCCGCCGTGCCGTTCCTGAACCAGGTCGCCACTGCCCCCTGAAGGCAACAAGTGGTGCCGAAACCCGGGAAAACTCCTGGATTCGGGTGAACGGCGGCCGGAGCAGCGGGACCAGCCCGGCGGGGAGTAAGCTCCCGGACCAACAAGGAAGATGGAAACCCTTGTGAAGGTCGTATCAAAGTTGTGGAAGCTGTGGGGTGGCTCGGCTGAGGAAGCCAGGGGTGCCGGTGGGGAACCAGAGCCTGGGGAAATCTGGGAGAAACCACGGCCATGTGCGCCCCAGTATGGTGCTGAACTAGAAGACGAAGAGTCGGGTGAAGAAGCCTCCGGCGGGAACGGGGATGAAGCGTTAGGTTTTACTAACACGTGGAAATGCGAGAAAGAGAACGGTTGCGGGGATGACCGGGGAGGAGGTAGAAGCGCGAGAGAGGGGCAGAGAGCCGATCGGAACGGCCATCCGAGAAAACGCTCCTGTGGCGCAAATGCCTCGCTGAGCAGGCGGCGGGGCGAGCCACGAGGTAGAGAGCGGCCCCCCCGCAGGGGTGGGGGGCGGGGCTGGAACTCGATGGGAGGGTACCGGAACTTGGAGGTGAGCAGTCAGTCAAGCTCTGACTCCGGATCAGATACCGATTCACATTCGGAGGAGGAAATGGGGACGGATGGCAAAAATATTCCCATCCGAAATAAAGCTGCACCGCGAGGCAGAGAAATTCCTCTCACAGATTGGAGGAAAATTAAGATTGCGTGCGCCGTCTGGGCTCTATCGGCCATGCTGGCGTTCCTGGTCTGGGTGACAGACGGGGGGCAGAGGGTTCACTCACCAACAAACCCTAAGGATGTACAAGCGATTGTTAAAGCCATTGTGGATAAAGGGCTTCATTCTGCAATGGTCTCCACCCTTATAGATGGTGTTTTCAGGGGAGACGACATGCTCCCATTTGATATAAAACAAACTTGTAGACTGATCTTTGACGGGGGTGGGATGATCATTTTTAAACGAGAATGTGGGGACAATTGTAAGAGACAACTGGCCCAAGTAACTGGGACGGATCACACACTGTATGGCTCTAGCCTGCAGCGGCGAATGGGTACGGACCCAACAGTGATCACCCCCCAGGCGCAAGTCCAGGGCCTGAGGGCCCACGAAGGTACGGCAACTCGTGCGGCCAGAGAAGCTCCAAACAGCCAACGCCCCAACTTCAGAACAAAACTAATGAAAACTGAGTTTCTGTTCACAGGAATGGATCATCGGGCACCCCTGTAATCTGTATACCCCGGCGATATGAGAAGACAATAAGTCAGCAAGCGTCCTGTTTAAGCCTGAGAGTTCCACACTGGCAGAATCCAGACACCAGCGAAGCGGCCTCCGTGGGTGGGGGGCTGCAATGCGTTTGTGTGATCTTATCTTTGGACCTTGTATACTAAATATGCTTGTGTTGTTTGTTAAAAGTTGGTTAGAGAAAGTTAACATTATGTTGGTAGAACACCAACAACTACTTTAAGAGTGTATTTACTCAGGGTTACCAGTTACCTCCTAGTTTTCTCCTGGTTATTGTGCCTTATGTTTTTCAGTTAAGTTATGATGTCTACATCTTAAGATTGTTATATTTTAGCTAATTTGGTTGTGCATAGGGAGGGGGGAGATGTGGGTAGTTAGGGTCTGGAGGCCGGAAGATGTCATGCTGTACGGAAAGGTGGAGCCCCTCCCTTGATGGACAGTAGCGTGTGGCCTGTGATGTAAGCAAGCGGAAGTGACGCTATGGGCCTCGGGTATATAAGCCCATGTGACTCGACAATAAACGCCATTTGCCATCCACCACATTGGTGTCTGTGAGCTGATGGACCGAGCGGCCTGGGGATGGCCGCCGTGCCGTTCCTGAACCAGGTCGCCACTGCCCCCTGAAGGCAACACAAGACCCTTTCACCCATCCAAAAGTGCCCCCACAGGAAGGGTTTGGGTACAACTGAACTCCCCAGGGGAGCCTTTACGCAGCCCCACATGCAACTGGACCTTCCGGGTTCGCTGTTTCCGAGCAACCCTAAATATAACACTAGCCAGCTTGGAAGAAGCCTGAAAACTCGGGCAACAGATAAAGCGTTACAAGCCCCTTTCGCCCATCCAAAAGTGCCCCCAGAGGAAGGCTTTAGTTACAAGTGAACTCCCCAGGGGAGCCTTTATGCAGCCCCACATGCAACTTGACCCTCCTTGTTCGCTCTTTCACAGCAAGCCTAAATATAGCCCTAACCGGCATCGAAGATGACTGAAAAATCGGGCCAAAGAAAACGCCTTACAAGACCCTTTCACCCATCCAAAAGTGCCCCCAAAGGAAGGCTTTGGGTACAACTGAACTCCCCAGGGGAGCCTTTACGCAGCCCCACATGCAACTGGACCTTCCGGGTTCGCTGTTTCCGAGCAACCCTAAATATAACACTAGCCAGCTTGGAAGAAGCCTGAAAACTCAGGCAACAGAAAAAGCGTTACAAGCCCCTTTCGCCCATCCAAAAGTGCCCCCAGAGGAAGGCTTTAGTTACAAGTGAACTCCCCAGGGGAGCCTTTATGCAGCCCCACATGCAACTGGACCCTCCGGGTTCGCTGTTTCCGAGCAGAACTAAATATAGCCCTAACCGGCATGGGAGACGACTGAAAACTGGGGCCACAGGAAACGCGTTACAAGCCCCTTTCGCCCATCCAAATGTGCCCCCAGAGGAAGGCTTTAGTTACAAGTGAACTCCCCAGGGGAGCTTTTATGCAGCCCCACATGGACCTGGACCCTCCTTATTCGCTCTTTCACAGCAAGCCTAAATATAGCCCTAACCGGCATCGAAGATGACTGAAAAATCGGGCCAAAGAAAACGCATTACAAGACCCGTTCACCCATCCAAAGTGCCCCCAAAGGAAGGCTTTGGGTACAACTGAACTCCCCAGGGGAGCCTTTATGCAGCCCCACATGCAAATGGACCTTCCGGGTTCGCTGTTTCCAAGCAACATTAAATATAGCCCAAGCCGGCATTGGAGACAACTGAAAACTCGGGCCCCTGAAAATGCGTTGCAACCCCATTCACCCATCTAGAAATGCCCCCAAAGGAAGGCTTTGGGTACAAGTGAACTCCCCAGGGGAGCCTTTACGCAGCCCCACATGCAACTGGACCTTCCGTATTCGCTCTTTCACAGCAAGCCTAAATATAGCCCTGGCCCGCATGGCAGACAGCTGAAAACTCGGGCCCCAGAAAACGCCATACAAGACCCTTTCACCCATCTAGAAATGCCCCCAAAGCAAGGCTTTGGGTACAACTGAACTCCCCAGGGGAGTCTTTATGCAGCCCCACATGCAACTGGACCCTCCCCGTTCACTCTTTCACCGCAAGCCTAAATATAACCCTCGGCGCAATGGGAGAAGACTGAAAAAGCGGGCCTCAGAAAACGCATTGCGATTCCCCTTGGACCATCCAAAAGTGCCCCCAAAGGAAGGCTTTGGGTACAACTGAACTCCCCAGGGGAGCTTTTATGCAGCCCCACATGCAACTGGACCCTCCGGGTTCGCTGTTTCCAAGCAGCACTAAATATAGCCCTAGCCGGCATGGGAGACGACTGAAAACTGGGGCCCGAGAAATGGCGTTACAAGCCCCTTTTGCCCATCCAAAAGTGCCCCCAGAGGAAGGCTATAGTTACAAGTGAACTCCCCAGGGGAGCCTTTATGCAGCCCCACATGCAACTTGACCCTCCTTATTCGCTCTTTCACAGCAAGCCTAAATATAGCACTAACCGGCATCGAAGATGACTGAAAAATCGGGCCAAAGAAAACGCCTTACAAGACCCTTTCACCCATCCAAAAGTGCCCCCAAAGGAAGGCTTTGGGTACAACTGAACTCCCCAGGGGAGCCATTACGCAGCCCCACATGCAACTGGTCCTTCCGGGTTCGCTGTTTCCGAGCAACATTAAATATAGCCCAAGCGGGCATTGGAGACAACTGAAAACTCGGGCCCCTGAAAATGCGTTGCAACCCCATTCACCCATCTAGAAATGCCCCCAAAGGAAGGCTTTGGGTACAAGTGAACTCCCCAGGGGAGCCTTTACGCAGCCCCACATGCAACTGGACCTTCCAGGTTCGCTGTTTCCGAGCAACCCTAAATATAACACTAGCCAGCTTGGAAGAAGCCTGAAAACTCGGGCAACAGAAAAAGCGTTACAAGCCCCTTTCGCCCATCCAAAAGTGCCCCCAGAGGAAGGCTTTAGTTACAAGTGAACTCCCCAGGGGAGCCTTTATGCAGCCCCACATGCAACTTGACCCTCCTTGTTCGCTCTTTCACAGCAAGCCTAAATATAGCCCTAACCGGCATCGAAGATGACTGAAAAATCGGGCCAAAGAAAACGCCTTACAAGACCCTTTCACCCATCCAAAAGTGCCCCCAAAGGAAGGCTTTGGGTACAACTGAACTCCCCAGGGGAGCCTTTACGCAGCCCCACATGCAACTGGACCTTCCGGGTTCGCTGTTTCCGAGCAACCCTAAATATAACACTAGCCAGCTTGGAAGAAGCCTGAAAACTCGGGCAACAGAAAAAGCGTTACAAGCCCCTTTCGCCCATCCAAAAGTGCCCCCAGAGGAAGGCTTTAGTTACAAGTGAACTCCCCAGGGGAGCCTTTATGCAGCCCCACATGCAACTGGACCCTCCGGGTTCGCTGTTTCCGAGCAGCACTAAATATAGCCCTAACCGGCATGGGAGACGACTGAAAACTGGGGCCACAGGAAACGCGTTACAAGCCCCTTTCTACCATCCAAATGTGCCCCCAGAGGAAGGCTTTAGTTACAAGTGAACTCCCCAGGGGAGCTTTTATGCAGCCCCACATGGACCTGGACCCTCCTTATTCGCTCTTTCACAGCAAGCCTAAATATAGCCCTAACCGGCATCGAAGATGACTGAAAAATCGGGCCAAAGAAAACGCATTACAAGACCCGTTCACCCATCCAAAGTGCCCCCAAAGGAAGGCTTTGGGTACAACTGAACTCCCCAGGGGAGCCTTTATGCAGCCCCACATGCAAATGGACCTTCCGGGTTCGCTGTTTCCAAGCAACATTAAATATAGCCCAAGCCGGCATTGGAGACAACTGAAAACTCGGGCCCCTGAAAATGCGTTGCAACCCCATTCACCCATCTAGAAATGCCCCCAAAGGAAGGCTTTGGGTACAAGTGAACTCCCCAGGGGAGCCTTTACGCAGCCCCACATGCAACTGGACCTTCCGTATTCGCTCTTTCACAGCAAGCCTAAATATAGCCCTGGCCCGCATGGCAGACAGCTGAAAACTCGGGCCCCAGAAAACGCCATACAAGACCCTTTCACCCATCTAGAAATGCCCCCAAAGGAAGGCTTTGGGTACAACTGAACTCCCCAGGGGAGTCTTTATGCAGCCCCACATGCAACTGGACCCTCCCCGTTCACTCTTTCACCGCAAGCCTAAATATAACCCTCGGCGCAATGGGAGAAGACTGAAAAAGCGGGCCTCAGAAAACGCATTGCGATTCCCCTTGGACCATCCAAAAGTGCCCCCAAAGGAAGGCTTTGGGTACAACTGAACTCCCCAGGGGAGCTTTTATGCAGCCCCACATGCAACTGGACCCTCCGGGTTCGCTGTTTCCGAGCAGCACTAAATATAGCCCTAGCCGGCATGGGAGACGACTGAAAACTGGGGCCCGAGAAATGGCGTTACAAGCCCCTTTTGCCCATCCAAAAGTGCCCCCAGAGGAAGGCTATAGTTACAAGTGAACTCCCCAGGGGAGCCTTTATGCAGCCCCACATGCAACTTGACCCTCCTTATTCGCTCTTTCACAGCAAGCCTAAATATAGCACTAACCGGCATCGAAGATGACTGAAAAATCGGGCCAAAGAAAACGCCTTACAAGACCCTTTCACCCATCCAAAAGTGCCCCCAAAGGAAGGCTTTGGGTACAACTGAACTCCCCAGGGGAGCCATTACGCAGCCCCACATGCAACTGGTCCTTCCGGGTTCGCTGTTTCCGAGCAACATTAAATATAGCCCAAGCCGGCATTGGAGACAACTGAAAACTCGGGCCCCTGAAAATGCGTTGCAACCCCATTCACCCATCTAGAAATGCCCCCAAAGGAAGGCTTTGGGTACAAGTGAACTCCCCAGGGGAGCCTTTACGCAGCCCCACATGCAACTGGACCTTCCAGGTTCGCTGTTTCCGAGCAACCCTAAATATAACACTAGCCAGCTTGGAAGAAGCCTGAAAACTCGGGCAACAGAAAAAGCGTTACAAGCCCCTTTCGCCCATCCAAAAGTGCCCCCAGAGGAAGGCTTTAGTTACAAGTGAACTCCCCAGGGGAGCCTTTATGCAGCCCCACATGCAACTGGACCCTCCTTATTCGCTCTTTCACAGCAACCCTAAATATATCCCTGGCCCGCATGGCAGACGGCTGAAAACTCCGGCCCCAGAAAACGCCTTACAAGACCCTTACACCCATCCAAAAGTGCCCCCAAAGGAAGGCTTTGGGTACAACTGAACTCCCCAGGGGAGCCTTTACACAGCCCCACATGCAACTGGACCTTCCGGGTTCGCTGTTTCCGAGCAACCCTAAATATAACACTAGCCAGCTTGGAAGAAGCCTGAAAACTCGGGCAACAGAAAAAGCATTACAAGCCCCTTTCGCCCATCCAAAAGTGCCCCCAGAGGAAGGCTTTGGGTACAACTGAACTCCCCAGGGGAGCCTTTATGCAGCCCCACATGCAACTGGACCCACCGTATTTGCTCTTTCACAGCAAGCCTAAATATATCCGTAGCCGGCATCGGAGATGACTGAAGAAGCGGGCCTCAGAAAACGCATTGCGATTCCCCTTGGACCATCCAAAAGTGCCCCCAAAGGAAGGCTTTGGGTACAACTGAACTCCCCAGGGGAGCTTTTATGCAGCCCCACATGCAACTGCACCCTCCGGGTTCGCTGTTTCCGAGCAACCCTAAATATAACACTAGCCAGCTTGGAAGAAGCCTGAAAACTCAGGCAACAGAAAAAGCGTTACAAGCCCCTTTCGCCCATCCAAAAGTGCCCCCAGAGGAAGGCTTTAGTTACAAGTGAACTCCCCAGGGGAGCCTCTATGCAGCCCCACATGCAACTTGACCCTCCTTATTCGCTCTTTCACAGCAAGCCTAAATATAGCACTAACCGGCATCGAAGATGACTGAAAAATCGGGCCAAAGAAAACGCCTTACAAGACCCTTTCACCCATCCAAAAGTGCCCCCAAAGGAAGGCTTTGGGTACAACTGAACTCCCCAGGGGAGCCATTACGCAGCCCCACATGCAACTGGACCCTCCGGGTTCGCTGTTTCCAAGCAACATTAAATATAGCCCAAGCCGGCATGGGAGACAACTGAAAACTCGGGCCCCTGAAAATGCGTTGCAACCCCATTCACCCATCTAGAAATGCCCCCAAAGGAAGGCTTTGGGTACAACTGAACTCCCCAGGGGAGACTTTACGCAGCCCCACATGCAACTGGACCTTCCGGGTTCGCTGTTTCCAAGCAACCCTAAATATAACACTAGCCAGCTTGGAAGAAGCCTGAAAACTCGGGCAACAGAAAAAGCGTTACATGCCCCTTTCGCCCATCCAAAAGAGCCCCCAGAGGAAGGCTTTAGTTACAAGTGAACTCCCCAGGGGAGCCTTTACGCAGCCCCACATGCAACTTGACCCTCCTTATTCGCTCTTTCACAGCAAGCCTAAATATAGCCCTAACCGGCATTGAAGATGACTGAAAAATCGGGCCAAAGAAAACGCCTTACAAGACCCTTTCACCCATCCAAAAGTGTCCCCAAAGGAAGGCTTTGGGTACAAGTGAACTCCCCAGGGGAGCCTTTACGCAGCCCCACATGCAACTGGACCTTCCGGGTTCGCTGTTTCCGAGCAACCCTAAATATAACACTAGCCAGCTTGGAAGAAGCCTGAAAACTCGGGCAACAGAAAAAGCGTTACAAGCCCCTTTCGCCCATCCAAAAGTGCCCCCAGAGGAAGGCTTTAGTTACAAGTGAACTCCCCAGGGGAGCCTTTATGCAGCCCCACATGCAACTGGACCCTCCGGGTTCGCTGTTTCCGAGCAGCACTAAATATAGCCCTAACCGGCATGGGAGACGACTGAAAACTGGGGCCACAGGAAACGCGTTACAAGCCCCTTTCTACCATCCAAATGTGCCCCCAGAGGAAGGCTTTAGTTACAAGTGAACTCCCCAGGGGAGCTTTTATGCAGCCCCACATGGACCTGGACCCTCCTTATTCGCTCTTTCACAGCAAGCCTAAATATAGCCCTAACCGGCATCGAAGATGACTGAAAAATCGGGCCAAAGAAAACGCATTACAAGACCCGTTCACCCATCCAAAGTGCCCCCAAAGGAAGGCTTTGGGTACAACTGAACTCCCCAGGGGAGCCTTTATGCAGCCCCACATGCAAATGGACCTTCCGGGTTCGCTGTTTCCAAGCAACATTAAATATAGCCCAAGCCGGCATTGGAGACAACTGAAAACTCGGGCCCCTGAAAATGCGTTGCAACCCCATTCACCCATCTAGAAATGCCCCCAAAGGAAGGCTTTGGGTACAAGTGAACTCCCCAGGGGAGCCTTTACGCAGCCCCACATGCAACTGGACCTTCCGTATTCGCTCTTTCACAGCAAGCCTAAATATAGCCCTGGCCCGCATGGCAGACAGCTGAAAACTCGGGCCCCAGAAAACGCCATACAAGACCCTTTCACCCATCTAGAAATGCCCCCAAAGGAAGGCTTTGGGTACAACTGAACTCCCCAGGGGAGTCTTTATGCAGCCCCACATGCAACTGGACCCTCCCCGTTCACTCTTTCACCGCAAGCCTAAATATAACCCTCGGCGCAATGGGAGAAGACTGAAAAAGCGGGCCTCAGAAAACGCATTGCGATTCCCCTTGGACCATCCAAAAGTGCCCCCAAAGGAAGGCTTTGGGTACAACTGAACTCCCCAGGGGAGCTTTTATGCAGCCCCACATGCAACTGGACCCTCCGGGTTCGCTGTTTCCGAGCAGCACTAAATATAGCCCTAGCCGGCATGGGAGACGACTGAAAACTGGGGCCCGAGAAATGGCGTTACAAGCCCCTTTTGCCCATCCAAAAGTGCCCCCAGAGGAAGGCTATAGTTACAAGTGAACTCCCCAGGGGAGCCTTTATGCAGCCCCACATGCAACTTGACCCTCCTTATTCGCTCTTTCACAGCAAGCCTAAATATAGCACTAACCGGCATCGAAGATGACTGAAAAATCGGGCCAAAGAAAACGCCTTACAAGACCCTTTCACCCATCCAAAAGTGCCCCCAAAGGAAGGCTTTGGGTACAACTGAACTCCCCAGGGGAGCCATTACGCAGCCCCACATGCAACTGGTCCTTCCGGGTTCGCTGTTTCCGAGCAACATTAAATATAGCCCAAGCCGGCATTGGAGACAACTGAAAACTCGGGCCCCTGAAAATGCGTTGCAACCCCATTCACCCATCTAGAAATGCCCCCAAAGGAAGGCTTTGGGTACAAGTGAACTCCCCAGGGGAGCCTTTACGCAGCCCCACATGCAACTGGACCTTCCAGGTTCGCTGTTTCCGAGCAACCCTAAATATAACACTAGCCAGCTTGGAAGAAGCCTGAAAACTCGGGCAACAGAAAAAGCGTTACAAGCCCCTTTCGCCCATCCAAAAGTGCCCCCAGAGGAAGGCTTTAGTTACAAGTGAACTCCCCAGGGGAGCCTTTATGCAGCCCCACATGCAACTGGACCCTCCTTATTCGCTCTTTCACAGCAACCCTAAATATATCCCTGGCCCGCATGGCAGACGGCTGAAAACTCCGGCCCCAGAAAACGCCTTACAAGACCCTTACACCCATCCAAAAGTGCCCCCAAAGGAAGGCTTTGGGTACAACTGAACTCCCCAGGGGAGCCTTTACACAGCCCCACATGCAACTGGACCTTCCGGGTTCGCTGTTTCCGAGCAACCCTAAATATAACACTAGCCAGCTTGGAAGAAGCCTGAAAACTCGGGCAACAGAAAAAGCATTACAAGCCCCTTTCGCCCATCCAAAAGTGCCCCCAGAGGAAGGCTTTGGGTACAACTGAACTCCCCAGGGGAGCCTTTATGCAGCCCCACATGCAACTGGACCCACCGTATTTGCTCTTTCACAGCAAGCCTAAATATATCCGTAGCCGGCATCGGAGATGACTGAAGAAGCGGGCCTCAGAAAACGCATTGCGATTCCCCTTGGACCATCCAAAAGTGCCCCCAAAGGAAGGCTTTGGGTACAACTGAACTCCCCAGGGGAGCTTTTATGCAGCCCCACATGCAACTGCACCCTCCGGGTTCGCTGTTTCCGAGCAACCCTAAATATAACACTAGCCAGCTTGGAAGAAGCCTGAAAACTCAGGCAACAGAAAAAGCGTTACAAGCCCCTTTCGCCCATCCAAAAGTGCCCCCAGAGGAAGGCTTTAGTTACAAGTGAACTCCCCAGGGGAGCCTCTATGCAGCCCCACATGCAACTTGACCCTCCTTATTCGCTCTTTCACAGCAAGCCTAAATATAGCACTAACCGGCATCGAAGATGACTGAAAAATCGGGCCAAAGAAAACGCCTTACAAGACCCTTTCACCCATCCAAAAGTGCCCCCAAAGGAAGGCTTTGGGTACAACTGAACTCCCCAGGGGAGCCATTACGCAGCCCCACATGCAACTGGACCCTCCGGGTTCGCTGTTTCCAAGCAACATTAAATATAGCCCAAGCCGGCATGGGAGACAACTGAAAACTCGGGCCCCTGAAAATGCGTTGCAACCCCATTCACCCATCTAGAAATGCCCCCAAAGGAAGGCTTTGGGTACAACTGAACTCCCCAGGGGAGACTTTACGCAGCCCCACATGCAACTGGACCTTCCGGGTTCGCTGTTTCCAAGCAACCCTAAATATAACACTAGCCAGCTTGGAAGAAGCCTGAAAACTCGGGCAACAGAAAAAGCGTTACATGCCCCTTTCGCCCATCCAAAAGAGCCCCCAGAGGAAGGCTTTAGTTACAAGTGAACTCCCCAGGGGAGCCTTTACGCAGCCCCACATGCAACTTGACCCTCCTTATTCGCTCTTTCACAGCAAGCCTAAATATAGCCCTAACCGGCATTGAAGATGACTGAAAAATCGGGCCAAAGAAAACGCCTTACAAGACCCTTTCACCCATCCAAAAGTGTCCCCAAAGGAAGGCTTTGGGTACAAGTGAACTCCCCAGGGGAGCCTTTACGCAGCCCCACATGCAACTGGACCTTCCGGGTTCGCTGTTTCCGAGCAACCCTAAATATAACACTAGCCAGCTTGGAAGAAGCCTGAAAACTCGGGCAACAGAAAAAGCGTTACAAGCCCCTTTCGCCCATCCAAAAGTGCCCCCAGAGGAAGGCTTTAGTTACAAGTGAACTCCCCAGGGGAGCCTTTATGCAGCCCCAGATGCAACTGGACCCTCTGGGTTCACTGTTTCCGAGCAAATTTAAATATAACACTAGCCAGCTTGGAAGAAGCCTGAAAACTCAGGCAACAGAAAAAGCGTTACAAGCCCCTTTCGCCCATCCAAAAGTGCCCCCAAAGGAAGGCTTTGGGTACAACTGAACTCCCCAGGGGAGCCATTACGCAGCCCCACATGCAACTGGACCTTCCGGGTTCGCTGTTTCCGAGCAACATTAAATATAGCCCAAGCCGGCATTGGAGACAACTGAAAACTCGGGCCCCTGAAAATGCGTTGCAACCCCATTCACCCATCTAGAAATGCCCCCAAAGGAAGGCTTTGGGTACAAGTGAACTCCCCAGGGGAGCCTTTACGCAGCCCCACATGCAACTTGACCCTCCTTATTCGCTCTTTCACAGCAACCCTAAATATAGCCCTGGCCCGCATGGCAGACGGCTGAAAACTCGGGCCCCAGAAAACGCCATACAAGACCCTTTCACCCATCCAAAAGTGCCCCCAAAGGAAGGCTTTGGGTACAACTGAACTCCCCACGGGAGCCTTTACGCAGCCCCACATGCAACTGGACCTTCCGGGTTCGCTGTTTCCGAGCAACCCTAAATATAACACTAGCCAGCTTGGAAGAAGCCTGAAAACTCGGGCAACAGAAAAAGCGTTACAAGCCCCTTTCGCCCATCCAAAAGTGCCCCCAGAGGAAGGCTTTAGTTACAAGTGAACTCCCCAGGGGAGCCTTTATGCAGCCCCACATGCAACATGACCCTCCTTATTCGCTCTTTCACAGCAAGCCTAAATATAGCCCTAACCGGCATCGAAGATGACTGAAAAATCGGGCCAAAGAAAACGCCTTACAAGACCCTTTCACCCATCCAAAAGTGCCCCCAAAGGAAGGCTTTGGGTACAGCTGAACTCCCCAGGGGAGCCTTTACGCAGCCCCACATGCAACTGGACCCTCCGGGTTCGCTGTTTCCGAGCAACACTAAGTATAGCCCTAGCCGGCATGGGAGACAACTGAAAACTCGGGCCGCTGAAAATGCGTTGCAACCCCATTCACCCATCTGGAAATGCCCCCAAAGGAAGGCTTTGGGTACAACTGAACTCCCCAGCGGAGTCTTTATGCAGCCCCACATGCAACTGGACCCTCCCCGTTCACTCTTTCACCGCAAGCCTAAATATAGCCCTCAGCGCAATGGGAGAAGACTGAAAAAGCGGGCCTCAGAAAACGCATTGCGATTCCCCTTGGACCATACAAAAGTGCCCCCAAAGGAAGGCTTTGGGTACAACTGAACTCCCCAGGGTTGCTTTTATGCAGCCCCACATGCAACTGGACCCTCCGGGTTCGCTGTTTCCGAGCAGCACTAAATATAGCCCTAGCCGGCATGGGAGACCACTGAAAACTGGGGCCCGAGAAATGGCGTTACAAGCCCCTTTTGCCCATCCAAAAGTGCCCCCAGAGGAAGGCTTTAGTTACAAGTGAACTCCCCAGGGGAGCCTTTACGCAGCCCCACATGCAACTGGACCCTCCCCGTTCACTCTTTCACCGTAAGCCTAAATATAGCCCTCGGCGCAATGGGAGAAGACTGAAAAAGCGGGCCTCAGAAAACGCGTTGCGATTCCCCTTGGACCATCCAAAAGTGCCCCCAAAGGAAGGCTTTGGGTACAACTGAACTCCCCAGGAGAGCTTTTACGCAGCCCCCCATGCAACTGGACCCTCCGTATTCGCTCTTTCACAGCAAGCCTAAATATAGCCCTGGCCCGCATGGCAGACGGCTGAAAACTCGGGCCCCAGAAAACGCCTTACAAGACCCTTACACCCATCCAAAAGTGCCCCCAAAGGAAGGCTTTGGGTACAACTGAACTCCCCAGGGGAGCCTTTACGCAGCCCCACATGCAACTGGACCTTTCGGGTTCGCTGTTTCCGAGCAACCTTTAAATATAACACTAGCCAGCTTGGAAGAAACCTGAAAACTCGGGCAACAGAAAAAGCGTTTCAAGCCCCATTCGCCCATCCAAATGTGCCCCCAGAGGAAGGCTTTGGGTACAAGTGAACTCCCCAGGGGAGCCTTTATGCAGCCCCACATGCAACTGGACCCTCCGTATTTGCTCTTTCACAGCAAGCCTAAATATATCCGTAGCCGGCATCGGAGATGACTGAAGAAGCGGGCCTCAGAAAACGCATTGCGATTCCCCTTGGACCATCCAAAAGTGCCCCCAAAGGAAGGCTTTGGGTACATCTGAACTCCCCAGGGGAGCCTTTATGCAGCCCCACATGCAACTGGACCCTCTGGGTTCCCTGTTTCCGAGCAACACTAAGTATAGCCCTAGCCGGCATGGGAGACAACTTAAAACTCGGGCCCCTGAAAATGCGTTGCAGCCCCATTCACCCATCTAGAAATGCCCCCAAAGGAAGGCTTTGGGTACAACTGAACTCCCCAGCGGAGTCTTTATGCAGCCCCACATGCAACTGGATCCTCCCCGTTCACTCTTTCACCGCAAGCCTAAATATAGCCCTTGGCGCAATGGGAGAAGACTGAAAAAGCGGGCCTCAGAAAACTCATTGCGATTCCCCTTGGACCATCCAAAAGTGCCCCCAAAGGAAGGCTTTGGGTACAACTGAACTCCCCAGGGGAGCTTTTATGCAGCCCCACATGGAACTGGACCCTCCGGGTTCGCTGTTTCCGAGCAGCACTAAATATAGCCCTAGCCGGCATGGGAGACGACTGAAAACTGGGTCCCGAGAAAAGGCGTTACAAGCCCCTTTCGCCCATCCAAAAGTGCCCCCAGAGGAAGGCTTTAGTTACAAGTGAACTCCCCAGGGGAGCCTTTATGCAGCCCCACATGCAACTTGACCCTCCTTATTCGCTCTTTCACAGCAAGCCTAAATATAGCCCTAACCGGCATCGAGGATGACTGAAAAATCGGGCCAAAGAAAACGCCTTACAAGACCCGTTCACCCATCCAAAAGTGCCCCCAAAGGAAGGCTTTGGGTACAACTGAACTCCCCAGGGGAGCCTTTACGCAGCCCCACATGCAACTGGACCTTCCGGGTTCGCTGTTTCCGAGCAACATTATATATATCCCAAGGCGGCATTGGAGACAACTGAAAACTCGGGCCCCTGAAAATGCGTTGCAACCCCATTCACCCATCTAGAAATGCCCCCAAAGGAAGGCTTTGGGTACAAGTGAACTCCCCAGGGGAGCCTTTACGCAGCCCCACATGCAACTTGACCCTCCGTATTCGCTCTTTCACAGCAAGCCTAAATATAGCCCTGGCAAGCATGGTAGACGGCTGAAAACTCTGGCCCCAGAAAACGACTTACAAGACCCTTTCACCCATCCAAAAGTGCCCCCAAAGGAAGGCTTTGGGTACAACTGAACTCCCCAGGGGAGCCTTTACGCAGCCATACATGCAACTGGACCTTCCGGGTTCGCTGTTTCCGAGCAACCCTAAATATAACACTAGCCAGCTTGGAAGAAGCCTGAAAACTCGGGCAACAGAAAAAGCGGTACAAGCCCCTTTCGCCCATCCAAAAGTGCCCCCAGAGGAAGGCTTTGGTTACAAGTGAACTCCCCAGGGGAGCCTTTATGCAGCCCCACATGCAACTTGAACCTCCTTGTTCGCTCTTTCACAGCAAGCCTAAATATAGCCCTAACCGGCATCGAAGATGACTGAAAAATCGGGCCAAAGAAAACGCCTTACAAGACCCTTTCACCCATCCAAAAGTGCCCCAAAGGAAGGGTTTGGGTACAACTGATCTCCCCAGGGGAGCCTTTACGCAGCCCCACATGCAACTGGACCCTCCGTACTCGCTCTTTCACAGCAACCCTAAATATAGACCTCGGCGCAATGGGAGAAGACTGAAAAAGCGGGCCTCAGAAAACGCATTGCGATTCCCCTTGGACCATCCAAAAGTGCCCCCAAAGGAAGGCTTTGGGTACAACTGAACTCCCCAGGAGAGCTTTTATGCAGCCCCACATGCAACTGGACCCTCCGGGTTCGCTGTTTCCGAGCAGCACTAAATATAGCCCTAGCCGGCATGGGAGACGACTGAAAACTGGGTCCCGAGAAAAGGCGTTACAAGCCCCTTTCGCCCATCCAAAAGTGCCCCCAGAGGAAGGCTTTAGTTACAAGTGAACTCCCCAGGGGAGCCTTTACGCAGCCCCACATGCAACTGGACCCTCCGTATTCGCTCTTTCACAGCAAGCCTAAATATAGCCCTGGACCGCATGGCAGACGGCTGAAAATTCGGGCCCCACAAAACGCCTTACAAGACCCTTTCACCCATCCAAAAGTGCCCCCAAAGGAAGGCTTTGGGTACAACTGAACTCCCCAGGGGAGCCTTTACGCAGCCCCACATGCAACTGGACCTTCCGGGTTCGCTGTTTCCGAGCAACCCTAAATATAGCCCTAGCCGGCATGGGAGACGACTGAAAACTGGGGCCACAGAAAACGCGTTACAAGCCCCTTTCGCCCATCCAAAAGTGCCCCCAGAGGAAGGCTTTAGTTACAAGTGAACTCCCCAGGGGAGCCTTTATGCAGCCCCACATGCAACTTGACCCTCCTTATTCGCTCTTTCACAGCAAGCCTAAATATAGCCCTAACCGGCATCGAAGATGACTGAAAACTCGGGCAACAGAAAAAGCATTACAAGCCCCTTTCGCCCATCCAAAAGTGCCCCCAAAGGAAGGCTTTGGGTACAACTGAACTCCCCAGGGGAGCCTTTACGCAGCCCCACATGCAACTGGACCCTCCGGGTTCGCTGTTTCCGAGCAACATTAAATATAGCCCAAGCGGGCATTGGAGACAACTGAAAACTCGGGCCCCTGAAAATGCGTTGCAACCCCATTCACCCATCTAGAAATGCCCCCAAAGGAAGGCTTTGGGTACAACTGAACTCCCCAGGGGAGCCTTTACGCAGCCCCACATGCAACTGGACCCTCCGTATTCGCTCTTTCACAGCAAGCCTAAATATAGCCCTGGCCCGCATGGCAGACGGCTGAAAATTCGGGCCCCAGAAAACGCCTTATAAGACCCTTTCACCCATCCAAAAGTGCCCCCAGAGGAAGGCTTTAGTTACAAGTGAACTCCCCAGGGGAGCCTTTATGCAGCCCCACATGCAACTTGACCCTCCTTATTCGCTCTTTCACAGCAAGCCTAAATATAGCCCTAACCGGCATCGAAGATGACTGAAAAATCGGGCCAAAGAAAACGCATTACAAGACCCTTTCACCCATCCAAAAGTGCCCCCAAAGGAAGGCTTTGGGTACAACTGAACTCCCCAGGGGAGCCTTTACGCAGCCCCACATGCAACTGGACCTTCCGGGTTTGCTGTTTCCGAGCAACATTAAATATAGCCCAAGCCGGCATTGGAGACAACTGAAAACTCGGGCCCCTGAAAATGCGTTGCAACCCCATTCACCCATCTAGAAATGCCCCCAAAGGAAGGCTTTGGGTACAAGTGAACTCCCCAGGGGAGCCTTTACGCAGCCCCACATGCAACTGGACCCTCCTTATTCGCTCTTTCACAGCAAGCCTATATATAACCCTGGCCCGCATGGCAGACGGCTGAAAACTCGGGCCCCAGAAAACGACTTACAAGACCCTTTCACCCATCCAAAAGTGCCCCCAAAGGAAGGCTTTGGGTACAACTGAACTCCCCAGGGGAGCCTTTACGCAGCCCCACATGCAACTGGACCTTCCGCGTTCGCTGTTTCCGAGCAACCCTAAATATAACACTAGCCAGCTTGGAAGAAGCCTGAAAACTCAGGCAACAGAAAAAGCGTTACAAGCCCCTTTCGCCCATCCAAAAGTGCCCCCAGAGGAAGGCTTTAGTTACAAGTGAACTCCCCAGGGGAGCCTTTATGCAGCCCCACATGCAACTTGACCCTCCTTGTTCGCTCTTTCACAGCAACCCTAAATATAGACCTCGGCGCAATGGGAGAAGACTGAAAAAGCGGGCCTCAGAAAACGCATTGCGATTCCCCTTGGACCATCCAAAAGTGCCCCCAAAGGAAGGCTTTGGGTACAACTGAACTCCCCAGGGGAGCCTTTACGCAGCCCCACATGCAACTGGACCCTCCGTTTTCGCTGTTTCCGAGCAACACTAAGTATAGCCCTTGCCGGCATGGGAGACAACTTAAAACTCGGGCCCCTGAAAATGCGTTGCAAAGCCATTCACCCATCTAGAAATGCCCCCAAAGGAAGGCTTTGGGTACAAGTGAACTCCCCAGCGGAGTCTTTATGCAGCCCCACATGCAACTGGACCCACCCCGTTCACTCTTTCACCGCAAGCCTAAATATAGCCCTCAGCGCAATGGGAGAAGACTGAAAAAGCGGGCCTCAGAAAACGCATTGCGATTCCCCTTGGACCATCCAAAAGTGCCCCCAAAGGAAGGCTTTGGGTACAACTGAACTCCCCAGGAGAGCTTTTATGCAGCCCCACATGCAACTGGACCCTCCGGGTTCGCTGTTTCCGAGCAGCACTAAATATAGCCCTAGCCGGCATGGGAGACGACTGAAAACTGGGTCCCGAGAAAAGGCGTTACAAGCCCCTTTCGCCCATCCAAAGCTGCCCCCAAAGGAAGGCTTTGGGTACAACTGAACTCCCCAGGGGAGCCTTTACGCAGCCCCACATGCAACTGGACCCTCCGGGTTCGCTGTTTCCGAGCAACCCTAAATATAACACTAGCCAGCTTGGAAGAAGCCTGAAAACTCGGGCAACAGAAAAAGCGTTACAAGACCCTTTCGCCCATCCAAAAGTGCCCCCAGAGGAAGGCTTTAGTTACAAGTGAACTCCCCAGGGGAGCCTTTATGCAGCCCCACATGCAACTTGACCCTCCTTATTCACTCTTTCACAGCAAGCCTAAATATAGCCCTAACCGGCATCGAAGATGACTGAAAAATCGGGCCAAAGAAAACGCCTTACAAGACCCTTTCACCCATCCAAAAGTGCCCCCAAAGGAAGGCTTTGGGTACAACTGAACTCCCCAGGGGAGCCTTTACGCAGCCCCACATGCAACTGGACCTTCCGGGTTCGCTGTTTCCAAGCAACATTAAATATAGCCCAAGCCGGCATTGGAGACAACTGAAAACTCGGGCCCCTGAAAATGCGTTGCAACCCCATTCACCCATCTAGAAATGCCCCCAAAGGAAGGCTTTGGGTACAAGTGAACTCCCCAGGGGAGCCTTTACGCAGCCCCACATGCAACTGGACCCTCCGTATTCGCTCTTTCACAGCAACCCTAAATATAGCCCTGGCCCGCATGGCAGACGGCTGAAAACTCGGGCCCCAGAAAACGCCTTACAAGACCCTTTCACCCATCCAAAAGTGCCCCCAAAGGAAGGCTTTGGGTACAAGTGAACTCCCCAGGGGAGCCTTTACGCAGCCCCACATGCAACTTGACCCTCCTTGTTCGCTCTTTCACCGCAAGCCTAAATATAACCCTAACCGGCATCGAAGATGACTGAAAAATCGGGCCAAAGAAAACGCCTTACAAGACCCTTTCACCCATCCAAAAGTGCCCCCAAAGGAAGGCTTTGGGTACAACTGATCTCCCCAGGGGAGCCTTTACGCAGCCCCACATGCAACTGGACCCTCCGTACTCGCTCTTTCACCGCAAGCCTATATATAGACCTCGGCGCAATGGGAGAAGCCTAAAAAAGTGGGCCTCAGAAAACGCATTGCGATTCCCCTTGGACCATCCAAAAGTGCCCCCAAAGGAAGGCTTTGGGTACAACTGAACTCCCCAGGAGATCTTTTATGCAGCCCCACATGCAACTGGACCCTCCGGGTTCGCTGTTTCCGAGCAGCACTAAATATAGCCCTAGCCGGCATGGGAGACGACTGAAAACTGGGTCCCGAGAAAAGGCGTTACAAGCCCCTTTCGCCCATCCAAAAGTGCCCCCAGAGGAAGGCTTTAGTTACAAGTGAACTCCCCAGGGGAGCCTTTATGCAGCCCCACATGCAACTTGACCCTCCTTATTCGCTCTTTCACAGCAAGCCTAAATATAGCCCTAACTGGCATCGAAGATGACTGAAAAATCGGGACAAAGAAAACGCCTTACAAGACACTTTCACCCATCCAAAAGTGCCCCCAAAGGAAGGCTTTGGGTACAACTGAACTCCACAGGGGAGCCTTTATGCAGCCCCACATGCAACTGGACCCTCCGTATTTGCTCTTTCACAGCAAGCCTAAATATATCCGTAGCCGGCATCGGAGATGACTGAAGAAGCGGGCCTCAGAAAACGCATTGCGACTTTCTTTCGCCCATCCAAAAGTGCCCCCAAAGGAAGGCTTTGGGTACATCTGAACTCCCCAGGGGAGCCTTTATGCAGCCCCACATGCAACTGGACCGTCTGGGTTCGCTGTTTCCGAGCAACACTAAGTATAGCCCTAGCCGGCATGGGAGACAACTGAAAACTCGGGCCCCTGAAAATGCGTTGCAACCCCATTCACGAATCTAGAAATGCCCCCAAAGGAAGGCCTTGGGTACAACTGAACTCCCCAGCGGAGTCTTTATGCAGCCCCACATGCAACTGGACCTTCCGGGTTCGCTGTTTCCGAGCAACATTAAATATAGCCCAAGCGGGCATTGGAGACAACTGAAAATTCGGGCCCCAGAAAACGACTTACAAGACCCTTTCACCCATCCAAAAGTGCCCCCAAAGGAAGGCTTTGGGTACAACTGAACTCCCCAGGGGAGCCTTTACGCAGCCCCACATGCAACTGGACCTTCCGGGTTCTCTGTTTCCGAGCAACCCTAAATATAACACTAGCCAGCTTGGAAGAAGTCTGAAAACTCGGGCCCCTGAAAACGCGTTACAAGCCCCTTTCGCCCATCCAAAAGTGCCCCCAGAGGAAGGCTTTGGGTACAACTGAACTCCCCAGGGGAGCTTTTATGCAGCCCCACATGCAACTTGACCCTCCTTGTTCGCGCTTTCTGAGCAACATTAAACGTAACCCTAGGAAGCATTGGAGACGCTTAAGAAATCGGGCCCCAAAAAATGCAATCCGAGCTCCTTTCGCCCATCCAAAAGTGCCCCCAGAGGAAGGTTTTGGGTACATATGAAATCCACAGGGAAGCCTTTACGCAGCCCCACATGCAACTGGACCCTCCGGGTTCGCTCTTTCCAAGCAACACTAAATATAGCCCTAGCCGGCATCAGAGACGACCTTAAAAGGGGGTGCCAGAAAACATGCAACTGGTCCCTACGTGTTCGCCGTTTTCCAACATCCCTAAACATAGCCCTATCCAGCATCGGAGACGACTAAAAACTGGGGCCCCAGAAAAGACGTTACAAGCCCCGTTCGCCCATCCAAAAGTGCCCTCAAAAAAAGGCTTTGGGTACAAGTGAACTCCCTAGGGGAGCCTTTACGCAGCCCCACATGAAACTGGACCCTCTGGGTTCGCTGTTTCCGAGCAACATTAAACGTAACCCTAGCAAGCATGGGAGACTCTTGAGAACTCGAGCCCCAAAACACGCAATCCGAGCCCCTTTCGCCTATCCAAAAGTGCCCCCAAAAAAAGGCTTTGGGTACAAGTGAACTCCCCCGGGGAGCTTTTACGCAGCCCCACATGCAGCTAGACCCTCCTGGTTCGCTCTTTCCGAGAAACCTTATACATAGCCCTAACCAGCAACGAAGACGACTGAAAACTCGGGCCACAGAAAACCTGTTCCGAGCTCCTTTCTACCATCCAAAAGTGCCCCCAGAGGAAGGCTTTGGGTACATATGAACTCCACAGGGAAGCCTTTACGGAGCCCCACATGCAACTGGACCCTCCGGGTTCGCTCTTTCCGAGCAACAATAAATATAGCCCTAGCCGGCATCAGAGACGACCTTAAAAGGGGGTGCCAGAACACGCGTTGTGAGCCCCTTTCGCCCATCCAAAAGTGCCCCCAAAGGAAGGCTTTGGGTACAACTGAACTCCCCAGCGGAGTCTTTATGCAGCCCCACATGCAACTGGACCCTCCCCGTTCACTCTTTCACCGGAAGCCTAAATATAGCCCTCGGCGCAATGGGAGAAGACTGAAAAAGCGGGCCTCAGAAAACGCATTGCGATTCCCCTTGGACCATCCAAAAGTGCCCCCAAAGGAAGGCTTTGGGTACAACTGAACTCCCCAGGGGAGCTTTTATGCAGCCCCACATGCAACTGGACCCTCCGAGTTCGCTGTTTCCGAGCAGCACTAAATATAGCCCTAGCCGGCATGGGAGACGACTGAAAACTGGGGCCCGAGAAAAGGCGTTACAAGCCCCTTTTGCCCATCCAAAAGTGCCCCCAGAGGAAGGCTTTAGTTACAAGTGAGCTCCCCAGGGGAGCCTTTACGCAGCCCGACATGCAAGTTGACCCTCCTTATTCGCTCTTTCACAGCAAGCCTAAATATAGCCCTAACCGGCATCGAAGATGACTGAAAAATCGGGCCAAAGAAAACGCCTTACAAGACCCTTTCACCCATCCAAAAGTGCCTCCAAAGGAAGGCTTTGGGTACAACTGAACTCCCCAGGGGAGCCTTTACGCAGCCCCACATGCAACTGGACCTTCCGGGTTCGCTGTTTCCAAGCAACATTAAATATAGCCCAAGCGGGCATTGGAGACAATTGAAAACTCGGGCCCCTGAAAATGCGTTGCAACCCCATTCACCCATCTAGAAATGCCCCCAAAGGAAGGCTTTGGGTACAAGTGAACTCCCCAGGGGAAACTTTACGCAGCCCCACATGCAACTGGACCTTCCGGGTTCGCTGTATCCGAGCAACCCTAAATATAACACTAGCCAGCTTGGAAGAAGCCTGAAAACTCGGGCAACAGAAAAAGCTTTACAAGCCCCTTTCGCCCATCCAAAAGTGCCCCCAGAGGAAGGCTTTAGTTACAAGTGAACTCCCCAGGGGAGCCTTTATGCAGCCCCACATGCAACTTGACCCTCCTTATTCGCTCTTTCACAGCAAGCCTAAATATAGCCCTAACAGGCATCGAAGATGACTGAAAAATCGGGCCAAAGAAAACGCCTTACAAGACCCTTTCACCCATCCAAAAGTGCCCCCAAAGGAAGGCTTTGGGTACAACTGAACTCCCCAGGGGAGCCTTTACGCAGCCCCACATGCAACTGGACCTTCCGGGTTCGCTGTTTCCGAGCAACCCTAAATATAACACTAGCCAGCTTGGAAGAAGCCTGAAAACTCGAGCAACAGAAAAAGCATTACAAGCCCCATTCGCCCATCCAAAAGTGCCCCCAGAGGAAGGCTTTAGTTACAAGTGAACTCCCCAGGGGAGCCTTTATGCAGCCCCACATGCAACTGGACCCTCTGGGTTCGATGTTTCCGAGCAACAGTAAATATAGCCCTAGCCGGCGTTGGAGACAACTGAAAACTCGGGCCCCTGAAAATGCGTTGCAACCCCATTCACCCATCTTGGAATGCCCCCAAAGGAAGGCTTTGGGTACAAGTGAACTACCCAGGGGAGCCTTTACGCAGCCCCACATGCAACTGGACCCTCCCCGTTCACTCTTTCACCGTAAGCCTATATATAGCCCTCGGCGCAATGGGAGAAGACTGAAAAAGCGGGCCTCTGAAAACGCGTTGCGATTCCCCTTGGACCATCCAAAAGTGCCCCCAAAGGAAGGCTTTGGGTACAACTGAACTCCCCAGGAGAGCTTTTATGCAGCCCCACATGCAACTGGACACTCCAGGTTCGCTGTTTCCGAGCAGCACTAAATATAGCCCTAGCCGGCATGGGAGACGACTGAAAACTGGGGCCCGAGAAAAGGCGTTACAAGCCCCTTTCGCCCATCCAAAAGTGCCCCCAGAGGAAGGCTTTAGTTACAAGTGAACTCCCCAGGGGAACCTTTATGCAGCCCCACATGCAACTTGACCCTCCTTATTCGCTCTTTCACAGCAAGCCTAAATATAGCCCTAACCGGCATCGAAGATGACTGAAAAATCGGGCCAAAGAAAACGCCTTACAAGACCCGTTCACCCATCCAAAAGTGCCCCCAAAGGAAGGCTTTGGGTACAACTGAACTCCCCAGGGGAGCCTTTACGCAGCCCCACATGCAACTGGACCTTCCGGGTTCGCTGTTTCCGAGCAACCCTAAATATAACACTAGCCAGCTTGGAAGAAGCCTGAAAACTCGGGCAACAGAAAAAGCGTTACAAGCCCCTTTCGCCCATCCAAAAGTTCCCCCAGAGGAAGGCTTTAGTTACAAGTGCACTCCCCAGGGGAGCCTTTATGCAGCCCCACATGCAACTTGACCCTCCTTATTCGCTCTTTCACAGCAAGCCTAAATATAGCCCTAACCGGCATCGAAGATGACTGAAAAATCGGGCCAAAGAAAACGCCTTACAAGACCCTTTCACCCATCCAAAAGTGCCCCCAAAGGAAGGCTTTGGGTACAGCTGAACTCCCCAGGGGAGCCTTTACGCAGCCCCACATGCAACTGGACCCTCCGGGTTCGCTGTTTCCGAGCAACACTAAGTATAGCCCTAGCCGGCATGGGAGACAACTGAAAACTCGGGCCCCTGAAAATGCGTTGCAACCCCATTCACCCATCTAGAAATGCCCCCAAAGGAAGGCTTTGGGTACAAGTGAACTCCCCAGGGGAGCCTTTACGCAGCCCCACATGCAACTGCACCCTCCGTATTCGCTCTTTCACAGCAACCCTAAATATAGCTCTGGCCCGCATGGCAGACGGCTGAAAACTCGGGCCCCAGAAAACGCCTTACAAGACCCTTTCACCCATCCAAAAGTGCCCCCAAAGGAAGGCTTTGGGTACAACTGAACTCCCCAGGAGAGCTTTTATTAAGCCCCACATGCAACTGGACCTTCCGGGTTCGCTGTTTCCGAGCAGCACTAAATATATCCCAAGCCGGCATGGGAGACGACTGAAAACTGGGTCCCGAGAAAAGGCGTTACAAGCCCCTTTCGCCCATCCAAAAGTGCCCCCAGAGGAAGGCTTTAGTTACAAGTGAACTCCCCAGGGGAGCCTTTATGTAGCCCCACATGCAACTTGACCCTCCTTGTTCGCTCTTTCACAGCAAGCCTAAATATAGCCCTAACCGGCATCGAAGATGACTGAAAAATCGGGCCAAAGAAAACGCCTTACAAGACCCTTTCACCCATCCAAAAGTGCCCCAAAGGAAGGCTTTGGGTACAACTGAACTCCCCAGGGGAGCCTTTACGCAGCCCCACATGCAACTGGACCTTCCGGGTTCGCTGTTTCCGAGCAACATTAAATATAGCCCAAGCGGGCATTGGAGACAACTGAAAACTCGGGCCCCTGAAAATGCGTTGCAACCCCATTCACCCATCTAGAAATGCCCCCAAAGGAAGGCTTTGGGTACAACTGAACTCCCCAGCGGAGCCTTTACGCAGCCGCACATGCAACTGGACCCTCCGTATTCGCTCTTTCACAGCAAGCCTAAATATATCCCTGGCCCGCATGGCAGACGGCTGAAAATTCGGGCCCCAGAAAACGCCTTACAAGACCCTTTCACCCATCCAAAAGTGCCCCCAGAGGAAGGCTTTGGGTACAACTGAACTCCCCAGCGGAGCCTTTACGCAGCCCCACATGCAACTGGACCCTCCGTATTCGCTCTTTCACAGCAAGCCTAAATATATCCCTGGCCCGCATGGCAGACGGCTGAAAACTCGGGCCCCAGAAAACGACTTACAAGACCCTTTCGCCCATCCAAAAGTGCCCCCAGAGGAAGGCTTTGGGTACAACTGAACTCCACAGGGGAGCCTTTATGCAGCCCCACATGCAACTGGACCCTCCGTATTTGCTCTTTCACAGCAAGCCTAAATATATCCGTAGCCGGCATCGGAGATGACTGAAGAAGCGGGCCTCAGAAAACGCATTGCGACATTCTTTCGCCCATCCAAAAGTGCCCCCAAAGGAAGGCTTTGGGTACATCTGAACTCCCCAGGGGAGCCTTTATGCAGCCCCACATGCAACTGGACCGTCTGGGTTCGCTGTTTCCGAGCAACACTAAGTATAGCCCTAGCCGGCATGGGAGACAACTGAAAACTCGGGCCCCTGAAAATGCGTTGCAACCCCATTCACGCATCTAGAAATGCCCCCAAAGGAAGGCCTTGGGTACAAGTGAACTCCCCAGCGGAGTCTTTATGCAGCCCCACATGCAACTGGACCCTCCCCCTTCACTCTTTCTCCGCAAGCCTAAATATAGCCCTCGGCGCAATGGGAGAAGACTGAAAAAGCGGGCCTCAGAAAACGCATTGCGATTCCCCTTGGACCATCCAAAAGTGCCCCCAAAGGAAGGCTTTGGGTACAGCTGAACTCCCCAGGGGAGCCTTTACGCAGTCCCACATGCAACTGGACCCTCCGGGTTCGCTGTTTCCAAGCAACATTAAACATATCCCAAGCCGGCATTGGAGAAAACTGAAAACTCGGGCCCCTGAAAATGCGTTGCAACCCCATTCACCCATCTAGGAATGCCCCCAAAGGAAGGCTTTGGGTACAAGTGAACTCCCCAGGGGAGCCTTTACGCAGCCCCACATGCAACTGGACCTTCCGTGTTCGCTGTTTCCGAGCAACCCTATATACAACACTAGCCAGCTTGGAAGAAGCCTGAAAACTCGGGCAACAGAAAAAGCGTTACAAGCCCCTTTCGCCCATCCAAAAGTGCCCCCAGAGGAAGGCTTTAGTTACAAGTGAACTCCCCAGGGGAGCCTTTATGCAGCCCCACATGCAACTGGACCCTCCTTATTCGCTCTTTCACAGCAAGCCTAAATATAGCCCTAACCGGCATCGAAGATGACTGAAAAATCGGGCCAAAGAAAACGCCTTACAAGACCCTTTCACCCATCCAAAAGTGCCCCCAAAGGAAGGCTTTGGGTACAACTGAACTCCCCAGGGGAGCCTTTACGCAGCCCCACATGCAACTGGACCTTCCGGGTTCGCTGTTTCCGAGCAACATTAAATATAGCCCAAGCGGGCATTGGAGACAACTGAAAACTCGGGCCCCTGAAAATGCGTTGCAACCCCATTCACCCATCCAAAAGTGCCCCCAAAGGAAGGCTTTGGGTACAACTGAACTCCCCAGGGGAGCCTTTACGCAGCCCCACATGCAACTGGACCTTCCGCGTTCTCTGTTTCCGAGCAACCCTAAATATAACACTAGCCAGCTTGGAAGAAGCCTGAAAACTCGGGCCCCTGAAAACGCGTTACAAGCCCCTTTCGCCCATCCAAAAGTGCCCCCAGAGGAAGGCTTTGGGTACAACTGAACTCCCCAGGAGAGCTTTTATGCAGCCCCACATGCAACTTGACCCTCCTTGTTCGCGCTTTCTGAGCAACATTAAACGTAACCCTAGGAAGCATTGGAGACGCTTAAGAAATCGGGCCCCAAAAAATGCAATCCGAGCCCCTTTCGCCCATCCAAAAGTGCCCCCAGAGGAAGTCTTTGGGTACAAGTGAACTCCAGAGGGGAGCCTTTATGCAGCCCCACATGCAACTTGACCCTACATGTTCGCTCTCTTGAGCAAGCCTAAACATAGCCCTAGCCGGCACTGGAGACGACTGAAAACTCGGGCCACAGAAAACCTGTTCCGAGCCCCTTTCTCCCATCCAAAAGTGCCCCCGAGGAAGGTTTTGGGTACATATGAAATCCACAGGGAAGCCTTTACGCAGCCCCACATGCAACTGGACCCTCCGGGTTCGCTCTTTCCAAGCAACACTAAATATAGCCCTAGCCGGCATCAGAGACGACCTTAAAAGGGGGTGCCAGAAAACATGCAACTGGTCCCTACGTGTTCGCCGTTTTCCAACATCCCTAAACATA
This sequence comes from Anas platyrhynchos, assembly GCF_047663525.1. Lineage (NCBI taxonomy): Eukaryota > Metazoa > Chordata > Aves > Anseriformes > Anatidae > Anas > Anas platyrhynchos. Next base: position 4,509,760 of record NC_092596.1, read on the forward strand.
GCCCTATCCAGCATCGGAGACGACTAAAAACTGGGGCCCCAGAAAAGACGTTACAAGCCCCGTTCGCCCATCCAAAAGTGCCCTCAAAAAAAGGCTTTGGGTACAAGTGAACTCCCTAGGGGAGCCTTTACGCAGCCCCACATGAAACTGGACCCTCTGGGTTCGCTGTTTCCGAGCAACATTAAACGTAACCCTAGCAAGCATGGGAGACTCTTGAGAACTCGAGCCCCAAAACACGCAATCCGAGCCCCTTTCGCCTATCCAAAAGCGCCCCCAAAAAAAGGCTTTGGGTACAAGTGAACTCCCCCGGGGAGCTTTTACGCAGCCCCACATGCAGCTAGACCCTCCTGGTTCGCTCTTTCCGAGAAACCTTATACATAGCCCTAACCAGCAACGAAGACGACTGAAAACTCGGGCCACAGAAAACCTGTTCCGAGCTCCTTTCTACCATCCAAAAGTGCCCCCAGAGGAAGGCTTTGGGTACATATGAACTCCACAGGGAAGCCTTTACGGAGCCCCACATGCAACTGGACCCTCCGGGTTCGCTCTTTCCGAGCAACAATAAATATAGCCCTAGCCGGCATCAGAGACGACCTTAAAAGGGGGTGCCAGAACACGCGTTGTGAGCCCCTTTCGCCCATCCAAAAGTGCCCCCAAAGGAAGGCTTTGGGTACAACTAAACTCCCCAGGGGAGGCTTTTTGCAGTGCCACATGCAACTGGTCCCTACGTATTCGCCCTATTCCAACATCCCTAAATATAGCCCTAGCCGGCATCGTTGACAATGGAAAATTCGGGCCGCAGAAATCGCAATACAAGCCCCTTTCGCCCATCCAAAACCGCCCCCAAAGGAAGGCTTTCGGTACAAGTGAACTCCCCAGGGGAGTCTTTACACAGCCCCACATGCAACTGGACCCTCCAGATTCGCTGTTTCCGAGCAACACTAAATATAGCCCTAGCCGGCATCGGAAACGACCTTAAAAGGGGGTGCCAGAAAACGCGTTGCGAGCCCCTTTCGCGCATCCAAAAGTGCCCCCAAAAAAAGGCTTTGGGTACAAGTGAACTCCCCCGGGGAGCTTTTACGCAGCCCCTCATGCAACACGACCCTCCAGGTTCGCTCTTTCCGAGCAATATTATACATATCCCTAGCAAGCATGGGAGACGCTTGAGAACTCGGGCCTCAGAAAACGCAATCCGAGCCCCTTTCGCCCATCCAATATTCCCCCCAAAGGAAGGCTTTCGTTACAATTGAACTGTCCAGGGGAGCCTTTACAGAGCCCCACATACAATTTGACCCTCCTTGTTCGCGCTTTCCAAGCAACATTAAACGTAACCCTAGCAAGCATGGGAGACGCTTGAGAACTCGGGCCCCAAAAAACGCAATCCGAGCCCCTTTCGCCCATCCAAAAGTGCCCTCAGAGGAAGTCTTTGGGTACAAGTGAACTCCCCAGGTGAACTTTTACGCAGCCCCACATGCAACTGGATCCTCCAGGTTCACTCTTTCCGATAAACCCTATAAATAGCCCTAGCCAGCATCGAAGACGACTGAAAACTCGGGCCGCAGAAAACCTATTTTGAGACCCTTTCTCCCATCCAAAAGTGCCCCCAGAGGAAGGCTATGCGTATATATGATCTCCCCAGGGGAGCCTTTTTGAAGTCCCACATGCAACTGGTCCCTACGTGTTCGCCCTTTTCCAACATCCCTAAATATAGCCCTAGCCAGCGTCGTCGACAATGGAAAACTCGAGCCCTAGAAATCGCGTTACAAGCCCCTTTCGCCCATCCAAAAGTGCCCCGAAAGGAAGGCTTTGGGTATATATGAACTCCCCAGGGGATCCTTTACGCAGCCCCACATGCAACTTGACCCTCCTTGTTCGCGCTTTCCTAGCAACATTAAACGTAACCCTAGCAAGCATGGGAGACGCTTGATAAATCGGGCCCCAGAAAACGCAATCCGAGCCCCTTTCTCCCATTCAAAAGCGCCCCCAAAGGAAGGCTTTGGGTACAAGTGAACTCCCCATGGGAGCATTTACAGAACCCCACATACAACTTGACCCTCCTTGTTCGCGCATTCCGAGCAACGTTAAACGTAACCCTAGCAAGCATGGGAGACGCTTGAGAACTCGCACCCCAGAAAACCCCTTGCGAGCCACTTTAGCCCATCCAAAAACGCCCCCAAAGGAAGGCTTTGGGTACACGTGAACTCCCCAGGGGAGCCTTTACGCAGCCCCACATGCAAATGGAACCTCCGTGTTTGCTCTTCCTGAGCAATCCTCAACATAGCCCTACGCGGTATCTGAGACGACTGAGAACTCGGGCCCCAGAAAACGCGTTGCGAGCCCCTTTCGCCCATCCAAAAGTGCCCCCAGAGGAAGGCTTTGGGTACAACTGAACTCCCCAGGGGAGCCTTTACAGAGCCCCACATACAACTTGACCCTCCTTGTTCGCGCTTTCCGAGCACCATTAAACGTAACCCTAGCAAGCATGGGAGACGCTTGAGAACTCGGGCCCCATGAAACGCATTCCGAGCCCCATTCGCCCATCCAGAAGTGCCCCCAAAGGAAGGCTTTCGGTACATCTGAACTCCCCAGGGGAGCCTTTATGCAGCCCCACATGCAACTGGACCCTCCGGGTTCACTGTTTCCGAGCAACACTAAATATAGCCCCAGCCGGCATTGGAGACAACTGAAAACTCGGGCCCCTGAAAATGCGTTGCAACCCCATTCACCCATCTAGAAATGCCCCCAAAGTAAGGCTTTGGGTACAAGTGAACTCCCCACGGGAGTCTTTACGCAGCCCCACATGCAACTGGACCCTCTGTATTCGCTGTTTCACAGCAAGCCTAAATATATCCGTAGCCGGCATCGGAGATGACTGAAGAAGCGGGCCTCAGAAAACGCATTGCGACTCTCTTTCACCCATCCAAAAGTGCCCCCAAAGGAAGGCTTTGGGTACAACTGAACTCCCCAGGGGAGCCTTTATGCAGCCCCACATGCAACTGGACCCTCCGGGTTCGCTGTTTCCGAGCAACACTAAATGTAGCACTAGCCGGCATGGGAGACGACTGAAACCTCGGTCCCCAGAAAACGCGTTACAAGCCCCATTCGCCCATCCAAAAGTCCCCCAAAGGAAGGCTTTGGGTACAAGTGAACTCCCCAGGGAAGCCTTTTTGCAGCCCCACATGCAACTGGACCCTCCTTATTCGCTCTTTCACAGCAAGCCTAAATATAGCCCTAACTGGCATCGAAGATGACTGAAAAATCGGGCCAAAGAAAACGACTTAAAAGACCCTTTCACCCATCCAAAAGTGCCCCCAGAAGAAGGCTTTGGGTACAACTGAACTCCCCAGGGGAGCCTTTACGCAGCCCCACATGCAACTGGACCTTCCGGGTTCGCTGTTTCCGAGCAACCCTAAATATAACACTAGCCAGCTTGGAAGAAGCCTGAAAACTCGGGCAACAGAAAAAGCGTTACAAGCCCATTTCGACCATCCAAAAGTGCCCCCAGAGGAAGGCTTTAGTTACAAGTGAACTCCCCAGGGGAGCCTTTATGCAGCCCCACATGCAACTTGACCCTCCTTATTCGCTCTTTCACAGCAAGCCTAAATATAGACCTAACCGGCATCGAAGATGACTGAAAAATCGGGCCAAAGAAAACGCCTTACAAGACCCTTTCACCCATCCAAAAGTGCCCCCAAAGGAAGGCTTTGGGTACAAGTGAACTCCCCAGGGGAGCCTTTACGCAGCCCCACATGCAACTGGACCTTCCGGGTTCGCTGTTTCCGAGCAACCCTTAAATATAACACTAGCCAGCATGGAAGAAGCCTGAAAACTCGGGCAACAGAAAAAGCGTTTCAAGCCCCATTCGCCCATCCAAAAGTGCCCCCAGAGGAAGGCTTTGGGTACAACTGAACTCCACAGGGGAGCCTTTATGCAGCCCCACATGCAACTGGACCCTCTGTATTTGCTCTTTCACAGCAAGCCTAAATATATCCGTAGCCGGCATCGGAGATGACTGAGGAAGCGGGCCTCAGAAAACGAATTGCGACTCTCTTTCGACCATCCAAAAGTGCCCCCAAAGGAAGGCTTTGGGTACATCTGAACTCCCCAGGGGAGCCTTTATGCAGCCCCACATGCAACTGGACCCTCCGGGTTCGCTGTTTCCGAGCAGCACTAAATATAGCCCTAGCCGGTATGGGAGACGACTGAAAAATCGGGCCACAGAAAACGCGTTACAAGCCCCTTTCGCCCATCCAAAAGTGCCCCCAGAGGAAGGCTTTAGTTACAAGTGAACTCCCCAGGGGAGCCTTTATGCAGCCCCACATGCAACTGGACCCTCCGGGTTCGCTGTTTCCGAGCAGCACTAAATATAGCCCTAGCCGGCATGGGAGACGACTGAAAACTGGGGCCACAGAAAACGCGTTACAAGCCCCTTTCGCCCATCCAAAAGTGCCCCCAGAGGAAGGCTTTAGTTACAAGTGAACTCCCCAGGGGAGCCTTTACGCAGCCTCACATGCAACTTGACCCTCCTTATTCGCTCTTTCACAGCAAACCTAAATATAGCCCTAACCGGCATGGAAGATGACTGAAAAATCGGGCCAAAGAAAACGCCTTACAAGACCCTTTCACCCATCCAAAAGTGCCCCCAAAGGAAGGCTTTGGGTACAAGTGAACTCCCCAGGGGAGCCTTTACGCAGCCCCACATGCAACTGGACCTTCCGGGTTCGCTGTTTCCGAGCAACCCTAAATATAACACTAGCCAGCTTGGAAGAAGCCTGAAAACTCGGGCAACAGAAAAAGCATTACAAGCCCCTTTCGCCCATCCAAAAGTGCCCCCAGAGGAAGGCTTTAGTTACAAGTGAACTCCCCAGGGGAGCCTTTACGCAGCCCCACATGCAACTTGACCCTCCTTGTTCGCTCTTTCACAGCAAGCCTAAATATAGCCCTAACCGGCATCGAAGATGACTGAAAAATCGGGCCAAAGAAAACGCCTTACAAGACCCTTTCACCCATCCAAAGTGCCCCCAAAGGAAGGGTTTGGGTACAACTGATCTCCCCAGGGGAGCCTTTACGCAGCCCCACATGCAACTGGACCCTCCGTACTCGCTCTTTCACAGCAAGCCTAAATATATCCGTAGCCGGCATCGGAGATGACTGAAGAAGCGGGCCTCAGAAAACGCATTGCGACTTTCTTTCGCCCATCCAAAAGTGCCCCCAAAGGAAGGCTTTGGGTACATCTGAACTCCCCAGGGGAGCCTTTATGCAGCCCCACATGCAACTGGACCGTCTGGGTTCGCTGTTTCCGAGCAACACTAAGTATAGCCCTAGCCGGCATGGGAGACAACTGAAAACTCGGGCCCCTGAAAATGCGTTGCAACCCCATTCACGCATCTAGAAATGCCCCCAAAGGAAGGCCTTGGGTACAAGTGAACTCCCCAGCGGAGTCTTTATGCAGCCCCACATGCAACTGGACCCTCCGGGTTCGCTGTTTCCGAGCAGCACTAAATATAGCCCTAGCCGGTATGGGAGACGACTGAAAAATCGGGCCACAGAAAACGCGTTACAAGCCCCTTTCGCCCATCCAAAAGTGCCCCCAGAGGAAGGCTTTAGTTACAAGTGAACTCCCCAGGGGAGCCTTTATGCAGCCCCACATGCAACTGGACCCTCCGGGTTCGCTGTTTCCGAGCAGCACTAAATATAGCCCTAGCCGGAATGGGAGACGACTGAAAAATCGGGCCACAGAAAACGCGTTACAAGCGCCTTTCGCCCATCCAAAAGTGCCCCCAGAGGAAGGCTTTAGTTACAAGTGAACTCCCCAGGGGAGCCTTTACGCAGCCTCACATGCAACTTGACCCTCCTTATTCGCTCTTTCACAGCAAACCTAAATATAGCCCTAACCGGCATGGAAGATGACTGAAAAATCGGGCCAAAGAAAACGCCTTACAAGACCCTTTCACCCATCCAAAAGTGCCCCCAAAGGAAGGCTTTGGGTACAACTGAACTCCCCAGGGGAGCCTTTACGCAGCCCCACATGCAACTGGACCTTCCGGGTTCGCTGTTTCCGAGCAACCCTAAATATAACACTAGCCAGCTTGGAAGAAGCCTGAAAACTCGGGCAACAGAAAAAGCATTACAAGCCCCTTTCGCCCATCCAAAAGTGCCCCCAGAGGAAGGCTTTAGTTACAAGTGAACTCCCCAGGGGAGCCTTTATGCAGCCCCACATGCAACTTGACCCTCCTTGTTCGCTCTTTCACAGCAAGCCTAAATATAGCCCTAACCGGCATCGAAGATGACTGAAAAATCGGGCCAAAGAAAACGCCTTACAAGACCCTTTCACCCATCCAAAAGTGCCCCCAAAGGAAGGCTTTGGGTACAACTGATCTCCCCAGGGGAGCCTTTACGCAGCCCCACATGCAACTGGACCCTCCGTACTCGCTCTTTCACAGCAAGCCTAAATATATCCGTAGCCGGCATCGGAGATGACTGAAGAAGCGGGCCTCAGAAAACGCATTGCGACTTTCTTTCGCCCATCCAAAAGTGCCCCCAAAGGAAGGCTTTGGGTACATCTGAACTCCCCAGGGGAGCCTTTATGCAGCCCCACATGCAACTGGACCCTCTGGGTTCGCTGTTTCCGAGCAACACTAAGTATAGCCCTAGCCGGCATGGGAGACAACTGAAAACTCGGGCCCCTGAAAATGCGTTGCAACCCCATTCACGCATCTAGAAATGCCCCCAAAGGAAGGCCTTGGGTACAAGTGAACTCCCCAGCGGAGTCTTTATGCAGCCCCACATGCAACTGGACCCTCCCCCTTCACTCTTTCACCGCAAGCCTAAATATAGCCCTCGGCGCAATGGGAGAAGACTGAAAAAGCGGGCCTCAGAAAACGCATTGCAATTCCCCTTGGACCATCCAAAAGTGCCCCCAAAGGAAGGCTTTGGGTACAGCTGAACTCCCCAGGGGAGCCTTTACGCAGCCCCACATGCAACTGGACCCTCCGGGTTCGCTGTTTCCAAGCAACATTAAACATATCCCAAGCCGGCATTGGAGAAAACTGAAAACTCGGGCCCCTGAAAATGCGTTGCAACCCCATTCACCCATCTAGGAATGCCCCCAAAGGAAGGCTTTGGGTACAAGTGAACTCCCCAGGGGAGCCTTTACGCAGCCCCACATGCAACTGGACCTTCCGTGTTCGCTGTTTCCGAGCAACCCTATATACAACACTAGCCAGCTTGGAAGAAGCCTGAAAACTCGGGCAACAGAAAAAGCGTTACAAGCCCCTTTCGCCCATCCAAAAGTGCCCCCAGAGGAAGGCTTTAGTTACAAGTGAACTCCCCAGGGGAGCCTTTACGCAGCCCCACATGCAACTGGACCTTCCGGGTTCGCTGTTTCCGAGCAACATTAAATATAGCCCAAGCGGGCATTGGAGACAACTGAAAACTCGGGCCCCTGAAAATGCGTTGCAACCCCATTCACCCATCCAAAAGTGCCCCCAAAGGAAGGCTTTGGGTACAACTGAACTCCCCAGGGGAGCCTTTACGCAGCCCCACATGCAACTGGACCTTCCGCGTTCTCTGTTTCCGAGCAACCCTAAATATAACACTAGCCAGCTTGGAAGAAGCCTGAAAACTCGGGCCCCTGAAAACGCGTTACAAGCCCCTTTCGCCCATCCAAAAGTGCCCCCAGAGGAAGGCTTTGGGTACAACTGAACTCCCCAGGAGAGCTTTTATGCAGCCCCACATGCAACTTGACCCTCCTTGTTCGCGCTTTCTGAGCAACATTAAACGTAACCCTAGGAAGCATTGGAGACGCTTAAGAAATCGGGCCCCAAAAAATGCAATCCGAGCCCCTTTCGCCCATCCAAAAGTGCCCCCAGAGGAAGTCTTTGGGTACAAGTGAACTCCAGAGGGGAGCCTTTATGCAGCCCCACATGCAACTTGACCCTACATGTTCGCTCTCTTGAGCAAGCCTAAACATAGCCCTAGCCGGCACTGGAGACGACTGAAAACTCGGGCCACAGAAAACCTGTTCCGAGCCCCTTTCTCCCATCCATAAGTGCCCCCAGAGGAAGGTTTTGGGTACATATGAAATCCACAGGGAAGCCTTTACGCAGCCCCACATGCAACTGGACCCTCCGGGTTCGCTCTTTCCAAGCAACACTAAATATAGCCCTAGCCGGCATCAGAGACGACCTTAAAGGTGGGTGCCAGAAAACATGCAACTGGTCCCTACGTGTTCGCCGTTTTCCAACATCCCTAAACATAGCCCTATCCAGCATCGGAGACGACTAAAAACTGGGGCCCCAGAAAAGACGTTACAAGCCCCGTTCGCCCATCCAAAAGTGCCCTCAAAAAAAGGCTTTGGGTACAAGTGAACTCCCTAGGGGAGCCTTTACGCAGCCCCACATGAAACTGGACCCTCTGGGTTCGCTGTTTCCGAGCAACATTAAACGTAACCCTAGCAAGCATGGGAGACTCTTGAGAACTCGAGCCCCAAAACACGCAATCCGAGCCCCTTTCGCCTATCCAAAAGTGCCCCCAAAAAAAGGCTTTGGGTACAAGTGAACTCCCCCGGGGAGCTTTTACGCAGCCCCACATGCAGCTAGACCCTCCTGGTTCGCTCTTTCCGAGAAACCTTATACATAGCCCTAACCAGCAACGAAGACGACTGAAAACTCGGGCCACAGAAAACCTGTTCCGAGCTCCTTTCTACCATCCAAAAGTGCCCCCAGAGGAAGGCTTTGGGTACATATGAACTCCACAGGGAAGCCTTTACGGAGCCCCACATGCAACTGGACCCTCCGGGTTCGCTCTTTCCGAGCAACAATAAATATAGCCCTAGCCGGCATCAGAGACGACCTTAAAAGGGGGTGCCAGAACACGCGTTGTGAGCCCCTTTCGCCCATCCAAAAGTGCCCCCAAAGGAAGGCTTTGGGTACAACTAAACTCCCCAGGGGAGGCTTTTTGCAGTGCCACATGCAACTGGTCCCTACGTATTCGCCCTATTCCAACATCCCTAAATATAGCCCTAGCCGGCATCGTTGACAATGGAAAATTCGGGCCGCAGAAATCGCAATACAAGCCCCTTTCGCCCATCCAAAATCGCCCCCAAAGGAAGGCTTTCGGTACAAGTGAACTCCCCAGGGGAGTCTTTACACAGCCCCACATGCAACTGGACCCTCCAGATTCGCTGTTTCCGAGCAACACTAAATATAGCCCTAGCCGGCATCGGAAACGACCTTAAAAGGGGGTGCCAGAAAACGCGTTGCGAGCCCCTTTCGCGCATCCAAAAGTGCCCCCAAAAAAAGGCTTTGGGTACAAGTGAACTCCCCCGGGGAGCTTTTACGCAGCCCCTCATGCAACACGACCCTCCAGGTTCGCTCTTTCCGAGCAATATTATACATATCCCTAGCAAGCATGGGAGACGCTTGAGAACTCGGGCCTCAGAAAACGCAATCCGAGCCCCTTTCGCCCATCCAATATTCCCCCCAAAGGAAGGCTTTCGTTACAATTGAACTGTCCAGGGGAGCCTTTACAGAGCCCCACATACAATTTGACCCTCCTTGTTCGCGCTTTCCAAGCAACATTAAACGTAACCCTAGCAAGCATGGGAGACGCTTGAGAACTCGGGCCCCAAAAAACGCAATCCGAGCCCCTTTCGCCCATCCAAAAGTGCCCTCAGAGGAAGTCTTTGGGTACAAGTGAACTCCCCAGGTGAACTTTTACGCAGCCCCACATGCAACTGGATCCTCCAGGTTCACTCTTTCCGATAAACCCTATAAATAGCCCTAGCAAGCATCGAAGACGACTGAAAACTCGGGCCGCAGAAAACCTATTTTGAGACCCTTTCTCCCATCCAAAAGTGCCCCCAGAGGAAGGCTATGCGTATATATGATCTCCCCAGGGGAGCCTTTTTGAAGTCCCACATGCAACTGGTCCCTACGTGTTCGCCCTTTTCCAACATCCCTAAATATAGCCCTAGCCAGCGTCGTCGACAATGGAAAACTCGAGCCCTAGAAATCGCGTTACAAGCCCCTTTCGCCCATCCAAAAGTGCCCCGAAAGGAAGGCTTTGGGTATATATGAACTCCCCAGGGGATCCTTTACGCAGCCCCACATGCAACTTGACCCTCCTTGTTCGCGCTTTCCTAGCAACATTAAACGTAACCCTAGCAAGCATGGGAGACGCTTGAGAAATCGGGCCCCAGAAAACGCAATCCGAGCCCCTTTCTCCCATTCAAAAGCGCCCCCAAAGGAAGGCTTTGGGTACAAGTGAACTCCCCATGGGAGCATTTACAGAACCCCACATACAACTTGACCCTCCTTGTTCGCGCATTCCGAGCAACGTTAAACGTAACCCTAGCAAGCATGGGAGACGCTTGAGAACTCGCACCCCAGAAAACCCCTTGCGAGCCACTTTAGCCCATCCAAAAACGCCCCCAAAGGAAGGCTTTGGGTACACGTGAACTCCCCAGGGGAGCCTTTACGCAGCCCCACATGCAAATGGAACCTCCGTGTTTGCTCTTCCTGAGCAATCCTCAACATAGCCCTACGCGGTATCTGAGACGACTGAGAACTCGGGCCCCAGAAAACGCGTTGCGAGCCCCTTTCGCCCATCCAAAAGTGCCCCCAGAGGAAGGCTTTGGGTACAACTGAACTCCCCAGGGGAGCCTTTACAGAGCCCCACATACAACTTGACCCTCCTTGTTCGCGCTTTCCGAGCACCATTAAACGTAACCCTAGCAAGCATGGGAGACGCTTGAGAACTCGGGCCCCATGAAACGCATTCCGAGCCCCATTCGCCCATCCAGAAGTGCCCCCAAAGGAAGGCTTTCGGTACATCTGAACTCCCCAGGGGAGCCTTTATGCAGCCCCACATGCAACTGGACCCTCCGTATTCGCTCTTTCACAGCAACACTAAATATAGCCCCAGCCGGCATTGGAGACAACTGAAAACTCGGGCCCCTGAAAATGCGTTGCAACCCCATTCACCCATCTAGAAATGCCCCCAAAGTAAGGCTTTGGGTACAAGTGAACTCCCCACGGGAGTCTTTACGCAGCCCCACATGCAACTGGACCCTCTGTATTCGCTGTTTCACAGCAAGCCTAAATATATCCGTAGCCGGCATCGGAGATGACTGAAGAAGCGGGCCTCAGAAAACGCATTGCGACTCTCTTTCACCCATCCAAAAGTGCCCCCAAAGGAAGGCTTTGGGTACAACTGAACTCCCCAGGGGAGCCTTTATGCAGCCCCACATGCAACTGGACCCTCCGGGTTCGCTGTTTCCGAGCAACACTAAATGTAGCACTAGCCGGCATGGGAGACGACTGAAACCTCGGTCCCCAGAAAACGCGTTACAAGCCCCATTCGCCCATCCAAAAGTCCCCCAAAGGAAGGCTTTGGGTACAAGTGAACTCCCCAGGGAAGCCTTTTTGCAGCCCCCCATGCAACTGGACCCTCCTTATTCGCTCTTTCACAGCAAGCCTAAATATAGCCCTAACTGGCATCGAAGATGACTGAAAAATCGGGCCAAAGAAAACGACTTACAAGACCCTTTCACCCATCCAAAAGTGCCCCCAAAGGAAGGCTTTGGGTACAAGTGAACTCCCCAGGGGAGCCTTTACGCAGCCCCACATGCAACTGGACCTTCCGGGTTCGCTGTTTCCGAGCAACCCTTAAATATAACACTAGCCAGCATGGAAGAAGCCTGAAAACTCGGGCAACAGAAAAAGCGTTTCAAGCCCCATTCGCCCATCCAAAAGTGCCCCCAGAGGAAGGCTTTGGGTACAACTGAACTCCACAGGGGAGCCTTTATGCAGCCCCACATGCAACTGGACCCTCTGTATTTGCTCTTTCACAGCAAGCCTAAATATATCCGTAGCCGGCATCGGAGATGACTGAGGAAGCGGGCCTCAGAAAACGAATTGCGACTCTCTTTCGACCATCCAAAAGTGCACCCAAAGGAAGGCTTTGGGTACAACTGAACTCCCCAGCGGAGTCTTTATGCAGCCCCACATGCAACTGGACCCTCCGGTTTCGCTGTTTCCGAGCAGCACTAAATATAGCCCTAGCCGGTATGGGAGACGACTGAAAAATCGGGCCACAGAAAACGCGTTACAAGCCCCTTTCGCCCATCCAAAAGTGCCCCCAGAGGAAGGCTTTAGTTACAAGTGAACTCCCCAGGGGAGCCTTTATGCAGCCCCACATGCAACTGGACCCTCCGGGTTCGCTGTTTCCGAGCAGCACTAAATATAGCCCTAGCCGGAATGGGAGACGACTGAAAAATCGGGCCACAGAAAACGCGTTACAAGCGCCTTTCGCCCATCCAAAAGTGCCCCCAGAGGAAGGCTTTAGTTACAAGTGAACTCCCCAGGGGAGCCTTTACGCAGCCTCACATGCAACTTGACCCTCCTTATTCGCTCTTTCACAGCAAACCTAAATATAGCCCTAACCGGCATGGAAGATGACTGAAAAATCGGGCCAAAGAAAACGCATTACAAGACCCTTTCACCCATCCAAAAGTGCCCCCAAAGGAAGGCTTTGGGTACAACTGAACTCCCCAGGGGAGCCTTTACGCAGCCCCACATGCAACTGGACCTTCCGGGTTCGCTGTTTCCGAGCAACCCTAAATATAACACTAGCCAGCTTGGAAGAAGCCTGAAAACTCGGGCAACAGAAAAAGCATTACAAGCCCCTTTCGCCCATCCAAAAGTGCCCCCAGAGGAAGGCTTTAGTTACAAGTGAACTCCCCAGGGGAGCCTTTATGCAGCCCCACATGCAACTTGACCCTCCTTGTTCGCTCTTTCACAGCAAGCCTAAATATAGCCCTAACCGGCATCGAAGATGACTGAAAAATCGGGCCAAAGAAAACGCCTTACAAGACCCTTTCACCCATCCAAAAGTGCCCCCAAAGGAAGGGTTTGGGTACAACTGATCTCCCCAGGGGAGCCTTTACGCAGCCCCACATGCAACTGGACCCTCCGTACTCGCTCTTTCACAGCAAGCCTAAATATATCCGTAGCCGGCATCGGAGATGACTGAAGAAGCGGGCCTCAGAAAACGCATTGCGACTTTCTTTCGCCCATCCAAAAGTGCCCCCAAAGGAAGGCTTTGGGTACATCTGAACTCCCCAGGGGAGCCTTTATGCAGCCCCACATGCAACTGGACCCTCTGGGTTCGCTGTTTCCGAGCAACACTAAGTATAGCCCTAGCCGGCATGGGAGACAACTGAAAACTCGGGCCCCTGAAAATGCGTTGCAACCCCATTCACCCATCTAGAAATGCCCCCAAAGGAAGGCTTTGGGTACAACTGAACTCCCCAGGGGAGCTTTTATGCAGCCCCACATGCAACTGGACCCTCCGGGTTCGCTGTTTCTGAGCTGCACTATATATAGCCCTAGCCGGCATGGGAGACGACTGAAAACTGGGGCCCGAGAAATGGCGTTACAAGCCCCTTTCGCCCATCCAAAAGTGCCCCCAAAGGAAGGCTTTGGGTACAAGTGAACTCCCCAGGGGAGCTTTTATTCAGCCCCACATGCAACTTGACCCTCCTTATTCGCTTTTTCACAACAAGCCTAAATATAGCCCTGGCCTGCATGGCAGACGGCTGAAAACTCGGGCCCCAGGAAACGCCTTACAAGAGCCTTTCACCCATCCAAAAGTTCCCCCAAAGGAAGGCTTTGGGTACAACTGAACTCCCCAGGGGAGCCTTTACGCAGCCCCACATGCAACTGGACCTTCCGGGTTCGCTGTTTCGGAGCAACATTAAATATAGCCCAAGCGGGCATGGCAGACAACTGAAAACTCGGGCCCCTGAAAATGCGTTGCAACCCCATTCACCCATCTAGAAATGCCTCCAAAGGAAGGCTTTGGGTACAAGTGAACTCCCCAGGGGAGCCTTTACGCAGCCCCACATGCAACTGGACCTTCCGGGTTCGCTGTTTCCGAGCAACCCTATACATAACACTACCCAGCTTGGAAGAAGCCTGAAAACTCGGGCAACAGAAAAAGCGTTACAAGCCCCTTTCGCCCATCCAAAAGTGCCCCCAGAGGAAGGCTTTAGTTACAAGTGAACTCCCCAGGGGAGCCTTTATGCAGCCCCATATGCAACTGGACCCTCCTTATTCGCTCTTTCACAGTAAGCCTAAATATAGCCCTAACCGGCATCGAAGATGACTGAAAAATCGGGCCAAAGAAAACGCCTTACAAGACCCTTTCACCCATCCAAAAGTGCCCCCAAAGGAAGGCTTTGGGTACAACTGAACTCCCCAGGGGAGCCTTTACGCAGCCCCACATGCAACTGGACCTTCCGGGTTCGCTGTTTCCGAGCAACATTAAATATAGCCCAAGCGGGCATTGGAGACAACTGAAAACTCGGGCCCCTGAAAATGCGTTGCAACCCCATTCACCCATCCAAAAGTGCCCCCAAAGGAAGGCTTTGGGTACAACTGAACTCCCCAGGGGAGCCTTTACGCAGCCCCACATGCAACTGGACCTGCCGGGTTCGCTGTTTCCGAGCAACCCTAAATATAACACTAGCCAGCTTGGAAGAAGCCTGAAAACTCGGGCAACAGAAAAAGCATTACAAGCCCCTTTCGCCCATCCAAAAGTGCCCCCAGAGGAAGGCTTTAGTTACAAGTGAACTCCCCAGGGGAGCCTTTATGCAGCCCCACATGCAACTTGACCCTCCTTGTTCGCTCTTTCACAGCAAGCCTAAATATAGCCCTAACCGGCATCGAAGATGACTGAAAAATCGGGCCCCAGAAAACGCCTTACAAGACCCTTTCACCCATCCAAAAGTGCCCCCAAAGGAAGGCTTTGGGTACAACTGAACTCCCCAGGGGAGCCTTTACGCAGCCCCACATGCAACTGGACCTTCCGGGTTCGCTGTTTCCGAGCAACCTTTAAATATATCACTAGCCAGCTTGGAAGAAGCCTGAAAACTCGGGCAACAGAAAAAGCGTTTCAAGCCCCATTCGCCCATCCAAAAGTGCCCCCAGAGGAAGGCTTTGGGTACAAGTGAACTCCCCAGGGGAGCCTTTATGCAGCCGCACATGCAACTGGACCCTCCGTATTCGCTCTTTCACAGCAAGCCTAAATATATCCGTAGCCGGCATCGGAGGTAGCTGAAGAAGCGGGCCTCAGAAAACGCATTGCGACTTTCTTTCGCCCATCCAAAAGTGCCCCCAAAGGAAGGCTTTGGGTACATCTGAACTCCCCAGGGGAGCCTTTATGCAGCCCCACATGCAACTGGACCGTCTGGGTTCGCTGTTTCCGAGCAACACTAAGTATAGCCCTAGCCGGCATGGGAGACAACTGAAAACTCGGGCCCCTGAAAATGCGTTGCAACCCCATTCACCCATCTAGAAATGCCCCCAAAGGAAGGCTTTGGGTACAACTGAACTCCCCAGGGGAGTCTTTATGCAGCCCCACATGCAACTGGACCCTCCCCGTTCACTCTTTCACCGCAAGCCTAAATATAGCCCTCGGCGCAATGGGAGAAGACTGAAAAAGCGTGCCTCAGAAAACGCATTGCGATTCCCCTTGGACCATCCAAAAGTGCCCCCAAAGGAAGGCTTTGGGTACAACTGAACTCCCCAGGGGAGCTTTTATGCAGCCCCACAT
Source organism: Anas platyrhynchos (assembly GCF_047663525.1). NCBI lineage: Eukaryota > Metazoa > Chordata > Aves > Anseriformes > Anatidae > Anas > Anas platyrhynchos. The sequence continues at coordinate 4,525,378 of NC_092596.1, forward strand.
GCAACTGGACCCTCCGGGTTCGCTGTTTCCGAGCAGCACTAAATATAGCTCTAGCCGGCATGGGAGACAACTGAAAACTGGGGCCCGAGAAATGGCGTTACAAGCCCCTTTCGCCCATCCAAAAGTGCCCTCAGAGGAAGGCTTTAGTTACAAGTGAACTCCCCAGGGGAGCCTTTATGCAGCCCCCCATGCAACTTGACCCTCCTTATTCGCTCTTTCACAGCAAGCCTAAATATATCCGTAGCCGGCATCGGAGTTGACTGAGGAAGCGGGCCTCAGAAAACGAATTGCGACTCTCTTTCGACCATCCAAAAGTGCCCCCATGCGAAGGCTTTGGGTACATCTGAACTCCCCAGGGGAGCCTTTATGCAGCCCCACATACAACTGGACCCTCCCCGTTCACTCTTTCACCGCAAGCCTAAATATAGCCCTCGGCGCAATGGGAGAAGACTGAAAACTAGGGCCACAGAAAACGCGTTACAAGCCCCTTTCGCCCATCCAAAAGTGCCCCCAGAGGAAGGCTTTAGTTACAAGTGAACTCCCCAGGGGAGCCTTTACGCAGCCCCACATGCAAGTTGACCCTCCTTATTCGCTCTTTCACAGCAAGCCTAAATATAGCCCTAACCGGCATGGAAGATGACTGAAAAATCGGGCCAAAGAAAACGCATTACAAGACCCTTTCACCCATCCAAAAGTGCCCCCAAAGGAAGGCTTTGGGTACAACTGAACTCCCCAGGGGAGCCTTTACGCAGCCCCACATGCAACTGGACCTTCCGGGTTCGCTGTTTCCGAGCAACCCTAAATATAACACTAGCCAGCATGGAAGAAGCCTGAAAACTCGGGCAACAGAAAAAGCATTACAAGCCCCTTTCGCCCATCCAAAAGTGCCCCCAGAGGAAGGCTTTAGTTACAAGTGAACTCCCCAGGGGAGCCTTTATGCAGCCCCACATGCAACTTGACCCTCCTTGTTCGCTCTTTCACAGCAAGCCTAAATATAGCCCTAACCGGCATCGAAGATGACTGAAAAATCGGGCCAAAGAAAACGCCTTACAAGACCCTTTCACCCATCCAAAAGTGCCCCCAAAGGAAGGGTTCGGGTACAACTGATCTCCCCAGGGGAGCCTTTACGCAGCCCCACATGCAACTGGACCCTCCGTACTCGCTCTTTCACAGCAACCCTAAATATGGACCTCGGCGCAATGGGAGAAGACTGAAAAAGCGGGCCTCAGAAAACGCATTGCGATTCCCCTTGGACCATCCAAAAGTGCCCCCAAAGGAAGGCTTTGGGTACAACTGAACTCCCCAGGAGAGCTTTTATGCAGCCCCACATGCAACTGGACCTTCCGGGTTCGCTGTTTCCGAGCAGCACTAAATATATCCCTAGCCGGCATAGGAGTTGACTGAAAACAGGGTCCCGAGAGAAGGCGTTACAAGCCCCTTTCGCCCATCCAAAAGTGCCCCCAGAGGAAGGCTTTAGTTACAAGTGAACTCCCCAGGGGAGCCTTTATGCAGCCCCACATGCAACTGGACCCTGCGTATTCGCTCTTTCACAGCAAGCCTAAATATAGCCCTAACCGGCATCGAAGATGACTGAAAAATCGGGCCAAAGAAAACGCCTTACAAGACCCTTTCACCCATCCAAAAGTGCCCCCAAAGGAAGGCTTTGGGTACAACTGAACTCCCCAGGGGAGCCTTTACGCAGCCCCACATGCAACTGGACCTTCCGGGTTCGCTGTTTCCGAGCAACCTTTAAATATAACACTAGCCAGCTTGGAAGAAGCCTGAAAACTCGGGCAACAGAAAAAGCGTTTCAAGCCCCATTCGCCCATCCAAAAGTGCCCCCAGAGGAAGGCTTTAGTTACAAGTGAACTCCCCAGGGGAGCCTTTATGCAGCCGCACATGCAACTGGACCCTCCGTATTCGCTCTTTCACAGCAAGCCTAAATATATCCGTAGCCGGCATCGGAGATGACTGAAGAAGCGGGCCTCAGAAAACGCATTGCGACTTTCTTTCGCCCATCCAAAAGTGCCCCCAAAGGAAGGCTTTGGGTACATCTGAACTCCCCAGGGGATCCTTTATGCAGCCCCACATGCAACTGGACCGTCTGGGTTCGCTGTTTCCGAGCAACACTAAGTATAGCCCTAGCCGGCATGGGAGACAACTGAAAACTCGGGCCCCTGAAAATGCGTTGCAACCCCATTCACCCATCTAGAAATGCCCCCAAAGGAAGGCTTTGGGTACAACTGAACTCCCCAGCGGAGTCTTTATGCAGCCCCACATGCAACTGGACCCTCCCCGTTCACTCTTTCACCGCAAGCCTAAATATAGCCCTCGGCGCAATGGGAGAAGACTGAAAAAGCGGGCCTCAGAAAACGCATTGCGATTCCCCTTGGACCATCCAGAAGTGCCCCCAAAGGAAGGCTTTGGGTACAACTGAACTCCCCAGGGGAGCTTTTATGCAGCCCCACATGCAACTGGACCCTCCGGGTTCGCTGTTTCCGAGCAGCACTATATATAGCCCTAGCCGGCATGGGAGACGACTGAAAACTGGGGCCCGAGAAATGGCGTTACAAGCCCCTTTCGCCCATCCAAAAGTGCCCTCAGAGGAAGGCTTTAGTTACAAGTGAACTCCCCAGGGGAGCCTTTATGCAGCCCCACATGCAACTTGACCCTCCTTATTCGCTCTTTCACAGCAAGCCTAAATATAGCCCTAACCGGCATCGAAGATGACTGAAAAATCGGGCCAAAGAAAACGCATTACAAGACCCTTTCACCCATCCAAAAGTGCCCCCAAAGGAAGGCTTTGGGTACAACTGAACTCCCCAGGGGAGCCTTTACGCAGCCCCACATGCAACTGGACCTTCCGGGTTCGCTGTTTGCAAGCAACTTTAAACATAGCCCAAGCCGGCATTGGAGAAAACTGAAAACTCGGGCCCCTGAAAATGCGTTGCAACCCCATTCACCCATCTAGGAATGCCCCCAAAGGAAGTCTTTGGGTACAACTGAACTCCCCAGGGGAGTCTTTATGCAGCCCCACATGCAACTGGACCTTCCCCGTTCACTCTTTCACCGCAAGCCTAAATATAGCCCTCGGCGCAATGGGAGAAGACTGAAAAAACGGGCCTCAGAAAACGCATTGCGATTCCCCTTGGACCATCCAAAAGTGCCCCCAAAGGAAGGCTTTGGGTACAACTGAACTCCCCAGGGGAGCTTTTATGCAGCCCCACATGCAACTGGACCCTCCGGGTTCGCTGTTTCCGAGCAGCACTAAATATAGCCCTAGCCGGCATGGGAGACGACTGAAAACTGGGGCCACAGAAAACGCGTTACAAGCCCCTTTCGCCCATCCAAAAGTGCCCTCAGAGGAAGGCTTTAGTTACAAGTGAAATCCCCAGGGGAGCCTTTATGCAGCCCCACATGCAACTTGACCCTCCTTATTCGCTCTTTCACAGCAAGCCTAAATATAGCCGTAACCGGCATCGAAGATGACTGAAAAATCGGGCCAAAGAAAACGCATTACAAGACCCGTTCACCCATCCAAAAGTGCCTCCAAAGGAAGGCTTTGGGTACAACTGAACTCCCCAGGGGAGCCTTTACGCAGCCCCACATGCAACTGGACCCTCCGTATTCGCTCTTTCACAGCAAGCCTAAATATAGCCCTGGCCTGCATGGCAGACGGCTGAAAACTCGGGCCCCAGAAAACGCCTTACAAGACCCTTTCACCCATCCAAAAGTGCCCCCAAAGGAAGGCTTTGGGTACAACTGAACTCCCCAGGGGAGCCTTTACGCAGCCCCACATGCAACTGGACCTTCCGGGTTCGGTGTTTCCGAGCAACATTAAATATAGCCCAAGTGGGCATGGCAGACAAATGAAAACTCGGGCCCCTGAAAATGCGTTGCAACCCCATTCACCCATCTAGAAATGCCTCCAAAGGAAGGCTTTGGGTACAAGTGAACTCCCCAGGGGAGCCTTTATGCAGCCCCACATGCAACTGGACCTTCCGGGTTCGCTGTTTCCGAGCAACCCTATACATAACACTACCCAGCTTGGAAGAAGCCTGAAAACTCGGGCAACAGAAAAAGCGTTACAAGCCCCTTTCGCCCATCCAAAAGTGCCCCCAGAGGAAGGCTTTAGTTACAAGTGAACTCCCCAGGGGAGCCTTTATGCAGCCCCACATGCAACTGGACCCTGCGTATTCGCTCTTTCACAGCAAGCCTAAATATAGCCCTAACCGGCATCGAAGATGACTGAAAAATCGGGCCAAAGAAAACGCCTTACAAGACCCTTTCACCCATCCAAAAGTGCCCCCAAAGGAAGGCTTTGGGTACAAGTGAACTCCCCAGGGGAGCCTTTACGCAGCCCCACATGCAACTGGACCTTCCGGGTTCGCTGTTTCCGAGCAACATTAAATATAGCCCAAGAGGGCATTGGAGACAACTGAAAACTCGGGCCTCTGAAAATGCGTTGCAACCCCATTCACCCATCCAAAAGTGCCCCCAAAGGAAGGCTTTGGGTACAACTGAACTCCCCAGGGGAGCCTTTACGCAGCCCCACATGCAACTGGACCTTCCGGGTTCGCTGTTTCCGAGCAACCCTAAATATAACACTAGCCAGCTTGGAAGAAGCCTGAAAACTCGGGCAACAGAAAAAGCATTACAAGCCCCTTTCGCCCATCCAAAAGTGCCCCCAGAGGAAGGCTTTAGTTACAAGTGAACTCCCCAGGGGAGCCTTTATGCAGCCCCACATGCAACTGGACCCTGCGTGTTCGCTCTTTCACAGCAAGCCTAAATATAGCCCTAACCGGCATCGAAGATGACTGAAAAATCGGGCCAAAGAAAACGCCTTACAAGACCCTTTCACCCATCCAAAAGTGCCCCCAAAGGAAGGCTTTGGGTACAACTGAACTCCCCAGGGGAGCCTTTACGCAGCCCCACATGCAACTGGACCTTCCGGGTTCGCTGTTTCCGAGCAACCTTTAAATATAACACTAGCCAGCTTGGAAGAAGCCTGAAAACTCGGGCAACAGAAAAAGCGTTTCAAGCCCCATTCGCCCATCCAAAAGTGCCCCCAGAGGAAGGCTTTAGTTACAAGTGAACTCCCCAGGGGAGCCTTTATGCAGCCGCACATGCAACTGGACCCTCCGTATTCGCTCTTTCACAGCAAGCCTAAATATATCCGTAGCCGGCATCGGAGATGACTGAAGAAGCGGGCCTCAGAAAACGCATTGCGACTTTCTTTCGCCCATCCAAAAGTGCCCCCAAAGGAAGGCTTTGGGTACATCTGAACTCCCCAGGGGATCCTTTATGCAGCCCCACATGCAACTGGACCGTCTGGGTTCGCTGTTTCCGAGCAACACTAAGTATAGCCCTAGCCGGCATGGGAGACAACTGAAAACTCGGGCCCCTGAAAATGCGTTGCAACCCCATTCACCCATCTAGAAATGCCCCCAAAGGAAGGCTTTGGGTACAACTGAACTCCCCAGCGGAGTCTTTATGCAGCCCCACATGCAACTGGACCCTCCCCGTTCACTCTTTCACCGCAAGCCTAAATATAGCCCTCGGCGCAATGGGAGAAGACTGAAAAAGCGGGCCTCAGAAAACGCATTGCGATTCCCCTTGGACCATCCAGAAGTGCCCCCAAAGGAAGGCTTTGGGTACAACTGAACTCCCCAGGGGAGCTTTTATGCAGCCCCACATGCAACTGGACCCTCCGGGTTCGCTGTTTCCGAGCAGCACTATATATAGCCCTAGCCGGCATGGGAGACGACTGAAAACTGTGGCCCGAGAAATGGCGTTACAAGCCCCTTTCGCCCATCCAAAAGTGCCCTCAGAGGAAGGCTTTAGTTACAAGTGAACTCCCCAGGGGAGCCTTTATGCAGCCCCACATGCAACTTGACCCTCCTTATTCGCTCTTTCACAGCAAGCCTAAATATAGCCCTAACCGGCATCGAAGATGACTGAAAAATCGGGCCAAAGAAAACGCCTTACAAGACCCTTTCACCCATCCAAAAGTGCCCCCAAAGGAAGGCTTTGGGTACAACTGAACTCCCCAGGGGAGCCTTTACGCAGCCCCACATGCAACTGGACCTTCCGGGTTCGCTGTTTGCAAGCAACTTTAAACATAGCCCAAGCCGGCATTGGAGAAAACTGAAAACTCGGGCCCCTGAAAATGCGTTGCAACCCCATTCACCCATCTAGGAATGCCCCCAAAGGAAGTCTTTGGGTACAACTGAACTCCCCAGGGGAGTCTTTATGCAGCCCCACATGCAACTGGACCTTCCCCGTTCACTCTTTCACCGCAAGCCTAAATATAGCCCTCGGCGCAATGGGAGAAGACTGAAAAAACGGGCCTCAGAAAACGCATTGCGATTCCCCTTGGACCATCCAAAAGTGCCCCCAAAGGAAGGCTTTGGGTACAAGTGAACTCCCCAGGGGAGCTTTTATGCAGCCCCACATGCAACTGGACCCTCCGGGTTCGCTGTTTCCGAGCAGCACTAAATATAGCCCTAGCCGGCATGGGAGACGACTGAAAACTGGGGCCACAGAAAACGCGTTACAAGCCCCTTTCGCCCATCCAAAAGTGCCCTCAGAGGAAGGCTTTAGTTACAAGTGAAATCCCCAGGGGAGCCTTTATGCAGCCCCACATGCAACTTGACCCTCCTTATTCGCTCTTTCACAGCAAGCCTAAATATAGCCGTAACCGGCATCGAAGATGACTGAAAAATCGGGCCAAAGAAAACGCATTACAAGACCCGTTCACCCATCCAAAAGTGCCTCCAAAGGAAGGCTTTGGGTACAACTGAACTCCCCAGGGGAGCCTTTACGCAGCCCCACATGCAACTGGACCCTCCGTATTCGCTCTTTCACAGCAAGCCTAAATATAGCCCTGGCCTGCATGGCAGACGGCTGAAAACTCGGGCCCCAGAAAACGCCTTACAAGACCCTTTCACCCATCCAAAAGTGCCCCCAAAGGAAGGCTTTGGGTACAACTGAACTCCCCAGGGGAGCCTTTACGCAGCCCCACATGCAACTGGACCTTCCGGGTTCGGTGTTTCCGAGCAACATTAAATATAGCCCAAGTGGGCATGGCAGACAAATGAAAACTCGGGCCCCTGAAAATGCGTTGCAACCCCATTCACCCATCTAGGAATGCCTCCAAAGGAAGGCTTTGGGTACAAGTGAACTCCCCAGGGGAGCCTTTACGCAGCCCCACATGCAACTGGACCTTCCGGGTTCGCTGTTTCCGAGCAACCCTATACATAACACTACCCAGCTTGGAAGAAGCCTGAAAACTCGGGCAACAGAAAAAGCGTTACAAGCCCCTTTCGCCCATCCAAAAGTGCCCCCAGAGGAAGGCTTTAGTTACAAGTGAACTCCCCAGGGGAGCCTTTATGCAGCCCCACATGCAACTGGACCCTGCGTATTCGCTCTTTCACAGCAAGCCTAAATATAGCCCTAACCGGCATCGAAGATGACTGAAAAATCGGGCCAAAGAAAACGCCTTACAAGACCCTTTCACCCATCCAAAAGTGCCCCCAAAGGAAGGCTTTGGGTACAAGTGAACTCCCCAGGGGAGCCTTTACGCAGCCCCACATGCAACTGGACCTTCCGGGTTCGCTGTTTCCGAGCAACATTAAATATAGCCCAAGAGGGCATTGGAGACAACTGAAAACTCGGGCCTCTGAAAATGCGTTGCAACCCCATTCACCCATCGAAAAGTGCCCCCAAAGGAAGGCTTTGGGTACAACTGAACTCCCCAGGGGAGCCTTTACGCAGCCCCACATGCAACTGGACCTTCCGGGTTCGCTGTTTCCGAGCAACCCTAAATATAACACTAGCCAGCTTGGAAGAAGCCTGAAAACTCGGGCAACAGAAAAAGCATTACAAGCCCCTTTCGCCCATCCAAAAGTGCCCCCAGAGGAAGGCTTTAGTTACAAGTGAACTCCCCAGGGGAGCCTTTATGCAGCCCCACATGCAACTTGACCCTCCTTGTTCGCTCTTTCACAGCAAGCCTAAATATAGCCCTAACCGGCATCGAAGATGACTGAAAAATCGGGCCAAAGAAAACGCCTTACAAGACCCTTTCACCCATCCAAAAGTGCCCCCAAAGGAAGGCTTTGGGTACAACTGAACTCCCCAGGGGAGCCTTTACGCAGCCCCACATGCAACTGGACCTTCCGGGTTCGCTGTTTCCGAGCAACCTTTAAATATAACACTAGCCAGCTTTGAAGAAGCCTGAAAACTCGGGCAACAGAAAAAGCGTTTCAAGCCCCATTCGCCCATCCAAAAGTGCCCCCAGAGGAAGGCTTTGGGTACAAGTGAACTCCCCAGGGGAGCCTTTATGCAGCCGCACATGCAACTGGACCCTCCGTATTCGCTCTTTCACAGCAAGCCTAAATATATCCGTAGCCGGCATCGGAGATGACTGAAGAAGCGGGCCTCAGAAAACGCAATGCGACTTTCTTTCGCCCATCCAAAAGTGCCCCCAAAGGAAGGCTTTGGGTACATCTGAACTCCCCAGGGGAGCCTTTATGCAGCCCCACATGCAACTGGACCGTCTGGGTTCGCTGTTTCCGAGCAACACTAAGTATAGCCCTAGCCGGCATGGGAGACAACTGAAAACTCGGGCCCCTGAAAATGCGTTGCAACCCCATTCACCCATCTAGAAATGCCCCCAAAGGAAGGCTTTGGGTACAAGTGAACTCCCCAGCGGAGTCTTTATGCAGCCCCACATGCAACTGGACCCTCCGGGTTCACTCTTTCACCGCAACCCTAAATATAGCCCTCGGCGCAATGGGAGAAGACTGGAAAAGCGGGCCTCAGAAAACGCATTGCGATTCCCCTTGGACCATCCAAAAGTGCCCCCAAAGGAAGGCTTTGGGTACAACTGAACTCCCCAGGGGAGCTTTTATGCAGCCCCACATGCAACTGGACCCTCCGGGTTCGCTGTTTCCGAGCAGCACTAAATATAGCCCTAGCCGGCATGGGAGACGACTGAAAACTGGGGCCCGAGAAATGGCGTTACAAGCCCCTTTCGCCCATCCAAAAGTGCCCTCAGAGGAAGGCTTTAGTTACAAGTGAACTCCCCAGGGGAGCCTTTATGCAGCCCCACATGCAACTTGACCCTCCTTATTCGCTCTTTCACAGCAAGCCTAAATATAGCCCTAACCGGCATCGAAGATGACTGAAAAATGGGGCCAAAGAAAACGCCTTACAAGACCCTTTCACCCATCCAAAAGTGCCCCCAAAGGAAGGCTTTGGGTACAAGTGAACTCCCCAGGGGAGCCTTTACGCAGCCCCACATGCAACTGGACCTTCCGGGTTCGCTGTTTCCAAGCAACATTAAACATAGCCCAAGCCGGCATTGGAGAAAACTGAAAACTCGGGCCCCTGAAAATGCGTTGCAACCCCATTCACCCATCTAGGAATGCCCCCAAAGGAAGGCTTTGGGTACAACTGAACTCCCCAGGGGAGTCTTTATGCAGCCCCACATGCAACTGGACCCTCCCCGTTCACTCTTTCACCGCAAGCCTAAATATAGCCCTCGGCGCAATGGGAGAAGACTGAAAAAGCGGGCCTCAGAAAACGCATTGCGATTCCCCTTGGACCATCCAAAACTGCCCCCAAAGGAAGGCTTTGGGTACAAGTGAACTCCCCAGGGGAGCTTTTATGCAGCCCCACATGCAACTGGACCCTCCGGGTTCGCTGTTTCCGAGCAGCACTAAATATAGCCCTAGCCGGCATGGGAGACGACTGAAAACTGGGGCCACAAAAAAACGCGTTACAAGCCCCTTTCGCCCATCCAAAAGTGCCCCCAGAGGAAGGCTTTAGTTACAAGTGAACTCCCCAGGGGAGCTTTTATTCAGCCCCACATGCAACTTGACCCTCCTTATTCGCTCTTTCACAGCAAGCCTAAATATAGCCGTAACCGGCATCGAAGATGACTGAAAAATCGGGCCAAAGAAAGCGCATTACAAGACCCGTTCACCCATCCAAAAGTGCCCCCAAAGGAAGGCTTTGGGTACAACTGAACTCCCCAGGGTAGCCTTTACGCAGCCCCACATGCAACTGGACCTTCCGGGTTCGCTGTTTCCGAGCAACATTAAATATAGCCCAAGCCGGCATTGGAGACAACTGAAAACTCGGGCCCCTGAAAATGCGTTGCAACCCCATTCACCCATCTAGAAATGCCCCCAAAGGAAGGCTTTGGGTACAAGTGAACTCCCCAGGAGAGCTTTTACGCAGCCCCACATGGAACTGGACCTTCCGGGTTCGCTGTTTCCGAGCAACCCTAAATATAACACTAGCCAGCTTGGAAGAAGCCTGAAAACTCGGGCCCCTGAAAACGCGTTACAAGCCCCTTTTGCCCATCCAAAAGTGCCCCCAGAGGAAGGCTTTGGGTACAACTGAACTCCCCAGGAGAGCTTTTATGCAGCAACACATGCAACTTGACCCTCCTTGTTCGCGCTTTCTGAGCAACATTAAACGTAACCCTAGGAAGCATTGGAGACGCTTAAGAAATCGGGCCCCAAAAAATGCAATCCGAGCCCCTTTCGCCCATCCAAAAGTGCCCCCAGAGGAAGTCTTTGGGTACAAGTGAACTCCAGAGGGGAGCCTTTATGCAGCCCCACATTCAACTGGACCCTCCGGGTTCGCTCTTTCCAAGCAACACTAAATATAGCCCTAGCCGGCATCAGAGACGACCTTAAAAGGGGGTGCCAGAAAACATGTAACTGGTCCCTACGTGTTCGCCGTTTTCCAACATCCCTAAACATAGCCCTATCCAGCATCGGAGACGACTAAAAACTGGGGCCCCAGAAAAGACGTTACAAGCCCCGTTCGCCCATCCAAAAGTGCCCTCAAAAAAAGGCTTTGGGTACAAGTGAATTCCCTAGGGGAGCCTTTACGCAGCCCCACATGAAACTGGACCCTCTGGGTTCGCTGTTTCTGAGCAACATTAAACGTAACCCTAGCAAGCATGGGAGACTCTTGAGAACTCGAGCCCCAAAACACGCAATCCGAGCCCCTTTCGCCTATCCAAAAGCGCCCCCAAAAAAAGGCTTTGGGTACAAGTGAACTCCCCCGGGGAGCTTTTACGCAGCCCCACATGCAGCTAGACCCTCCTGGTTCGCTCTTTCCGAGAAACCTTATACATAGCCCTAACCAGCAACGAAGACGACTGAAAACTCGGGCCACAGAAAACCTGTTCCGAGCTCCTTTCTACCATCCAAAAGTGCCCCCAGAGGAAGGCTTTGGGTACATATGAACTCCACAGGGAAGCCTTTACGGAGCCCCACATGCAACTGGACCCTCCGGGTTCGCTCTTTCCGAGCAACAATAAATATAGCCCTAGCCGGCATCAGAGACGACCTTAAAAGGGGGTGCCAGAACACGCGTTGTGAGCCCCTTTCGCCCATCCAAAAGTGCCCCCAAAGGAAGGCTTTGGGTACAACTAAACTCCCCAGGGGAGGCTTTTTGCAGTGCCACATGCAACTGGTCCCTACGTATTCGCCCTATTCCAACATCCCTAAATATAGCCCTAGCCGGCATCGTTGACAATGGAAAATTCGGGCCGCAGAAATCGCAATACAAGCCCCTTTCGCCCATCCAAAATCGCCCCCAAAGGAAGGCTTTCGGTACAAGTGAACTCCCCAGGGGAGTCTTTACACAGCCCCACATGCAACTGGACCCTCCAGATTCGCTGTTTCCGAGCAACACTAAATATAGCCCTAGCCGGCATCGGAAACGACCTTAAAAGGGGGTGCCAGAAAACGCGTTGCGAGCCCCTTTCGCGCATCCAAAAGTGCCCCCAAAAAAAGGCTTTGGGTACAAGTGAACTCCCCCGGGGAGCTTTTACGCAGCCCCTCATGCAACACGACCCTCCAGGTTCGCTCTTTCCGAGAAACCCTATACATAGCCCTAACCAGCAACGAAGACGACTGAAAACTCGGGCCACAGAAAACCTGTTCCGAGCCCTTTTCTAGCATCCCAAAGTGCCCCCAAAGGAAGGCTTTGGGAACATATGAACTCCACAGGGAAGCCTTTACGCAGCCCCACATGCAACTGGACCCTCCGGGTTCTCTCTTTCCAAGCAACACTAAATATAGCCCTAGCCGGCATCAGAGACGACCTTAAAAGGGGGTGCCAGAAAACGCGTTGCGAGCCCCTTTCGCCCATCCAAAAGTGCCCCCAAAGGAAGTCTTTGGGTACAACTAAACTCCCCAGGGGAGCCTTTTTGCAGCCCCACATGCAACTTGACCCTCCTTGTTCGCGCTTTCCTAGCAACATTAAACGTAACCCTAGCAAGCATGGGAGACGCTTCAGAAATCGGGCCCCAGAAAACGCAATCCGAGCCCCTTTCTCCCATTCAAAAGCGCCCCCAAAGGAAGGCTTTGGGTACAAGTGAACTCCCCATGGGAGCATTTACAGAACCCCATATACAACTTGACCCTCCTTGTTCGCGCATTCCGAGCAACGTTAAACGTAACCCTAGCAAGCATGGGAGACGCTTGAGAACTCGCACCCCAGAAAACCCCTTGCGAGCCACTTTAGCCCATCCAAAAACGCCCCCAAAGGAAGGCTTTGGGTACACGTGAACTCCCCAGGGGAGCCTTTACGCAGCCCCACATGCAAATGGAACCTCCGTGTTTGCTCTTCCTGAGCAATCCTCAACATAGCCCTACGCGGTATCTGAGACGACTGAGAACTCGGGCCCCAGAAAACGCGTTGCGAGCCCCTTTCGCCCATCCAAAAGTGCCCCCAGAGGAAGGCTTTGGGTACAGCTGAACTCCCCAGGGGAGCCTTTACAGAGCCCCACATACAACTTGACCCTCCTTGTTCGCGCTTTCCGAGCACCATTAAACGTAACCCTAGCAAGCATGGGAGACGCTTGAGAACTCGGGCCCCATGAAACGCATTCCGAGCCCCATTCGCCCATCCAGAAGTGCCCCCAAAGGAAGGCTTTCGGTACATCTGAACTCCCCAGGGGAGCCTTTATGCAGCCCCACATGCAACTGGACCCTCCGGGTTCGCTGTTTCCGAGCAACACTAAATATAGCCCCAGCCGGCATTGGAGACAACTGAAAACTCGGGCCCCTGAAAATGCGTTGCAACCCCATTCACCCATCTAGAAATGCCCCCAAAGTAAGGCTTTGGGTACAAGAGAACTCCCCACGGGAGTCTTTACGCAGCCCCACATGCAACTGGACCCTCTGTATTCGCTATTTCACAGCAAGCCTAAATATATCCGTAGCCGGCATCGGAGATGACTGAAGAAGCGGGCCTCAGAAAACGCATTGCGACTCTCTTTAAACCATCCAAAAGTGCCCCCAAAGGAAGGCTTTGGGTACAAGTGAACTCCCCAGGGAAGCCTTTTTGCAGCCCCACATGCAACTGGACCCTCCTTATTCGCTCTTTCACAGCAAGCCTAAATATAGCCCTAACTGGCATCGAAGATGACTGAAAAATCGGGCCAAAGAAAACGACTTACAAGACCCTTTCACCCATCCAAAAGTGCCCCCAAAGGAAGGCTTTGGGTACAACTGAACTCCCCAGGGGAGCCTTTACGCAGCCCCACATGCAACTGGACCTTCTGGGTTCGCTGTTTCCGAGCAACCCTAAATATAACACTAGCCAGCTTGGAAGAAGCCTGAAAACTCGGGCAACAGAAAAAGCGTTACAAGCCCATTTCGACCATCCAAAAGTGCCCCCAGAGGAAGGCTTTAGTTACAAGTGAATTCCCCAGGGGAGCCTTTATGCAGCCCCACATGCAACTTGACCCTTCTTATTCGCTCTTTCACAGCAAGCCTAAATATAGCCTTAACCGGCATCGAAGATGACTGAAAAATCGGGCCAAAGAAAACGCCTTACAAGACCCTTTCACCCATCCAAAAGTGCCCCCAAAGGAAGGCTTTGGGTACAACTGAACTCCCCAGGGGAGCCTTTACGCAGCCCCACATGCAACTGGACCTTCCGGGTTCGCTGTTTCCGAGCAACCCTTAAATATAACACTAGCCAGCTTGGAAGAAGCCTGAAAACTCGGGCAACAGAAAAAGCGTTTCAAGCCCCATTCGCCCATCCAAAAGTGCCCCCAGAGGAAGGCTTTGGGTACAACTGAACTCCACAGGGGAGCCTTTATGCAGCCCCACATGCAACTGGACCCTCCGTATTTGCTCTTTCACAGCAAGCCTAAATATATCCGTAGCCGGCATCGGAGATGACTGAAGAAGCGGTCCTCAGAAAACGAATTGCGACTCTCTTTCGACCATCCAAAAGTGCCCGCAGAGGAAGGCTTTGGGTACATCTGAACTCCCCAGGGGAGCCTTTATGCAGCCCCACATGCAACTGGACCCTCCGGGTTCGCTGTTTCCGAGCAGCACTAAATATAGCCCTAGCCGGCATGGGAGACGACTGAAACCTCGGGCCGCAGAAAACGCGTTACAAGCCCCTTTCTCCCATCCGAAAGAGCCCCCAGAGGAAGGCTTTAGTTACAAGTGAACTCCCCAGGGGAGCTTTTCTGCATCCCCACATGCAACTGGACCGTCCGGGTTCGCTGTTTCCGAGCAGCACTAAATATAGCCCTAGCCGGAATGGGATACGACTGAAAATTCGGGCCACAGAAAACGCGTTACAAGCGCCTTTCGCCCATCCAAAAGTGCCCCCAGAGGAAGGCTTTAGTTACAAGTGAACTCCCCAGGGGAGCCTTTACGCAGCCCCACATGCAACTTGACCCTCCTTATTCGCTCTTTCACAGCAAGCCTAAATATAGCCCTAACCGGCATCGAAGATGACTGAAAAATCGGGCCAAAGAAAACGCATTACAAGACCCTTTCACCCATCCAAAAGTGCCCCCAAAGGAAGGCTTTGGGTACAACTGAACTCCCCAGGGGAGCCTTTACGTAGCCCCACATGCAACTGGACCTTCCGGGTTCGCTGTTTCCGAGCAACATTAAATATAGCCCAAGTCGGCATTGGAGACAACTGAAAACTCGGGCCCCTGAAAATGCATTGCAACCCCATTTACCCATCTAGAAATGCCCCCAAAGGAAGGCTTTGGGTACAAGTGAACTCCCCAGGAGAGCCTTTACGCAGCCCCACATGCAACTGGACCCTCCGTATTCGCTCTTTCACAGCAACCCTAAATATAGCCCTGGCCCGCATGGCAGACGACTGAAAACTCGGGCCCCAGAAAACGCGTTACAAGCCCCGTTCGCCCATCCAAAAGTGCCCCCAAAGGAAGGTTTTGGGTACAAGTGAACTCCCCAGGGGAGCCTTTATGCAGCCCCACATGCAACTGGACCCTCCGGGTTTGCTCTTTCACCGCAAGCATAAATATAGCCCTCGGCGCAATGGGAGAAGACTGAAAAAGCGGGCCTCAGAAAACGCACTGCGATTCCCCTTGGACAATCCAAAAGTGCCCCCAAAGGAAGGCTTTGGGTACAACTGAACTCCCCAGGGGAGCCTTTATGCAGCCCCACATGCAACTGGACCCTCCGGGTTCGCTGTTTCCGAGCAGCACTAAATATAGCCCTAGCCGGCATGGGAGACGACTGAAACCTCGGGCCACAGAAAACGCGTTCCAAGCCCCTTTCGCCCATCCAAGAGTGCCCCCAGAGGAAGGCTTTAGTTACAAGTGAACTCCCCAGGGGAGCCTTTATGCAGCCCCACATGCAACTGGACCCTCCGGGTTCGCTGTTTCCGAGCAGCACTAAATATAGCCCTAGCCGGAATGGGAGACGACTGAAAACTCGGGCCACAGAAAACGCGTTACAAGCCCCTTTCGCCCATCCAAAAGTGCCCCCAGAGGAAGGCTTTAGTTACAAGTGAACTCCCCAGGGGAGCCTTTACGCAGCCCCACATGCAACTGGACCCTCCTTATTCGCTCTTTCACAGCAAGGCTAAATATAGCCCTAACCGTCATCGAAGATGACTGAAAAATCGGGCCAAAGAAATCGCATTACAAGACCCGTTCCCCCATCCAAAAGTGCCCCCAAAGGAAGGCTTTGGGTACAACTGAACTCCCCAGGGGAGTCTTTAAGCAGCCCCACATGCAACTGGACCTTCCGGGTTCGCTGTTTCCGAGCAACATTAAATATAGCAAAAGCCAGCTTGGAGACAACTGAAAACTCGGGCCCCTGAAATTGCGTTGCAACCCCATTCACCCATCTAGAAATGCCCCCAAAGGAAGGCTTTGGGTACAACTGAACTCCCCAGGGGAGCCTTTACGCAGCCCCACATTCAACTGGACCCTCCTTATTCGCTCTTTCACAGAAACCCTAAATATATCCGTAGCCGGCATCGGAGATGACTGAAGAAGCGGGCCTCAGAAAACGCATTGCGACTCTCTTTCGACCATCCAAAAGTGCCCCCAAAGGAAGGCTTTGGGTACATCTGAACTCCCCAGGGGAGCCTTTATGCAGCCATACATGCAACTGGACCCTCCGGGTTCACTCTTTCACCGCAAGCATAAATATAACCCTCGGCGCAATGGTAGAAGACTGAAAAAGCGGGCCTCAGAAAACGCATTGCGATTCCCCTTGGACAATCCAAAAGTGCCCCCAAAGGAAGGCTTTGGGTACAACTGAACTCCCCAGGGGAGCCTTTATGCAGCCCCACATGCAACTGGACCCTCCGGGTTCGCTGTTTCCGAGCAGCACTAAATATAGCCCTAGCCGGCATGGGAGACGACTGAAAACTCGGGCCACAGAAAACGCGTTACAAGCCCCTTTCGCCCATCCAAAAGTGCCCCCAGAGGAAGGCTTTAGTTACAACTGAACTCCCCAGGGCAGCTTTTATGCAGCCCCACATGCAACTGGACCCTCCGGATTCGCTGTTTCCGAGCAGCACTAAATATAGCCCTAACCGTCATGGGAGACGACTGAAAACTGGGGCCACAGAAAACGCATTACAAGCCCCTTTCGCCCATCCAAAAGTGCCCCCAAAGGAAGGCTTTGGGTACAACTGAACTCCCCAGGGGAGCCTTTATGCAGCCCCACATGCAACTGGACCTTCCGGGTTCGCTGTTTCCGAGCAACATTAAATATAGCCCAAGCGGGCATTGGAGAAAACTGAAAACTCGGGCCCCTAAAAATGCGTTGCAATCCCATTCACCCATCTAGAAATGCCCCCAAAGGAAGGCTTTGGGTACAAGTGAACTCCCCAGGGGAGCCTTTACGCAGCCCCACATGCAACTGGACCCTCCTTGTTCGCTCTTTCACAGCAAGCCTAAATATAGCCCTGGCCCGCATGGCAGACGTCTGAAAACTCGGGCCCCAGAAAACGCATGACAAGACCCTTTCACCCATCCAAAAGTGCCCCCAAAGGAAGGCTTTGGGTACAACTGAACTCCCCAGGGGAGCCTTTACGCAGCCCCACATGCAACTGGACCTTCCGGGTTCGCTGTTTCCGAGCAACCCTAAATATAACACTAGCCAGCTTGGAAGAAGCCTGAAAACTCGGGCAACAGAAAAAGCATTACAAGCCCCTTTCGCCCATCCAAAAGTGCCCCCAAAGGAAGGCTTTAGTTACAAGTGAACTCCCCAGGGGAGCCTTTATGCAGCCCCACATGCAACTTGACCCTCCTTATTCGCTCTTCCACAGCAAGCCTAAATATAGCCCTAACCGGCATCGAAGATGACTGAAAAATCGGGCCAAAGAAAACGCCTTACAAGACCCTTTCACCCATCCAAAAGTGCCCCCAGAGGAAGGCTTTGGGTACAACTGAACTCCCCAGGGGAGCCTTTACGCAGCCCCACATGCAACTGGACCTTCCGGGTTCGCTGTTTCTGAGCAACATTAAATATAGCCCAAGCCGGCATTGGAGACAACTGAAAACTCGTTCCCCTGAAAATGCGTTGCAACCCCATTCACCCATCTAGGAATGCCCCCAAAGGAAGGCTTTGGGTACAAGTGTACTCCCCATGGGAGCCTTTACGCAGCCCCACATGCAACTGGACCCTCCGTATTCGCTCTTTCACAGCAAGCCTAAATATAGCCCTGGCCCGCATGGCAGACGGCTGAAAACTCGGGCCCCAGAAAACGCCTTACAAGACCCTTTCACCCATCCAAAAGTGCCCCCAAAGGAAGGCTTTGGGTACAACTGAACTCCCCAGGGGAGCCTTTACGCAGCCCCACATGCAACTGGACCTTCCGGGTTCGCTGTTTCTGAGCAACCTTTAAATATAACACTAGCCAGCTTGGAAGAAGCCTGAAAACTAGGGCAACAGAAAAAGCGTTTCAAGCCCCATTCGCCCATCCAAAAGTGCCCCCAGAGGAAGGCTTTAGTTACAAATGAACTCCCCAGGGGAGCCTTTATGCAGCCCCACATGCAACTTGACCCTCCTTATTCGCTCTTTCACAGCAAGCCTAAATATAGCCCTAACCGGCATCGAAGATGACTGAAAAATCGGGCCAAAGAAAACGCGTTACAAGACCCTTTCACCCATCCAAAAGTGCCCCCAAAGGAAGGCTTTGGGTACAACTGAACTCCCCAGGGGAGCCATTACGCAGCCCCACATGCAACTGGACCTTCCGGGTTCGCTGTTTCGAGCAACATTAAATATAGCCCAAGCGGGCATTGGAGACAACTGAAAACTCGGGCCCCTGAAAATGCGTTGCAACCCCATTCACCCATCTAGAAATGCCCCCAAAGGAAGGCTTTGGGTACAACTGAACTCCCCAGGGGAGCCTTTACGCAGCCCCACATGCAACTGGACCTTCCGGGTTCACTGTTTCCGAGCAACACTAAATATAACACTAGCCAGCTTGGAAGAAGCCTGAAAACTCGGGCAACAGAAAAAGCGTTACAAGCCCCTTTCGCCCATCCAAAAGTGCCCCCAGAAGAAGGCTTTAGTTACAAGTGAACTCCCCAGGGGAGCCTTTATGCAGCCCCACATGCAACTTGACCCTCCTTATTCGCTCTTTCACAGCAAGCCTAAATATAGCCCTCGGCGCAATGGGAGAAGACTGAAAAAGCGGGCCTCAGAAAACGCATTGCGATTCCCCTTGGACCATCCAAAAGTGCCCCCAAAGGAAGGCTTTTCGTACAAGTGAACTCCCCAGGGCAGCTTTTATGCAGCCCCACATGCAACTGGACCCTCCGGGTTCGCTGTTTCCGAGCAGCACTAAATATAGCCCTAACCGTCATGGGAGACGACTGAAAACTGGGGCCACAGAAAACGCGTTACAAGCCCCTTTCGCCCATCCAAAAGTGCCCCCAAAGGAAGGCTTTGGGTACAACTGAACTCCCCAGGGGAGCCTTTATGCAGCCCCACATGCAACTGGACCTTCCGGGTTCGCTGTTTCCGAGCAACATTAAATATAGCCCAAGCGGGCATTGGAGACAAGTGAAAACTCGGGCCCCTGAAAATGCGTTGCAACCCCATTCACCCATCTAGAAATGCCCCCAAAGGAAGGCTTTGGGTACAAGTGAACTCCCCAGGGGAGCCTTTACGCAGCCCCACATGCAACTGGACCCTCCGGGTTCGATCTTTCACAGCAACCCTAAATATAGCCCTGGCCCGCATGGCAGACGTCTGAAAACTCGGGCCCCTGAAAACGCCTTACAAGACCCTTTCACCCATCCAAAAGTGCCCCCAAAGGAAGGCTTTGGGTACAACTGAACTCCCCAGGGGAGCCTTTACGCAGCCCCACATGCAACTGGACCCTCCAGGTTCGCTGTTTCCGAGCAACCCTAAATATAACACTAGCCAGCTTGGAAGAAGCCTGAAAACTCGGGCAACAGAAAAAGCGTTACAAGCCCCTTTCGCCCATCCAAAAGTGCCCCCAGAGGAAGGCTTTAGTTACAGGTGAACTCCCCAGGGGAGCCTTTATGCAGCCCCACATGCAACTGGATCCTCTGGGTTCGCTGTTTCCGAGCAACACTAAATATAGCCCTAGCCGGCATTGGAGACAACTGAAAACTCGGGCCCCTGAAAATGCGTTGCAACCCCATTCACCCATCTAGGAATGCCCCCAAAGGAAGGCTTTGGGTACAACTGAACTCCCCAGCGGAGTCTTTATGCAGCCCCACATGCAACTGGACCTTCCGGGTTCGCTGTTTCCGAGCAACATTAAATATAGCCCTCGGCGCAATGGGAGAAGACTGAAAAAGCGGGCCTCAGAAAACGCATTGCGATTCCCCTTGGACCATCCAAAAGTGCCCCCAAAGGAAGGCTTTGGGTACAACTGAACTCCCCAGGGGAGCTTTTATGCAGCCCCACATGCAACTGGACCCTCCGGGTTCGCTGTTTCCGAGCAGCACTAAATATAGCCCTAGCCGGCATGGGAGACGACTGAAAACTGGGGCCACAGAAAACGCGTTACAAGCCCCTTTCGCCCATCCAAAAGTGCCCCCAGAGGAAGGCTTTAGTTACAAGTGAACTCCCCAGGGGAGCTTTTATGCAGCCCCACATGCAACTTGACCCTCCTTATTCGCTCTTTCACAGCAAGCCTAAATATAGCCGTAACGGGCATCGAAGATGACTGAAAAATCGGGCCAAACAAAACACATTACAAGAACCGTTCACCCATCCAAAAGTGCCCCCAAAGGAAGGCTTTGGGTACAACTGAACTCCCCAGGGGAGCCTTTACGCAGCCCCACATGCAACTGGACCCTCCGTATTCGCTCTTTCACAGCAAGCCTAAATATAGCCCTGGCCCGTATGGCAGACGGCTGAAAACTCGGGCCCCAGAAAACGCCTTACAAGACCTTTTCACCCATCCAAAAGTGCCCCCAAAGGAAGGCTTTGGGTACAAGTGAACTCCCCAGGGGAGCCTTTACGCAGCCCCACATGCAACTGGACCCTCCAGGTTCGCTGTTTCCGAGCAACCCTAAATATAACACTAGCCAGCTTGGAAGAAGCCTGAAAACTCGGGCAACAGAAAAAGCGTTACAAGCCCCTTTCGCCCATCCAAAAGTGCCCCCAGAGGAAGGCTTTAGTTACAAGTGAACTCCCCAAGGGAGCCTTTATGCAGCCCCACATGCAACTTGACCCTCCTTATTCGCTCTTTCACTGCAAGCCTAAATATAGCCCTAACCGGCATCGAAGATGACTGAAAAATCGGGCCAAAGAAAACGCCTTACAAGACCCTTTCACCCATCCAAAAGTGCCCCCAAAGGAAGGCTTTGGGTACAACTGAACTCCCCAGGGGAGCCTTTACGCAGCCCCACATGCAACTGGACCTTCCGGGTTCGCTGTTTCCGAGCAACATTAAATATAGCCCAAGCCGGCATTGGAGACAACTGAAAACTCGGGCCCCTGAAAATGCGTTGCAACCCCATTCACCCATCTAGAAATGCCCCCAAAGGAAGGCTTTGGGTACAAGTGAACTCCCCAGGGGAGCCTTTACGCAGCCCCACATGCAACTGGACCCTCCGTATTCGCTCTTTCACAGCAAGCCTAAATATAGCCCTGGCCTGCATGGCAGACGGCTGAAAACTCGGGCCCCAGAAAACGCCTTACAAGACCCTTTCACCCATCCAAAAGTGCCCCCAAAGGAAGGCTTTGGGTACAACTGAACTCCCCAGGGGAGCCTTTACGCAGCCCCACATGCAACTGGACCTTCCGGGTTCGCTGTTTCCAAGCAACCCTTAATATAACACTAGCCAGCTTGGAAGAAGGCTGAAAACTCGGGCAACAGAAAAAGCGTTACAAGCCCCTTTCGCCCATCCAAAAGTGCCCACAGAGGAAGGCTTTAGTTACAAGTGAACTCCCCAGGGGAGCCTTTATGCAGCCCCACATGCAACTTGACCCTCCTTGTTCGCTCTTTCACAGCAAGCCTAAATATAGCCCTGGCCCGCATGGCAGACGGCTGAAAACTCGGGCCCCAGAAAACGCATTACAAGACCCTTTCACCCATCCAAAAGTGCCCCCAAAGGAAGGCTTTGGGTACAACTGAACTCCCCAGGGGAGCCTTTACGCAGCCCCACATGCAACTGGACCTTCCGGGTTCGCTGTTTCCGAGCAACCTTTAAATATAACACTAGCCAGCTTGGAAGAAGCCTGAAAACTCGGGCAACAGAAAAAGCGTTACAAGCCCCATTCGCCCATCCAAAAGTGCCCCCAGAGGAAGGCTTTAGTTACAAGTGAACTCCCCAGGGGAGCCTTTATGCAGCCCCACATGCAACTGGACCCTCCGTATTTGCTCTTTCACAGCAAGCCTAAATATATCCGTAGCCGGCATCGGAGATGACTGAAGAAGCGGGCCTCAGAAAACGCATTGCGACTTTCTTTCGCCCATCCAAAAGTGCCCCCAAAGGAAGGCTTTGGGTACATCTGAACTCCCCAGGGGAGCCTTTATGCAGCCCCACATGCAACTGGACCCTCTGGGTTCGCTGTTTCCTAGCAACACTAAGTATAGCCCTAGCCGGCATTGGAGACAACTGAAAACTCGGGCCCCTGAAAATGCGTTCCAACCCCATTCACCCATCTAGGAATGCCCCCAAAGGAAGGCTTTGGGTACAACTGAACTCCCCAGCGGAGTCTTTATGCAGCCCCACATGCAACTGGACCCTCCCCGTTCACTCTTTCACCGCAAGCCTAAATATAGCCCTTGGCGCAATGGGAGAAGACTGAAAAAGCGGGCCTCAGAAAACGCATTGCGATTCCCCTTGGACCATCCAAAAGTGCCCCCAGAGGAAGGCTTTGGGTACAACTGAACTCCCCAGGGGAGCCTTTACGCAGCCCCACATGCAACTGGACCCTTCGGGTTCGCTGTTTCCGAGCAACCCTAAATATAACACTAGCCAGCTTGGAAGAAGCCTGAAAACTCGGGCAACAGAAAAAGCGTTACAAGCCCCTTTCGCCCATCCAAAAGTGCCCCCAGAGGAAGGCTTTAGTTACAAGTGAACTCCCCAGGGGAGCCTTTATGCAGCCCCACATGCAACTTGACCCTCCTTATTAGCTCTTTCACAGCAAGCCTAAATATAGCCCTGGCCCGCATGGCAGACGGCTGAAAACTCGGGCCCCAGAAAACGCCTTACAAGACCCTTTCACCCATCCAAAAGTGCCCCCAAAGGAAGGCTTTGGGTACAACTGAACTCCCCAGGGGAGCCTTTACGCAGCCCCACATGCAACTGGACCTTCGGGTTCGCTGTTTCCGAGCAACCCTAAATATAACACTAGCCAGCTTGGAAGAAGCCTGAAAACTCGGGCAACAGAAAAAGCGTTACAAGCCCCTTTCGCCCATCCAAAAGTGCCCCCAGAGGAAGGCTTTAGTTACAGGTGAACTCCCCAGGGGAGCCTTTATGCAGCCCCACATGCAACTGGATCCTCTGGGTTCGCTGTTTCCGAGCAACACTAAATATAGCCCTAGCCGGCATTGGAGACAACTGAAATCTCGGGCCCCTGAAAATGCGTTGCAACCCCATTCACCCATCTAGGAATGCCCCCAAAGGAAGGCTTTGGGTACAACTGAACTCCCCAGCGGAGTCTTTATGCAGCCCCACATGCAACTGGACCCTCCCCGTTCACTCTTTCACCGCAAGCCTAAATATAGCCCTCGGCGCAATGGGAGAAGACTGAAAAAGCGGGCCTCAGAAAACGCATTGCGATTCCCCTTGGACCATCCAAAAGTGCCCCCAAAGGAAGGCTTTGGGTACAACTGAACTCCCCAGGGGAGCTTTTATGCAGCCCCACATGCAACTGGACCCTCCGGGTTCGCTGTTTCCGAGCAGCACTAAATATAGCCCTAACCGGCATGGGAGACGACTGAAAACTGGGGCCACAGAAAACGCGTTACAAGCCCCTTTCGCCCATCCAAAAGTGCCCCCAGAGGAAGGCTTTAGTTACAAGTGAACTCCCCAGGGGAGCTTTTATGCAGCCCCACATGCAACTTGACCCTCCTTATTCGCTCTTTCACAGCAAGCCTAAATATAGCCGTAACGGGCATCGAAGATGACTGAAAAATCGGGCCAAACAAAACACATTACAAGAACCGTTCACCCATCCAAAAGTGCCCCCAAAGGAAGGCTTTGGGTACAACTGAACTCCCCAGGGGAGCCTTTACGCAGCCCCACATGCAACTGGACCCTCCGTATTCGCTCTTTCACAGCAAGCCTAAATATAGCCCTGGCCCGTATGGCAGACGGCTGAAAACTCGGGCCCCAGAAAACGCCTTACAAGACCTTTTCACCCATCCAAAAGTGCCCCCAAAGGAAGGCTTTGGGTACAAGTGAACTCCCCAGGGGAGCCTTTACGCAGCCCCACATGCAACTGGACCCTCCGGGTTCGCTGTTTCCGAGCAACCCTAAATATAACACTAGCCAGCTTGGAAGAAGCCTGAAAACTCGGGCAACAGAAAAAGCGTTACAAGCCCCTTTCGCCCATCCAAAAGTGCCCCCAGAGGAAGGCTTTAGTTACAAGTGAACTCCCCAAGGGAGCCTTTATGCAGCCCCACATGCAACTTGACCCTCCTTATTCGCTCTTTCACAGCAAGCCTAAATATAGCCCTAACCGGCATCGAAGATGACTGAAAAATCGGGCCAAAGAAAACGCCTTACAAGACCCTTTCACCCATCCAAAAGTGCCCCCAAAGGAAGGCTTTGGGTACAAGTGAACTCCCCAGGGGAGCCTTTACGCAGCCCCACATGCAACTGGACCTTCCGGGTTCGCTGTTTCCGAGCAACATTAAATATAGACCAAGCCGGCATTGGAGACAACTGAAAACTCGGGCCCCTGAAAATGCGTTGCAACCCCATTCACCCATCTAGAAATGCCCCCAAAGGAAGGCTTTGGGTACAAGTGAACTCCCCAGGGGAGCCTTTACGCAGCCCCACATGCAACTGGACCCTCCGTATTCGCTCTTTCACAGCAAGCCTAAATATAGCCCTGGCCTGCATGGCAGACGGCTGAAAACTCGGGCCCCAGAAAACGCCTTACAAGACCCTTTCACCCATCCAAAAGTGCCCCCAAAGGAAGGCTTTGGGTACAACTGAACTCCCCAGGGGAGCCTTTACGCAGCCCCACATGCAACTGGACCTTCCGGGTTCGCTGTTTCCAAGCAACCCTTAATATAACACTAGCCAGCTTGGAAGAAGGCTGAAAACTCGGGCAACAGAAAAAGCGTTACAAGCCCCTTTCGCCCATCCAAAAGTGCCCCCAGAGGAAGGCTTTGGGTACAAGTGAACTCCCCAGGGGAGCCTTTATGCAGCCCCACATGCAACTTGACCCTCCTTGTTCGCTCTTTCACAGCAAGCCTAAATATAGCCCTGGCCCGCATGGCAGACGGCTGAAAAATCGGGCCCCAGAAAACGCCTTACAAGACCCTTTCACCCATCCAAAAGTGCCCCCAAAGGAAGGCTTTGGGTACAACTGAACTCCCCAGGGGAGCCTTTACGCAGCCCCACATGCAACTGGACCTTCCGGGTTCGCTGTTTCCGAGCAACCCTAAATATAACACTAGCCAGCTTGGAAGAAGCCTGAAAACTCGGGCAACAGAAAAAGCGTTACAAGCCCCTTTCGCCCATCCAAAAGTGCCCCCAGAGGAAGGCTTTAGTTACAGGTGAACTCCCCAGGGGAGCCTTTATGCAGCCCCACATGCAACTGGATCCTCTGGGTTCGCTGTTTCCGAGCAACACTAAATATAGCCCTAGCCGGCATTGGAGACAACTGAAAACTCGGGCCCCTGAAAATGCGTTCCAACCCCATTCACCCATCTAGGAATGCCCCCAAAGGAAGGCTTTGGGTACAACTGAACTCCCCAGCGGAGTCTTTATGCAGCCCCACATGCAACTGGACCCTCCCCGTTCACTCTTTCACCGCAAGCCTAAATATAGCCCTCGGCGCAATGGGAGAAGACTGAAAAAGCGGGCCTCAGAAAACGCATTGCGATTCCCCTTGGACCATCCAAAAGTGCCCCCAAAGGAAGGCTTTGGGTACAACTGAACTCCCCAGGGGAGCTTTTATGCAGCCCCACATGCAACTGGACCCTCCGGGTTCGCTGTTTCCGAGCAGCACTAAATATAGCCCTAACCGGCATGGGAGACGACTGAAAACTGGGGCCACAGAAAACGCGTTACAAGCCCCTTTCGCCCATCCAAAAGTGCCCCCAGAGGAAGGCTTTAGTTACAAGTGAACTCCCCAGGGGAGCTTTTATGCAGCCCCACATGCAACTTGACCCTCCTTATTCGCTCTTTCACAGCAAGCCTAAATATAGCCGTAACGGGCATCGAAGATGACTGAAAAATCGGGCCAAACAAAACACATTACAAGAACCGTTCACCCATCCAAAAGTGCCCCCAAAGGAAGGCTTTGGGTACAACTGAACTCCCCAGGGGAGCCTTTACGCAGCCCCACATGCAACTGGACCCTCCGTATTCGCTCTTTCACAGCAAGCCTAAATATAGCCCTGGCCCGTATGGCAGACGGCTGAAAACTCGGGCCCCAGAAAACGCCTTACAAGACCTTTTCACCCATCCAAAAGTGCCCCCAAAGGAAGGCTTTGGGTACAAGTGAACTCCCCAGGGGAGCCTTTACGCAGCCCCACATGCAACTGGACCCTCCAGGTTCGCTGTTTCCGAGCAACCCTAAATATAACACTAGCCAGCTTGGAAGAAGCCTGAAAACTCGGGCAACAGAAAAAGCGTTACAAGCCCCTTTCGCCCATCCAAAAGTGCCCCCAGAGGAAGGCTTTAGTTACAAGTGAACTCCCCAAGGGAGCCTTTATGCAGCCCCACATGCAACTTGACCCTCCTTATTCGCTCTTTCACAGCAAGCCTAAATATAGCCCTAACCGGCATCGAAGATGACTGAAAAATCGGGCCAAAGAAAACGCCTTACAAGACCCTTTCACCCATCCAAAAGTGCCCCCAAAGGAAGGCTTTGGGTACAACTGAACTCCCCAGGGGAGCCTTTACGCAGCCCCACATGCAACTGGACCTTCCGGGTTCGCTGTTTCCGAGCAACATTAAATATAGCCCAAGCCGGCATTGGAGACAACTGAAAACTCGGGCCCCTGAAAATGCGTTGCAACCCCATTCACCCATCTAGAAATGCCCCCAAAGGAAGGCTTTGGGTACAAGTGAACTCCCCAGGGGAGCCTTTACGCAGCCCCACATGCAACTGGACCCTCCGTATTCGCTCTTTCACAGCAAGCCTAAATATAGCCCTGGCCTGCATGGCAGACGGCTGAAAACTCGGGCCCCAGAAAACGCCTTACAAGACCCTTTCACCCATCCAAAAGTGCCCCCAAAGGAAGGCTTTGGGTACAACTGAACTCCCCAGGGGAGCCTTTACGCAGCCCCACATGCAACTGGACCCTTCGGGTTCGCTGTTTCCGAGCAACCCTAAATATAACACTAGCCAGCTTGGAAGAAGCCTGAAAACTCGGGCAACAGAAAAAGCGTTACAAGCCCCTTTCGCCCATCCAAAAGTGCCCCCAGAGGAAGGCTTTAGTTACAAGTGAACTCCCCAGGGGAGCCTTTATGCAGCCCCACATGCAACTTGACCCTCCTTGTTCGCTCTTTCACAGCAAGCCTAAATATAGCCCTGGCCCGCATGGCAGACGGCTGAAAACTCGGGCCCCAGAAAACGCCTTACAAGACCCTTTCACCCATCCAAAAGTGCCCCCAAAGGAAGGCTTTGGGTACAACTGAACTCCCCAGGGGAGCCTTTACGCAGCCCCACATGCAACTGGACCTTCCGGGTTCGCTGTTTCCGAGCAACCCTAAATATAACACTAGCCAGCTTGGAAGAAGCCTGAAAACTCGGGCAACAGAAAAAGTGTTACAAGCCCCTTTCGCCCATCCAAAAGTGCCCCCAGAGGAAGGCTTTAGTTACAGGTGAACTCCCCAGGGGAGCCTTTATGCAGCCCCACATGCAACTGGATCCTCTGGGTTCGCTGTTTCCGAGCAACACTAAATATAGCCCTAGCCGGCATTGGAGACAACTGAAAACTCGGGCCCCTGAAAATGCGTTGCAACCCCATTCACCCATCTAGGAATGCCCCCAAAGGAAGGCTTTGGGTACAACTGAACTCCCCAGCGGAGTCTTTATGCAGCCCCACATGCAACTGGACCCTCCCCGTTCACTCTTTCACCGCAAGCCTAAATATAGCCCTCGGCGCAATGGGAGAAGACTGAAAAAGCGGGCCTCAGAAAACGCATTGCGATTCCCCTTGGACCATCCAAAAGTGCCCCCAAAGGAAGGCTTTGGGTACAACTGAACTCCCCAGGGGAGCCTTTATGCAGCCCCACATGCAACTGGACCCTCCGGGTTCGCTGTTTCCGAGCAGCACTAAATATAGCCCTAGCTGGCATGGGAGACGACTGAAAACTGGGGCCACAGAAAACGCGTTACAAGCCCCTTTCGCCCATCCAAAAGTGCCCCCAGAGGAAGGCTTTAGTTACAAGTGAACTCCCCAGGGGAGCTTTTATGCAGCCCCACATGCAACTTGACCCTCCTTATTCGCTCTTTCACAGCAAGCCTAAATATAGCCGTAACGGGCATCGAAGATGACTGAAAAATCGGGCCAAACAAAACACATTACAAGAACCGTTCACCCATCCAAAAGTGCCCCCAAAGGAAGGCTTTGGGTACAACTGAACTCCCCAGGGGAGCCTTTACGCAGCCCCACATGCAACTGGACCCTCCGTATTCGCTCTTTCACAGCAAGCCTAAATATAGCCCTGGCCCGTATGGCAGACGGCTGAAAACTCGGGCCCCAGAAAACGCCTTACAAGACCTTTTCACCCATCCAAAAGTGCCCCCAAAGGAAGGCTTTGGGTACAACTGAACTCCCCAGGGGAGCCTTTACGCAGCCCCACATGCAACTGGACCCTCCAGGTTCGCTGTGTCCGAGCAACCCTAAATATAACACTAGCCAGCTTGGAAGAAGCCTGAAAACTCGGGCAACAGAAAAAGCGTTACAAGCCCCTTTCGCCCATCCAAAAGTGCCCCCAGAGGAAGGCTTTAGTTAGAAGTGAACTCCCCAAGGGAGCCTTTATGCAGCCCCACATGCAACTTGACCCTCCTTATTCGCTCTTTCACAGCAACCCTAAATATAGCCCTAACCGGCATCGAAGATGACTGAAAAATCGGGCCAAAGAAAACGCCTTACAAGACCCTTTCACCCATCCAAAAGTGCCCCCAAAGGAAGGCTTTGGGTACAACTGAACTCCCCAGGGGAGCCTTTACGCAGCCCCACATGCAACTGGACCTTCCGGGTTCGCTGTTTCCGAGCAACATTAAATATAGCCCAAGCCGGCATTGGAGACAACTGAAAACTCGGGCCCCTGAAAATGCGTTGCAACCCCATTCACCCATCTAGAAATGCCCCCAAAGGAAGGCTTTGGGTACAAGTGAACTCCCCAGGGGAGCCTTTACGCAGCCCCACATGCAACTGGACCCTCCGTATTCGCTCTTTCACAGCAAGCCTAAATAAAGCCCTGGCCCGCATGGCAGACGGCTGAAAACTCGGGCCCCAGAAAACGCCTGACAAGACCCTTTCACCCATCCAAAAGTGCCCCCAAAGGAAGGCTTTGGGTACAACTGAACTCCCCAGGGGAGCCTTTACGCAGCCCCACATGCAACTGGACCTTCCGGGTTCGCTGTTTCCGAGCAACCCTAAATATAACACTAGCCAGCTTGGAAGAAGCCTGAAAACTCGGGCAACAGAAAAAGCGTTACAAGCCCCTTTCGCCCATCCAAAAGTGCCCCCAGAGGAAGGCTTTAGTTACAAGTGAACTCCCCAGGGGAGCCTTTATGCAGCCCCACATGCAACTGGACCCTCCTTGTTCGCTCTTTCACAGCAAGCCTAAATATAGCCCTGGCCCGCATGGCAGACGGCTGAAAACTCGGGCCCCAGAAAACGCCTTACAAGACCCTTTCACCCATCCAAAAGTGCCCCCAAAGGAAGGCTTTGGGTACAACTGAACTCCCCAGGGGAGCCTTTACGCAGCCCCACATGCAACTGGACCTTCCGGGTTCGCTGTTTCCGAGCAACCCTTAATATAACACTAGCCAGCTTGGAAGAAGCCTGAAAACTCGGGCAACAGAAAAAGCGTTACAAGCCACTTTCGCCCATCCAAAAGTGCCCCCAGAGGAAGGCTTTAGTTACAAGTGAACTCCCCAGGGGAGCCTTTATGCAGCCCCACATGCAACTTGACCCTCCTTATTCGCTCTTTCACAGCAAGCCTAAATATAGCCCTAACCGGCATTAAAGATGACTGAAAAATCGGGCCAAAGAAAACGCCTTACAAGACCCTTTCACCCATCCAAAAGTGCCCCCAAAGGAAGGCTTTGGGTACAACTGAACTCCCCAGGGGAGCCTTTACGCAGCCCCACATGCAACTGGACCTTCCGGGTTCGCTGTTTCCGAGCAACCTTTAAATATAACACTAGCCAGCTTGGAAGAAGCCTGAAAACTCGGGCAACAGAAAAAGCCTTTCAAGCCCCATTCGCCCATCCAAAAGTGCCCCCAGAGGAAGGCTTTAGTTACAAGTGAACTCCCCAGGGGAGCCTTTATGCAGCCCCACATGCAACTGGACCCTCCGTATTTGCTCTTTCACAGCAAGCCTAAATATATCCGTATCCGGCATCGGAGATGACTGAAGAAGGGGGCCTCAGAAAACGCATTGCGACTTTCTTTCGCCCATCCAAAAGTGCCCCCAAAGGAAGGCTTTGGGTACATCTGAACTCCCCAGGGGAGCCTTTATGCAGCCCCACATGCAACTGGACCCTCTGGGTTCGCTGTTTCCTAGCAACACTAAGTATAGCCCTAGCCGGCATGGGAGACAACTGAAAACTCGGGCCCCTGAAAATGCGTTGCAACCCCATTCACCCATCTAAAAATGCCCCCAAAGGAAGGCTTTGGGTACAACTGAACTCCCCAGCGGAGTCTTTATGCAGCCCCACATGCAACTGGACCCTCCCCGTTCACTCTTTCACCGCAAGCTTAAATATAGCCCTTGGCGCAATGGGAGAAGACTGAAAAAGCGGGCCTCAGAAAACGCATTGCGATTCCCCTTGGACCATCCAAAAGTGCCCCCAGAGGAAGGCTTTGGGTACAACTGAACTCCCCAGGGGAGCCTTTACGCAGCCCCACATGCAACTGGACCCTTCGGGTTCGCTGTTTCCGAGCAACCCTAAATATAACACTAGCCAGCTTGGAAGAAGCCTGAAAACTCGGGCAACAGAAAAAGCGTTACAAGCCCCTTTCGCCCATCCAAAAGTGCCCCCAGAGGAAGGCTTTAGTTACAAGTGAACTCCCCAGGGGAGCCTTTATGCAGCCCCACATGCAACTTGACCCTCCTTATTAGCTCTTTCACAGCAACCCTAAATATAGCCCTAACCGGCATCGAAGATGACTGAAAAATCGGGCCAAAGAAAACGCCTTACAAGACCCTTTCACCCATCCAAAAGTGCCCCCAAAGGAAGGCTTTGGGTACAACTGAACTCCCCAGGGGAGCCATTACGCAGCCCCACATGCAACTGGACCTTCCGGGTTCGCTGTTTCCGAGCAACATTAAATATAGCCCAAGCGGGCATTGGAGACAACTGAAAACTCGGGCCCCTGAAAATGCGTTGCAACCCCATTCACCCATCTAGAAATGCCCCCAAAGGAAGTCTTTGGGTACAAGTGAACTCCCCAGGGGAGCCTTTACGCAGCCCCACATGCAACTGGACCCTCCGGGTTCGCTGTTTCCGAGCAGCACTAAATATAGCCCTAACCGGCATGGGAGACGACTGAAAACTGGGGCCCGAGAAAAGGCGTTACAAGCACCTTTCGCCCTCCCAAAAGTGCCCGCAGAGGAAGGCTTTAGTTACAAGTGAACTCCCCAGGGGAGCCTTTATGCAGCCCCACATGCAACTTGACCCTCCTTATTCGCTCTTTCACAGCAACCCTAAATATAGCCCTAACCGGCATCGAAGATGACTGAAAAATCGGGCCAAAGAAAACGCCTTACAAGACCCTTTCACCCATCCAAAAGTGCCCCCAAAGGAAGGCTTTGGGTACAACTGAACTCCCCAGGGGAGCCTTTACGCAGCCCCACATGCAACTGGACCTTCCGGGTTCGCTGTTTCCGAGCAACCCTAAATATAACACTAGCCAGCTTGGAAGAAGCCTGAAAACTCGGGCAACAGAAAAAGCGTTACAAGCCCCTTTCGCCCATCCAAAAGTGCCCCCAGAGGAAGGCTTTAGTTACAAGTGAACTCCCCAGGGGAGCCTTTATGCAGCCCCACATGCAACTTGACCCTCCTTATTCGCTCTTTCACAGCAAGCCTAAATATAGCCCTAACCGGCATCGAAGATGACTGAAAAATCGGGCCAAAGAAAACGCCTTACAAGACCCTTTCACCCATCCAAAAGTGCCCCCAAAGGAAGGCTTTGGGTACAACTGAACTCCCCAGGGAAGCCTTTACGCAGCCCCACATGCAACTGGACCTTCCGGGTTCGCTGTTTCCGAGCAACCTTTAAATATAACACTAGCCAGCTTGGAAGAAGCCTGAAAACTCGGGCAACAGAAAAAGCCTTTCAAGCCCCATTCGCCCATCCAAAAGTGCCCCCAGAGGAAGGCTTTAGTTACAACTGAACTCCCCAGGGGAGCCTTTATGCAGCCCCATATGCAACTGGACCCTCCGTATTTGCTCTTTCACAGCAAGCCTAAATATATCCGTAGCCGGCATCGGAGATGACTGAAGAAGCGGGCCTCAGAAAACGCATTGCGACTTTCTTTCGCCCATCCAAAAGTGCCCCCAAAGGAAGGCTTTGGGTACATCTGAACTCCCCAGGGGAGCCTTTATGCAGCCCCACATGCAACTGGACCTTCCGGGTTCGCTGTTTCCGAGCAACATTAAATATAACCCAAGCCTGCATTGGAGACAACTGAAAACTCGGGCCCCTGAAAATGCGTTGCAACCCCGTTCACCCATCTAGAAATGCCCCCAAAGGAAGGCTTTGGGTACAAGTGAACTCCCCAGGGGAGCCTTTACGCAGCCCCACATGCAACTGGACCCTCCGTATTCGATCTTTCACAGCAACCCTAAATATAGCCCTGGCCCGCATGGCAGACAGCTGAAAACTCTGGCCCCACAAAACGCCTTACAAGACCCTTTCACCCATCCAAAAGTGCCCCCAAAGGAAGGCTTTGGGTACAACTGAACTCCCCAGGGGAGCCTTTACGCAGCCCCACATGCAACTGGACCCTCCAGGTTCGCTGTTTCCGAGCAACCCTAAATATAACACTAGCCAGCTTGGAAGAAGCCTGAAAACTCGGGCAACAGAAATAGCGTTACAAGCCCCTTTCGCCCATCCAAAAGTGCCCCCAGAGGAAGGCTTTAGTTACAAGTGAACTCCCCAGGGGAGCCTTTATGCAGCCCCACATGCAACTTGACCCTCCTTATTCGCTCTTTCACAGCAACCCTAAATATAGCCCTAACCGGCATCGAAGATGACTGAAAAATCGGGCCAAACAAAACGCCTTACAAGACCCTTTCACCCATCCAAAAGTGCCCCCAAAGGAAGGCTTTGGGTACAACTGAACTCCCCAGGGGAGCCTTTACGCAGCCCCACATGCAACTGGACCTTCCGGGTTCGCTGTTTCCGAGCAACATTAAATATAGCCCTAGCCGGCATTGGAGACAACTGAAAACTCGGACCCCTGAAAATGCGTTGCAACCCCATTCACCCATCTAGGAATGCCCCCAAAGGAAGGCTTTGGGTACAACTGAACTCCCCAGGGGAGTCTTTATGCAGCCCCACATGCAACTGGACCCTCCCCGTTCACTCTTTCACCGCAAGCCTAAATATAGCCCTCGGCGCAATGGGAGAAGACTGAAAAAGCGGGCCTCAGAAAACGCATTGCGATTCCCCTTGGACCATCCAAAACTGCCCCCAAAGGAAGGCTTTGGGTACAACTGAACTCCCCAGGGGAGCTTTTATGCAGCCCCACATGCAACTGGACCCTCCGGGTTCGCTGTTTCCGAGCAGCACTAAATATAGCCCTAGCCGTCATGGGAGACGACTGAAAACTGGGGCCCCTGAAAACGCGTTACAAGCCCCTTTCGCCCATCCAAAAGTGCCCCCAGAGGAAGGCTTTAGTTACAAGTGAACTCCCCAGGGGAGCCTTTATGCAGCCCCACATGCAACTTGACCCTCCTTATTCGCTCTTTCACAGCAAGCCTAAATATAGCCGTAACCGGCATCGAAGATGACTGAAAAATCGGGCCAAAGAAAACGCCTTACAAGACCCGTTCACCCATCCAAAAGTGCCCCCAAAGGAAGGCTTTGGGTACAACTGAACTCCCCAGGGGAGCCTTTACGCAGCCCCACATGCAACTGGACCCTCCGTATTCGCTCTTTCACAGCAAGCCTAAATATAGCCCTGGCCCGCATGGCAGACAGCTGAAAACTCTGGCCCCACAAAACGCCTTACAAGACCCTTTCACCCATCCAAAAGTGCCCCCAAAGGAAGGCTTTGGGTACAACTGAACTCCCCAGGGGAGCCTTTACGCAGCCCCACATGCAACTGGACCCTCCAGGTTCGCTGTTTCCGAGCAACCCTATATATAACACTAGCCAGCTTGGAAGAAGCCTGAAAACTCGGGCAACAGAAATAGCGTTACAAGCCCCTTTCGCCCATCCAAAAGTGCCCCCAGAGGAAGGCTTTAGTTACAAGTGAACTCCCCAGGGGAGCCTTTATGCAGCCCAACATGCAACTTGACCCTCCTTATTCGCTCTTTCACAGCAACCCTAAATATAGCCCTAACCGGCATCGAAGATGACTGAAAAATCGGGCCAAAGAAAACGCCTTATAAGACCCTTTCACCCATCCAAAAGTGCCCCCAAAGGAAGGCTTTGGGTACAACTGAACTCCCCAGGGGAGCCTTTACGCAGCCCCACATGCAACTGGACCTTCCGGGTTCGCTGTTTCCGAGCAACACTAAATATAGCCCAAGCCGGCATTGGAGACAACTGAAAACTCGGGCCCCTGAAAATGCGTTGCAACCCCATTCACCCATCTAGAAATGCCCCCAAAGGAAGGCTTTGGGTACAAGTGAACTCCCCAGGGGAGCCTTTACGCAGCCCCACGTGCAACTGGACCCTCCGTATTCGCTCTTTCACAGCAAGCCTAAATATAGCCCTGGCCCGCATGGCAGACGGCTCTAAACTCGGGCCCCAGAAAACGCCTTACAAGACCCTTTCACCCATCCAAAAGTGCCCCCAAAGGAAGGCTTTGGGTACAACTGAACTCCCCAGGGGAGCCTTTACGCAGCCCCACATGCAACTGGACCCTCCAGGTTCGCTGTTTCCGAGCAACCCTAAATATAACACTAGCCAGCTTGGAAGAAGCCTGAAAACTCGGGCAACAGAAAAAGCGTTACAAGCCCCTTTCGCCCATCCAAAAGTGCCCCCAGAGGAAGGCTTTAGTTACAAGTGAACTCCCCAGGGGAGCCTTTATGCAGCCCCACATGCAACTTGACCCTCCTTGTTCGCTCTTTCACAGCAAGCCTAAATATAGCCCTGGCCCGCATGGGAGACGGCTGAAAACTCGGGCCCCAGAAAACGCCTTACAAGACCCTTTCACCCATCCAAATGTGCCCCCAAAGGAAGGCTTTGGGTACAACTGAACTCCCCAGGGGAGCCTTTACGCAGCCCCACATGCAACTGGACCTTCCGGGTTCGCTGCTTCCGAGCAACCCTTAATATAACACTAGCCAGCTTGGAAGAAGCCTGAAAACTCGGGCAACAGAAAAAGCGTTACAAGCCACTTTCGCCCATCCAAAAGTGCCCCCAGAGGAAGGCTTTAGTTACAAGTGAACTCCCTAGGGGAGCCTTTATGCAGCCCCACATGCAACTGGACCCTCCCCGTTCACTCTTTCACCGCAAGCCTAAATATAGCCCTAACCGGCATTGAAGATGACTGAAAAATCGGGCCAAAGAAAACGCCTTACAAGACCCTTTCACCCATCCAAAAGTGCCCCCAAAGGAAGGCTTTGGGTACAACTGAACTCCCCAGGGGAGCCTTTACGCAGCCCCACATGCAACTGGACCTTCCGGGTTCGCTGTTTCCGAGCAACCCTTAAATATAACACTAGCCAGCTTGGAAGAAGCCTGAAAACTTGGGCAACAGAAAAAGCCTTTCAAGCCCCATTCGCCCATCCAAATGTGCCCCCAGACGAAGGCTTTAGTTACAACTGAACTCCCCAGGGGAGCCTTTATGCAGCCCCACATGCAACTGGACCCTCCGTATTCGCTCTTTCACAGCAAGCCTAAATATATCCGTAGCCGGCATCGGAGATGACTGAAGAAGGGGGCCTCAGAAAACGCATTGCGACTTTCTTTCGCCCATCCAAAAGTGCCCCCAAAGGAAGGCTTTGGGTACATCTGAACTCCCCAGGGGAGCCTTTATGCAGCCCCACATGCAACTGGACCTTCCGGGTTCGCTGTTTCCTAGCAACACTAAGTATAGCCCTAGCCGGCATGGGAGACAACTGAAAACTCGGGCCCCTGAAAATGCGTTGCAACCCCATTCACCCATCTAGAAATGCCCCCAAAGGAAGGCTTTGGGTACAACTGAACTCCCCAGTGGAGTCTTTATGCAGCCCCACATGCAACTGGACCCTCCCCGTTCACTCTTTCACCGCAAGCCTAAATATAGCCCTTGGCGCAATGGGAGAAGACTGAAAAAGCGGGCCTCAGAAAACGCATTGCGATTCCCCTTGGACCATCCAAAAGTGCCCCCAGAGGAAGGCTTTGGGTACAACTGAACTCCCCAGGAGAGCCTTTACGCAGCCCCACATGCAACTGGACCCTTCGGGTTCGCTGTTTCCGAGCAACCCTAAATATAACACTAGCCAGCTTGGAAGAAGCCTGAAAACTCGGGCAACAGAAAAAGCGTTACAAGCCCCTTTCGCCCATCCAAAAGTGCCCCCAGAGGAAGGCTTTAGTTACAAGTGAACTCCCCAGGGGAGCCTTTATGCAGCCCCACATGCAACTTGACCCTCCTTATTCGCTCTTTCACAGCAAGCCTAAATATAGCCCTAACCGGCATCGAAGATGACTGAAAAATCGGGCCAAATAAAACGCCTTACAAGACCTTTTCACCCATCCAAAAGTGCCCCCAAAGGAAGGCTTTGGGTACAACTGATCTCCCCAGGGGAGCCTTTACGCAGCCCCACATGCAACTGGACCCTCCGTACTCGCTCTTTCACAGCAAGCCTAAATATAGACCTCGGCGCAATGGGAGAAGACTGAAAAAGCGGGCCTCAGAAAAAGCATTGCGATTCCCCTTGGACCATCCAAAAGTGCCCCCAAAGGAAGGCTTTGGGTACAACTGAACTCCCCAGGAGAGCTTTTATGCAGCCCCACATGCAACTGGACCCTCCGGGTTCGCTGTTTCCGAGCAGCACTAAATATAGCCCTAACCGGCATGGGAGACGACTGAAAACTGGGGCCCGAGAAAAGGCGTTACAAGCCCCTTTCGCCCATCCAAAAGTGCCCGCAGAGGAAGGCTTTAGTTACAAGTGAACTCCCCAGGGGAGCCTTTATGCAGCCCCACATGCAACTTGACCCTCCTTATTCGCTCTTTCACAGCAAGCCTAAATATAGCCCTAACCGGCATCGAAGATGACTGAAAAATCGGGCCAAAGAAAACGCCTTACAAGACCCTTTCACCCATCCAAAAGTGCCCCCAAAGGAAGGCTTTGGGTACAACTGAACTCCCCAGGGGAGCCTTTACGCAGCCCCACATGCAACTGGACCTTCAGGGTTCGCTGTTTCCGAGCAACCCTAAATATAACACTAGCCAGCTTGGAAGAAGCCTGAAAACTCGGGCAACAGAAAAAGCGTTACAAGCCCCTTTCGCCCATCCAAAAGTGCCCCCAGAGGAAGGCTTTAGTTACAAGTGAACTCCCCAGGGGAGCCTTTATGCAGCCCCACATGCAACTTGACCGTCCTTATTCGCTCTTTCACAGCAACCCTAAATATAGCCCTAACCGGCATCGAAGATGACTGAAAAATCGGGCCAAAGAAAACGCCTTACAAGACCCTTTCACCCATCCAAAAGTGCCCCCAAAGGAAGGCTTTGGGTACAACTGAACTCCCCAGGGGAGCCTTTACGCAGCCCCACATGCAACTGGACCTTCCGGGTTCGCTGTTTCCGAGCAACCTTTAAATATAACACTAGCCAGCTTGGAAGAAGCCTGAAAACTCGGGCAACAGAAAAAGCCTTTCAAGCCCCATTCGCCCATCCAAAAGTGCCCCCAGAGGAAGGCTTTAGTTACAACTGAACTCCCCAGGGGAGCCTTTATGCAGCCCCACATGCAACTGGACCCTCCGTATTTGCTCTTTCACAGCAAGCCTAAATATATCCGTAGCCGGCATCGGAGATGACTGAAGAAGCGGGCCTCAGAAAACGCATTGCGACTTTCTTTCGCCCATCCAAAAGTGCCCCCAAAGGAAGGCTTTGGGTACATCTGAACTCCCCAGGGGAGCCTTTATGCAGCCCCACATGCAACTGGACCCTCTGGGTTCGCTGTTTCCTAGCAACACTAAGTATAGCCCTAGCCGGCATGGGAGACAACTGAAAACTCGGGCCCCTGAAAATGCGTTGCAACCCCATTCACCCATCTAGGAATGCCCCCAAAGGAAGGCTTTGGGTACAACTGAACTCCCCAGCGGAGTCTTTATGCAGCCCCACATGCAACTGGACCCTCCCCGTTCACTCTTTCACCGCAAGCCTAAATATAGCCTTTGGCGCAATGGGAGAAGACTGAAAAAGCGGGCCTCAGAAAACGCATTGCGATTCCCCTTGGACCATCCAAAAGTGCCCCCAGAGGAAGGCTTTGGGTACAACTGAACTCCCCAGGGGAGCTTTTATGCAGCCCCACATGCAACTGGACCCTCCGGGTTCGCTGTTTCCGAGCAGCACTAAATATAGCCCTAGCCGGCATGGGAGACGACTGAAAACTGGGGCCCCTGAAAACGCGATACAAGCCCCTTTCGCCCATCCAAAAGTGCCCCCAGAGGAAGGCTTTAGTTACAAGTGAACTCCCCAGGGGAGCCTTTACGCAGCCCCACATGCAACTGGACCTTCCGTGTTCGCTGTTTCCGAGCAACATTAAATATAGCCCAAGCCGGCATTGGAGACAACTGAAAACTCGGGCCCCTGAAAATGCGTTGCAGCCCCATTCACCCATCTAGAAATGCCCCCAAAGTAAGTCTTTGGGTACAAGTGAACTCCCCAGGGGAGCCTTTACGCAGCCCCACATGCAACTGGACCCTCCGTATTCGCTCTTTCACAGCAAGCCTAAATATAGCCCTGGACCGCATGGCAGACGGCTGAAAACTCGGGCCCCAGAAAACGCCTTACAAGACCCTTTCACCCATCCAAAAGTGCCCCCAAAGGAAGGCTTTGGGTACAACTGAACTCCCCAGGGGAGCCTTTACGCAGCCCCACATGCAACTGGACCCTCCAGGTTCGCTGTTTCCGAGCAACCCTAAATATAACACTAGCCAGCTTGGAAGAAGCCTGAAAACTCGGGCAACAGAAATAGCGTTACAAGCCCCTTTCGCCCATCCAAAAGTGCCCCCAGAGGAAGGCTTTAGTTACAAGTGAACTCCCCAGGGGAGCCTTTATGCAGCCCCACATGCAACTTGACCCTCCTTATTCGCTCTTTCACAGCAACCCTAAATATAGCCCTAACCGGCATCGAAGATGACTGAAAAATCGGGCCAAACAAAACGCCTTACAAGACCCTTTCACCCATCCAAAAGTGCCCCCAAAGGAAGGCTTTGGGTACAACTGAACTCCCCAGGGGAGCCTTTACGCAGCCCCACATGCAACTGGACCTTCCGGGTTCGCTGTTTCCGAGCAACATTAAATATAGCCCTAGCCGGCATTGGAGACAACTGAAAACTCGGACCCCTGAAAATGCGTTGCAACCCCATTCACCCATCTAGGAATGCCCCCAAAGGAAGGCTTTGGGTACAACTGAACTCCCCAGGGGAGTCTTTATGCAGCCCCACATGCAACTGGACCCTCCCCGTTCACTCTTTCACCGCAAGCCTAAATATAGCCCTCGGCGCAATGGGAGAAGACTGAAAAAGCGGGCCTCAGAAAACGCATTGCGATTCCCCTTGGACCATCCAAAACTGCCCCCAAAGGAAGGCTTTGGGTACAACTGAACTCCCCAGGGGAGCTTTTATGCAGCCCCACATGCAACTGGACCCTCCGGGTTCGCTGTTTCCGAGCAGCACTAAATATAGCCCTAGCCGTCATGGGAGACGACTGAAAACTGGGGCCCCTGAAAACGCGTTACAAGCCCCTTTCGCCCATCCAAAAGTGCCCCCAGAGGAAGGCTTTAGTTACAAGTGAACTCCCCAGGGGAGCCTTTATGCAGCCCCACATGCAACTTGACCCTCCTTATTCGCTCTTTCACAGCAAGCCTAAATATAGCCGTAACCGGCATCGAAGATGACTGAAAAATCGGGCCAAAGAAAACGCCTTACAAGACCCGTTCACCCATCCAAAAGTGCCCCCAAAGGAAGGCTTTGGGTACAACTGAACTCCCCAGGGGAGCCTTTACGCAGCCCCACATGCAACTGGACCCTCCGTATTCGCTCTTTCACAGCAAGCCTAAATATAGCCCTGGCCCGCATGGCAGACGGCTCTAAACTCGGGCCCCAGAAAACGCCTTACAAGACCCTTTCACCCATCCAAAAGTGCCCCCAAAGGAAGGCTTTGGGTACAACTGAACTCCCCAGGGGAGCCTTTACGCAGCCCCACATGCAACTGGACCCTCCAGGTTCGCTGTTTCCGAGCAACCCTATATATAACACTAGCCAGCTTGGAAGAAGCCTGAAAACTCGGGCAACAGAAATAGCGTTACAAGCCCCTTTCGCCCATCCAAAAGTGCAACCAGAGGAAGGCTTTAGTTACAAGTGAACTCCCCAGGGGAGCCTTTATGCAGCCCAACATGCAACTTGACCCTCCTTATTCGCTCTTTCACAGCAACCCTAAATATAGCCCTAACCGGCATCGAAGATGACTGAAAAATCGGGCCAAAGAAAACGCCTTATAAGACCCTTTCACCCATCCAAAAGTGCCCCCAAAGGAAGGCTTTGGGTACAACTGAACTCCCCAGGGGAGCCTTTACGCAGCCCCACATGCAACTGGACCTTCCGGGTTCGCTGTTTCCGAGCAACCCTAAATATAGCCCAAGCCGGCATTGGAGACAACTGAAAACTCGGGCCCCTGAAAATGCGTTGCAACCCCATTCACCCATCTAGAAATGCCCCCAAAGGAAGGCTTTGGGTACAAGTGAACTCCCCAGGGGAGCCTTTACGCAGCCCCACGTGCAACTGGACCCTCCGTATTCGCTCTTTCACAGCAAGCCTAAATATAGCCCTGGCCCGCATGGCAGACGGCTCTAAACTCGGGCCCCAGAAAACGCCTTACAAGACCCTTTCACCCATCCAAAAGTGCCCCCAAAGGAAGGCTTTGGGTACAACTGAACTCCCCAGGGGAGCCTTTACGCAGCCCCACATGCAACTGGACCCTCCAGGTTCGCTGTTTCCGAGCAACCCTAAATATAACACTAGCCAGCTTGGAAGAAGCCTGAAAACTCGGGCAACAGAAAAAGCGTTACAAGCCCCTTTCGCCCATCCAAAAGTGCCCCCAGAGGAAGGCTTTAGTTACAAGTGAACTCCCCAGGGGAGCCTTTATGCAGCCCCACATGCAACTTGACCCTCCTTGTTCGCTCTTTCACAGCAAGCCTAAATATAGCCCTGGCCCGCATGGGAGACGGCTGAAAACTCGGGCCCCAGAAAACGCCTTACAAGACCCTTTTACCCATCCAAATGTGCCCCCAAAGGAAGGCTTTGGGTACAACTGAACTCCCCAGGGGAGCCTTTACGCAGCCCCACATGCAACTGGACCTTCCGGGTTCGCTGCTTCCGAGCAACCCTTAATATAACACTAGCCAGCTTGGAAGAAGCCTGAAAACTCGGGCAACAGAAAAAGCGTTACAAGCCACTTTCGCCCATCCAAAAGTGCCCCCAGAGGAAGGCTTTAGTTACAAGTGAACTCCCTAGGGGAGCCTTTATGCAGCCCCACATGCAACTGGACCCTCCCCGTTCACTCTTTCACCGCAAGCCTAAATATAGCCCTAACCGGCATTGAAGATGACTGAAAAATCGGGCCAAAGAAAACGCCTTACAAGATCCTTTCACCCATCCAAAAGTGCCCCCAAAGGAAGGCTTTGGGTACAACTGAACTCCCCAGGGGAGCCTTTACGCAGCCCCACATGCAACTGGACCTTCCGGGTTCGCTGTTTCCGAGCAACCCTTAAATATAACACTAGCCAGCTTGGAAGAAGCCTGAAAACTTGGGCAACAGAAAAAGCCTTTCAAGCCCCATTCGCCCATCCAAAAGTGCCCCCAGACGAAGGCTTTAGTTACAACTGAACTCCCCAGGGGAGCCTTTATGCAGCCCCACATGCAACTGGACCCTCCGTATTTGCTCTTTCACAGCAAGCCTAAATATATCCGTAGCCGGCATCGGAGATGACTGAAGAAGGGGGCCTCAGAAAACGCATTGCGACTTTCTTTCGCCCATCCAAAAGTGCCCCCAAAGGAAGGCTTTGGGTACATCTGAACTCCCCAGGGGAGCCTTTATGCAGCCCCACATGCAACTGGACCTTCCGGGTTCGCTGTTTCCTAGCAACACTAAGTATAGCCCTAGCCGGCATGGGAGACAACTGAAAACTCGGGCCCCTGAAAATGCGTTGCAACCCCATTCACCCATCTAGAAATGCCCCCAAAGGAAGGCTTTGGGTACAACTGAACTCCCCAGTGGAGTCTTTATGCAGCCCCACATGCAACTGGACCCTCCCCGTTCACTCTTTCACCGCAAGCCTAAATATAGCCCTTGGCGCAATGGGAGAAGACTGAAAAAGCGGGCCTCAGAAAACGCATTGCGATTCCCCTTGGACCATCCAAAAGTGCCCCCAGAGGAAGTCTTTGGGTACAACTGAACTCCCCAGGAGAGCCTTTACGCAGCCCCACATGCAACTGGACCCTTCGGGTTCGCTGTTTCCGAGCAACCCTAAATATAACACTAGCCAGCTTGGAAGAAGCCTGAAAACTCGGGCAACAGAAAAAGCGTTACAAGCCCCTTTCGCCCATCCAAAAGTGCCCCCAGAGGAAGGCTTTAGTTACAAGTGAACTCCCCAGGGGAGCCTTTATGCAGCCCCACATGCAACTTGACCCTCCTTATTCGCTCTTTCACAGCAACCCTAAATATATCCCTAACCGGCATCGAAGATGACTGAAAAATCGGGCCAAAGAAAACGCCTTACAAGACCCTTTCACCCATCCAAAAGTGCCCCCAAAGGAAGGCTTTGGGTACAACTGAACTCCCCAGGGGAGCCTTTACGCAGCCCCACATGCAACTGGACCTTCCGGGTTCGCTGTTTCCGAGCAACCCTAAATATAACACTAGCCAGCTTGGAAGACGCCTGAAAACTCGGGCAACAGAAAAAGCGTTACAAGCCCCTTTCGCCCATCCAAAAGTGCCCCCAGAGGAAGGCTTTAGTTACAAGTGAACTCCCCAGGGGAGCCTTTATGCAGCCCCACATGCAACTTGACCCTCCTTATTCGCTCTTTCACAGCAAGCCTAAATATAGCCCTAACCGGCATCGAAGATGACTGAAAAATCGGGCCAAATAAAACGCCTTACAAGACCTTTTCACCCATCCAAAAGTGCCCCCAAAGGAAGGCTTTGGGTACAACTGATCTCCCCAGGGGAGCCTTTACGCAGCCCCACATGCAACTGGACCCTCCGTACTCGCTCTTTCACAGCAAGCCTAAATATAGACCTCGGCGCAATGGGAGAAGACTGAAAAAGCGGGCCTCAGAAAAAGCATTGCGATTCCCCTTGGACCATCCAAAAGTGCCCCCAAAGGAAGGCTTTGGGTACAACTGAACTCCCCAGGAGAGCTTTTATGCAGCCCCACATGCAACTGGACCCTCAGGGTTCGCTGTTTCCGAGCAGCACTAAATATAGCCCTAGCCGGCATGGGAGACGACTGAAAACTGGGGCCCCTGAAAACGCGATACAAGCCCCTTTCGCCCATCCAAAAGTGCCCCCAGAGGAAGGCTTTAGTTACAAGTGAACTCCCCAGGGGAGCCTTTACGCAGCCCCACATGCAACTGGACCTTCCGTGTTCGCTGTTTCCGAGCAACATTAAATATAGCCCAAGCCGGCATTGGAGACAACTGAAAACTCGGGCCCCTGAAAATGCGTTGCAGCCCCATTCACCCATCTAGAAATGCCCCCAAAGTAAGTCTTTGGGTACAAGTGAACTCCCCAGGGGAGCCTTTACGCAGCCCCACATGCAACTGGACCCTCCGTATTCGCTCTTTCACAGCAAGCCTAAATATAGCCCTGGACCGCATGGCAGACGGCTGAAAACTCGGGCCCCAGAAAACGCCTTACAAGACCCTTTCACCCATCCAAAAGTGCCCCCAAAGGAAGGCTTTGGGTACAACTGAACTCCCCAGGGGAGCCTTTACGCAGCCCCACATGCAACTGGACCCTCCAGGTTCGCTGTTTCCGAGCAACCCTAAATATAACACTAGCCAGCTTGGAAGAAGCCTGAAAACTCGGGCAACAGAAATAGCGTTACAAGCCCCTTTCGCCCATCCAAAAGTGCCCCCAGAGGAAGGCTTTAGTTACAAGTGAACTCCCCAGGGGAGCCTTTATGCAGCCCCACATGCAACTTGACCCTCCTTATTCGCTCTTTCACAGCAACCCTAAATATAGCCCTAACCGGCATCGAAGATGACTGAAAAATCGGGCCAAACAAAACGCCTTACAAGACCCTTTCACCCATCCAAAAGTGCCCCCAAAGGAAGGCTTTGGGTACAACTGAACTCCCCAGGGG
The DNA here is from genome assembly GCF_047663525.1 of Anas platyrhynchos. Classification (NCBI taxonomy): domain Eukaryota; kingdom Metazoa; phylum Chordata; class Aves; order Anseriformes; family Anatidae; genus Anas; species Anas platyrhynchos. The sequence continues at coordinate 4,570,263 of NC_092596.1, forward strand.
AGCCTTTACGCAGCCCCACATGCAACTGGACCTTCCGGGTTCGCTGTTTCCGAGCAACATTAAATATAGCCCTAGCCGGCATTGGAGACAACTGAAAACTCGGACCCCTGAAAATGCGTTGCAACCCCATTCACCCATCTAGGAATGCCCCCAAAGGAAGGCTTTGGGTACAACTGAACTCCCCAGGGGAGTCTTTATGCAGCCCCACATGCAACTGGACCCTCCCCGTTCACTCTTTCACCGCAAGCCTAAATATAGCCCTCGGCGCAATGGGAGAAGACTGAAAAAGCGGGCCTCAGAAAACGCATTGCGATTCCCCTTGGACCATCCAAAACTGCCCCCAAAGGAAGGCTTTGGGTACAACTGAACTCCCCAGGGGAGCTTTTATGCAGCCCCACATGCAACTGGACCCTCCGGGTTCGCTGTTTCCGAGCAGCACTAAATATAGCCCTAGCCGTCATGGGAGACGACTGAAAACTGGGGCCCCTGAAAACGCGTTACAAGCCCCTTTCGCCCATCCAAAAGTGCCCCCAGAGGAAGGCTTTAGTTACAAGTGAACTCCCCAGGGGAGCCTTTATGCAGCCCCACATGCAACTTGACCCTCCTTATTCGCTCTTTCACAGCAAGCCTAAATATAGCCGTAACCGGCATCGAAGATGACTGAAAAATCGGGCCAAAGAAAACGCCTTACAAGCCCCTTTCGCCCATCCAAAAGTGCCCCCAAAGGAAGGCTTTGGGTACAACTGAACTCCCCAGGGGAGCCTTTACGCAGCCCCACATGCAACTGGACCCTCCGTATTCGCTCTTTCACAGCAAGCCTAAATATAGCCCTGGCCCGCATGGCAGACAGCTGAAAACTCTGGCCCCACAAAACGCCTTACAAGACCCTTTCACCCATCCAAAAGTGCCCCCAAAGGAAGGCTTTGGGTACAACTGAACTCCCCAGGGGAGCCTTTACGCAGCCCCACATGCAACTGGACCCTCCAGGTTCGCTGTTTCCGAGCAACCCTATATATAACACTAGCCAGCTTGGAAGAAGCCTGAAAACTCGGGCAACAGAAATAGCGTTACAAGCCCCTTTCGCCCATCCAAAAGTGCCCCCAGAGGAAGGCTTTAGTTACAAGTGAACTCCCCAGGGGAGCCTTTATGCAGCCCAACATGCAACTTGACCCTCCTTATTCGCTCTTTCACAGCAACCCTAAATATAGCCCTAACCGGCATCGAAGATGACTGAAAAATCGGGCCAAAGAAAACGCCTTATAAGACCCTTTCACCCATCCAAAAGTGCCCCCAAAGGAAGGCTTTGGGTACAACTGAACTCCCCAGGGGAGCCTTTACGCAGCCCCACATGCAACTGGACCTTCCGGGTTCGCTGTTTCCGAGCAACCCTAAATATAGCCCAAGCCGGCATTGGAGACAACTGAAAACTCGGGCCCCTGAAAATGCGTTGCAACCCCATTCACCCATCTAGAAATGCCCCCAAAGGAAGGCTTTGGGTACAAGTGAAATCCCCAGGGGAGCCTTTACGCAGCCCCACGTGCAACTGGACCCTCCGTATTCGCTCTTTCACAGCAAGCCTAAATATAGCCCTGGCCCGCATGGCAGACGGCTCTAAACTCGGGCCCCAGAAAACGCCTTACAAGACCCTTTCACCCATCCAAAAGTGCCCCCAAAGGAAGGCTTTGGGTACAACTGAACTCCCCAGGGGAGCCTTTACGCAGCCCCACATGCAACTGGACCCTCCAGGTTCGCTGTTTCCGAGCAACCCTAAATATAACACTAGCCAGCTTGGAAGAAGCCTGAAAACTCGGGCAACAGAAAAAGCGTTACAAGCCCCTTTCGCCCATCCAAAAGTGCCCCCAGAGGAAGGCTTTAGTTACAAGTGAACTCCCCAGGGGAGCCTTTATGCAGCCCCACATGCAACTTGACCCTCCTTGTTCGCTCTTTCACAGCAAGCCTAAATATAGCCCTGGCCCGCATGGGAGACGGCTGAAAACTCGGGCCCCAGAAAACGCCTTACAAGACCCTTTCACCCATCCAAATGTGCCCCCAAAGGAAGGCTTTGGGTACAACTGAACTCCCCAGGGGAGCCTTTACGCAGCCCCACATGCAACTGGACCTTCCGGGTTCGCTGCTTCCGAGCAACCCTTAATATAACACTAGCCAGCTTGGAAGAAGCCTGAAAACTCGGGCAACAGAAAAAGCGTTACAAGCCACTTTCGCCCATCCAAAAGTGCCCCCAGAGGAAGGCTTTAGTTACAAGTGAACTCCCTAGGGGAGCCTTTATGCAGCCCCACATGCAACTGGACCCTCCCCGTTCACTCTTTCACCGCAAGCCTAAATATAGCCCTAACCGGCATTGAAGATGACTGAAAAATCGGGCCAAAGAAAACGCCTTACAAGACCCTTTCACCCATCCAAAAGTGCCCCCAAAGGAAGGCTTTGGGTACAACTGAACTCCCCAGGGGAGCCTTTACGCAGCCCCACATGCAACTGGACCTTCCGGGTTCGCTGTTTCCGAGCAACCCTTAAATATAACACTAGCCAGCTTGGAAGAAGCCTGAAAACTTGGGCAACAGAAAAAGCCTTTCAAGCCCCATTCGCCCATCCAAAAGTGCCCCCAGACGAAGGCTTTAGTTACAACTGAACTCCCCAGGGGAGCCTTTATGCAGCCCCACATGCAACTTGACCCTCCGTATTTGCTCTTTCACAGCAAGCCTAAATATATCCGTAGCCGGCATCGGAGATGACTGAAGAAGGGGGCCTCAGAAAACGCATTGCGACTTTCTTTCGCCCATCCAAAAGTGCCCCCAAAGGAAGGCTTTGGGTACATCTGAACTCCCCAGGGGAGCCTTTACGCAGCCCCACATGCAACTGGACCTTCCGGGTTCGCTGTTTCCTAGCAACACTAAGTATAGCCCTAGCCGGCATGGGAGACAACTGAAAACTCGGGCCCCTGAAAATGCGTTGCAACCCCATTCACCCATCTAGAAATGCCCCCAAAGGAAGGCTTTGGGTACAACTGAACTCCCCAGTGGAGTCTTTATGCAGCCCCACATGCAACTGGACCCTCCCCGTTCACTCTTTCACCGCAAGCCTAAATATAGCCCTTGGCGCAATGGGAGAAGACTGAAAAAGCGGGCCTCAGAAAACGCATTGCGATTCCCCTTGGACCATCCAAAAGTGCCCCCAGAGGAAGGCTTTGGGTACAACTGAACTCCCCAGGAGAGCCTTTACGCAGCCCCACATGCAACTGGACCCTTCGGGTTCGCTGTTTCCGAGCAACCCTAAATATAACACTAGCCAGCTTGGAAGAAGCCTGAAAACTCGGGCAACAGAAAAAGCGCTACAAGCCCCTTTCGCCCATCCAAAAGTGCCCCCAGAGGAAGGCTTTAGTTACAAGTGAACTCCCCAGGGGAGCCTTTATGCAGCCCCACATGCAACTTGACCCTCCTTATTCGCTCTTTCACAGCAACCCTAAATATAGCCCTAACCGGCATCGAAGATGACTGAAAAATCGGGCCAAAGAAAACGCCTTACAAGACCCTTTCACCCATCCAAAAGTGCCCCCAAAGGAAGGCTTTGGGTACAACTGAACTCCCCAGGGGAGCCTTTACGCAGCCCCACATGCAACTGGACCTTCCGGGTTCGCTGTTTCCGAGCAACCCTAAATATAACACTAGCCAGCTTGGAAGACGCCTGAAAACTCGGGCAACAGAAAAAGCGTTACAAGCCCCTTTCGCCCATCCAAAAGTGCCCCCAGAGGAAGGCTTTAGTTACAAGTGAACTCCCCAGGGGAGCCTTTATGCAGCCCCACATGCAACTTGACCCTCCTTATTCGCTCTTTCACAGCAAGCCTAAATATAGCCCTAACCGGCATCGAAGATGACTGAAAAATCGGGCCAAATAAAACGCCTTACAAGACCCTTTCACCCATCCAAAAGTGCCCCCAAAGGAAGGCTTTGGGTACAACTGATCTCCCCAGGGGAGCCTTTACGCAGCCCCACATGCAACTGGACCCTCCGTACTCGCTCTTTCACAGCAAGCCTAAATATAGACCTCGGCGCAATGGGAGAAGACTGAAAAAGCGGGCCTCAGAAAAAGCATTGCGATTCCCCTTGGACCATCCAAAAGTGCCCCCAAAGGAAGGCTTTGGGTACAACTGAACTCCCCAGGAGAGCTTTTATGCAGCCCCACATGCAACTGGACCCTCCGGGTTCGCTGTTTCCGAGCAGCACTAAATATAGCCCTAACCGGCATGGGAGACGACTGAAAACTGGGGCCCGAGAAAAGGCGTTACAAGCCCCTTTCGCCCATCCAAAAGTGCCCGCAGAGGAAGGCTTTAGTTACAAGTGAACTCCCCAGGGGAGCCTTTATGCAGCCCCACATGCAACTTGACCCTCCTTATTCGCTCTTTCACAGCAAGCCTAAATATAGCCCTAACCGGCATCGAAGATGACTGAAAAATCGGGCCAAAGAAAACGCCTTACAAGACCCTTTCACCCATCCAAAAGTGCCCCCAAAGGAAGGCTTTGGGTACAACTGAACTCCCCAGGGGAGCCTTTACGCAGCCCCACATGCAACTGGACCTTCAGGGTTCGCTGTTTCCGAGCAACCCTAAATATAACACTAGCCAGCTTGGAAGAAGCCTGAAAACTCGGGCAACAGAAAAAGCGTTACAAGCCCCTTTCGCCCATCCAAAAGTGCCCCCAGAGGAAGGCTTTAGTTACAAGTGAACTCCCCAGGGGAGCCTTTATGCAGCCCCACATGCAACTTGACCGTCCTTATTCGCTCTTTCACAGCAACCCTAAATATAGCCCTAACCGGCATCGAAGATGACTGAAAAATCGGGCCAAAGAAAACGCCTTACAAGACCCTTTCACCCATCCAAAAGTGCCCCCAAAGGAAGGCTTTGGGTACAACTGAACTCCCCAGGGGAGCCTTTACGCAGCCCCACATGCAACTGGACCTTCCGGGTTCGCTGTTTCCGAGCAACCTTTAAATATAACACTAGCCAGCTTGGAAGAAGCCTGAAAACTCGGGCAACAGAAAAAGCCTTTCAAGCCCCATTCGCCCATCCAAAAGTGCCCCCAGAGGAAGGCTTTAGTTACAACTGAACTCCCCAGGGGAGCCTTTATGCAGCCCCACATGCAACTGGACCCTCCGTATTTGCTCTTTCACAGCAAGCCTAAATATATCCGTAGCCGGCATCGGAGATGACTGAAGAAGCGGGCCTCAGAAAACGCATTGCGACTTTCTTTCGCCCATCCAAAAGTGCCCCCAAAGGAAGGCTTTGGGTACATCTGAACTCCCCAGGGGAGCCTTTATGCAGCCCCACATGCAACTGGACCCTCTGGGTTCGCTGTTTCCTAGCAACACTAAGTATAGCCCTAGCCGGCATGGGAGACAACTGAAAACTCGGGCCCCTGAAAATGCGTTGCAACCCCATTCACCCATCTAGGAATGCCCCCAAAGGAAGGCTTTGGGTACAACTGAACTCCCCAGCGGAGTCTTTATGCAGCCCCACATGCAACTGGACCCTCCCCGTTCACTCTTTCACCGCAAGCCTAAATATAGCCTTTGGCGCAATGGGAGAAGACTGAAAAAGCGGGCCTCAGAAAACGCATTGCGATTCCCCTTGGACCATCCAAAAGTGCCCCCAAAGGAAGGCTTTGGGTACAACTGAACTCCCCAGGGGAGCTTTTATGCAGCCCCACATGCAACTGGACCCTCCGGGTTCGCTGTTTCCGAGCAGCACTAAATATAGCCCTAGCCGGCATGGGAGACGACTGAAAACTGGGGCCCCTGAAAACGCGATACAAGCCCCTTTCGCCCATCCAAAAGTGCCCCCAGAGGAAGGCTTTAGTTACAAGTGAACTCCCCAGGGGAGCCTTTACGCAGCCCCACATGCAACTGGACCTTCCGTGTTCGCTGTTTCCGAGCAACATTAAATATAGCCCAAGCCGGCATTGGAGACAACTGAAAACTCGGGCCCCTGAAAATGCGTTGCAGCCCCATTCACCCATCTAGAAATGCCCCCAAAGTAAGTCTTTGGGTACAAGTGAACTCCCCAGGGGAGCCTTTACGCAGCCCCACATGCAACTGGACCCTCCGTATTCGCTCTTTCACAGCAAGCCTAAATATATCCCTGGACCGCATGGCAGACGGCTGAAAACTCGGGCCCCAGAAAACGCCTTACAAGACCCTTTCACCCATCCAAAAGTGCCCCCAAAGGAAGGCTTTGGGTACAACTGATCTCCCCAGGGGAGCCTTTACGCAGCCCCACATGCAACTGGACCCTCCGTACTCGCTCTTTCACAGCAAGCCTAAATATAGCCCTGGACCGCATGGCAGACGGCTGAAAACTCGGGCCCCAGAAAACGCCTTACAAGACCCTTTCACCCATCCAAAAGTGCCCCCAAAGGAAGGCTTTGGGTACAACTGAACTCCCCAGGGGAGCTTTTATGCAGCCCCACATGCAACTGGACCCTTCAGGTTCGCTGTTTCCGAGCAGCACTAAATATATCCCAAGCCGGCATGGGAGACGACTGAAAACTGGGGCCACAGAAAACGCGTTACAAGCCCCTTTCGCCCATCCAAAAGTGCCCCCAGAGGAAGGCTTTAGTTACAAGTGAACTCCCCAGGGGAGCCTCTATGCAGCCCCACATGCAACTTGACCCTCCTTATTCGCTCTTTCACAGCAAGCCTAAATATAGCCCTAACCGGCATCGAAGATGACTGAAAAATCGGGCCAAAGAAAACGCCTTACAAGACACTTTCACCCATCCAAAAGTGCCCCCAAAGGAAGGCTTTGGGTACAACTGAACTCCCCAGGGGAGCCTTTACGCAGCCCCACATGCAACTGGACCCTCCGTATTCGCTCTTTCACAGCAACCCTAAATATAACCCTGGCCCGTATGGCAGACGGCTGAAAACTCGGGCCCCAGAAAACGCATTACAAGACCTTTTCACCCATCCAAAAGTGCCCCCAAAGGAAGGCTTTGGGTACAACTGAACTCCCCAGGGGAGCCTTTACGCAGCCCCACATGCAACTGGACCCTCCAGGTTCGCTGCTTCCGAGCAACCCTAAATATAACACTAGCCAGCTTGGAAGAAGCCTGAAAACTCGGGCAACAGAAAAAGCGTTACAAGCCCCTTTCGCCCATCCAAAAGTGCCCCCAGAGGAAGGCTTTAGTTACAAGTGAACTCCCCAGGGGAGCCTTTATGCAGCCCCTCATGCAACTTGACCCTCCTTATTCGCTCTTTCACAGCAAGCCTAAATATAGCCCTAACCGGCATCGAAGATGACTGAAAAATCGGGCCAAAGAAAACGCCTTACAAGACCCTTTCACCCATCCAAAAGTGCCCCCAAAGGAAGGCTTTGGGTACAACTGAACTCCCCAGGGGAGCCTTTACGCAGCCCCACATGCAACTGGACCTTCCGGGTTCGCTGTTTCCGAGCAACATTATATATAGCCCAAGCCGGCATTGGAGACAACTGAAAACTCGGGCCCCTGAAAATGCGTTGCAACCCCATTCACCCATCTAGAAATGCCCCCAAAGGAAGGCTTTGGGTACAAGTGAACTCCCCAGGGGAGCCTTTATGCAGCCCCACATGCAACTGGACCCTCCGTATTCGCTCTTTCACAGCAAGCCTAAATATAGCCCTGGCCCGCATGGCAGACGGCTGAAAACTCGGGCCCCAGAAAACGCCTTACAAGACCCTTTCACCCATCCAAAAGTGCCCCCAAAGGAAGGCTTTGGGTACAACTGAACTCCCCAGGGGAGCCTTTACGCAGCCCCACATGCAACTGGACCTTCCGGGTTCGCTGTTTCCGAGCAACCCTAAATATAACACTAGCCAGCTTGGAAGAAGCCTGAAAACTCGGGCAACAGAAAAAGCGTTACAAGCCCCTTTCGCCCATCCAAAAGTGCCCCCAGAGGAAGGCTTTAGTAACAAGTGAACTCCCCAGGGGAGCCTTTATGCAGCCCCACATGCAACTGGACCCTCTGGGTTCGCTGTTTCCTAGCAACACTAAGTATTACCCTAGCCGGCATGGGAGACAACTGAAAACTCGGGCCCCTGAAAATGCGTTGCAACCCCATTCACCCATCTAGAAATGCCCCCAAAGGAAGGCTTTGGGTACAACTGAACTCCCCAGCGGAGTCTTTATGCAGCCCCACATGCAACTGGACCCTCCCCGTTCACTCTTTCACCGCAAGCCTAAATATAGCCTTTGGCGCAATGGGAGAAGACTGAAAAAGCGGGCCTCAGAAAAGGCATTGCGATTCCCCTTGGACCATCCAAAAGTGCCCCCAAAGGAAGGCTTTGGGTACAACTGAACTCCCCAGGGGAGCTTTTATGCAGCCCCACATGCAACTGGACCCTTCGAGTTCGCTGTTTCCGAGCAGCACTAAATATATCCCAAGCCGGCATGGGAGACGACTGAAAACTGGGGCCACAGAAAACGCGTTACAAGCCCCTTTCGCCCATCCAAAAGTGCCCCCAGAGGAAGGCTTTAGTTACAAGTGAACTCCCCAGGGGAGCCTCTATGCAGCCCCACATGCAACTTGACCCTCCTTATTCGCTCTTTCACAGCAAGCCTAAATATAGCCCTAACCGGCATCGAAGATGACTGAAAAATCGGGCCAAAGAAAACGCCTTACAAGACCCTTTCACCCATCCAAAAGTGCCCCCAAAGGACGGCTTTGGGTACAACTGAACTCCCCAGGGGAGCCTTTACGCAGCCCCACATGCAACTGGACCCTCCGTATTCGCTCTTTCACAGCAACCCTAAATATAACCCTGGCCCGTATGGCAGACGGCTGAAAACTCGGGCCCCAGAAAACGCATTACAAGACCATTTCACCCATCCAAAAGTGCCCCCAAAGGAAGGCTTTGGGTACAACTGAACTCCCCAGGGGAGCCTTTACGCAGCCCCACATGCAACTGGACCCTCCAGGTTCGCTGTTTCCGAGCAACCCTAAATATAACACTAGCCAGCTTGGAAGAAGCCTGAAAACTCGGGCAACAGAAAAAGCGTTACAAGCCCCTTTCGCCCATCCAAAAGTGCCCCCAGAGGAAGGCTTTAGTTACAAGTGAACTCCCCAGGGGAGCCTTTATGCAGCCCCACATGCAACTTGACCCTCCTTATTCGCTCTTTCACAGCAACCCTAAATATAGCCCTAACCGGCATCGAAGATGACTGAAAAATCGGGCCAAAGAAAACGCCTTACAAGACCCTTTCACCCATCCAAAAGTGCCCCCAAAGGAAGGCTTTGGGTACAACTGAACTCCCCAGGGGAGCCTTTACGCAGCCCCACATGCAACTGGACCTTCCGGGTTCGCTGTTTCCGAGCAACATTAAATATAGCCCAAGCCGGCATTGGAGACAACTGAAAACTCGGGCCCCTGAAAATGCGTTGCAACCCCATTCACCCATCTAGAAATGCCCCCAAAGGAAGGCTTTGGGTACAAGTGAACTCCCCAGGGGAGCCTTTATGCAGCCCCACATGCAACTGGACCCTCCGTATTCGCTCTTTCACAGCAAGCCTAAATATAGCCCTGGCCCGCATGGCAGACGGATGAAAACTCGGGCCCCAGAAAACGCCTGACAAGACCCTTTCACCCATCCAAAAGTGCCCCCAAAGGAAGGCTTTGGGTACAAGTGAACTCCCCAGGGGAGCCTTTACGCAGCCCCACATGCAACTGGACCTTCCGGGTTCGCTGTTTCCGAGCAACCCTAAATATAACACTAGCCAGCTTGGAAGAAGCCTGAAAACTCGGGCAACAGAAAAAGCGTTACAAGCCCCTTTCGCCCATCCAAAAGTGCCCCCAGAGGAAGGCTTTAGTTACAAGTGAACTCCCCAGGGGAGCCTTTATGCAGCCCCACATGCAACTGGACCCTCTGGTTTCGCTGTTTCCGAGCAACACTAAATATAGCCCTAGCCGGCATTGGAGACAACTGAAAACTCGGGCCCCTGAAAATGCGTTGCAACCCCATTCACCTATCTAGGAATGCCCCCAAAGGAAGGCTTTGGGTACAACTGAACTCCCCAGGGGAGTCTTTATGCAGCCCCACATGCAACTGGACCCTCCCCGTTCACTCTTTCACCGCAAGCCTAAATATAGCCCTCGGCGCAATGGGAGAAGACTGAAAAAGCGGGCCTCAGAAAATGCATTGCGAGTCCCTTTGGACCATCCAAAAGTGCCCCCAAAGGAAGGCTTTGGGTACAACTGAACTCCCCAGGGGAGCTTTTATGCAGCCCCACATGCAACTGGACCCTCCGGGTTCGCTGTTTCCGAGCAGCACTAAATATAGCCCTAGCCGTCATGGGAGACGACTGAAAACTGGGGCCCCTGAAAACGCGTTACAAGCCCCTTTCGCCCATCCAAAAGTGCCCCCAGAGGAAGGCTTTAGTTACAAGTGAACTCCCCAGGGGAGCCTTTATGCAGCCCCACATGCAACTTGACCCTCCTTATTCGCTCTTTCACAGCAAGCCTAAATATATCCGTAACCGGCATCGAAGATGACTGAAAAATCGGGCCAAAGAAAACGCCTTACAAGACCCGTTCACCCATCCAAAAGTGCCCCCAAAGGAAGGCTTTGGGTACAACTGAACTCCCCAGGGGAGCCTTTACGCAGCCCCACATGCAACTGGACCCTCCGTATTCGCTCTTTCACAGCAACCCTAAATATAGCCCTGGCCCGCATGGCAGACAGCTGAAAATTCTGGCCCCACAAAACGCCTTACAAGACCCTTTCACCCATCCAAAAGTGCCCCCAAAGGAAGGCTTTGGGTACAACTGAACTCCCCAGGGGAGCCTTTACGCAGCCCCACATGCAACTGGACCCTCCAGGTTCGCTGTTTCCGAGCAACCCTAAATATAACACTAGCCAGCTTGGAAGAAGCCTGAAAACTCGGGCAACAGAAAAAGCGTTACAAGCCCCTTTCGCCCATCCAAAAGTGCCCCCAGAGGAAGGCTTTAGTTACAAGTGAACTCCACAGGGGAGCCTTTATGCAGCCCCACGTGCAACCGGACCCTCCGTATTCGCTCTTTCACAGCAACCCTAAATGTAGCCCTGGCCCGCATGGCAGACGGCTGTAAACTCGGGCCCCAGAAAACACCTTACAAGACCCTTTCACCCATCCAAAAGTGCCCCCAAAGGAAGGCTTTGGGTACAACTGAACTCCCCAGGGGAGCCTTTACGCAGCCCCACATGCAACTGGACCTTCCGGGTTCGCTGTTTCCGAGCAACCCTAAATATAACACTAGCCAGCTTGGAAGAAGCCTGAAAACTCGGGCAACAGAAAAAGCGTTACAAGCCCCTTTCGCCCATCCAAAAGTGCCCCCAGACGAAGGCTTTAGTTACAACTGAACTCCCCAGGGGAGCCTTTATGCAGCCCCACATGCAACTTGACCCTCCTTGTTCGCTCTTTCACAGCAAGCCTAAATATAGCCCTTGCCCGCATGGCAGAGGGCTGAAAACTCGGGCCCCAGAAAACGCCTTACAAGACCCTTTCACCCATCCAAAAGTGCCCCCAAAGGAAGGCTTTGGGTACATCTGAACTCCCCAGGGGAGCCTTTATGCAGCCCCACATGCAACTGGACCCTCTGGGTTCGCTGTTTCCTAGCAACACTAAGTATAGCCCTAGCCGGCATGGGAGACAACTGAAAACTCGGGCCCCTGATAATGCGTTGCAACCCCATTCACCCATCTAGAAATGCCCCCAAAGGAAGGCTTTGGGTACAACTGAACTCCCCAGCGGAGTCTTTATGCAGCCCCACATGCAACTGGACCCTCCCCGTTCACTCTTTCACCGCAAGCCTAAATATAGCCCTTGGCGCAATGGGAGAAGACTGAAAAAGCGGGCCTCAGAAAACGCATTGCGATTCCCCTTGGACCATCCAAAAGTGCCCCCAGAGGAAGGCTTTGGGTACAACTGAACTCCCCAGGGGAGCCTTTACGCAGCCCCACATGCAACTGGACCCTTCGGGTTCGCTGTTTCCGAGCAACCCTAAATATAACACTAGCCAGCTTGGAAGAAGCCTGAAAACTCGGGCAACAGAAAAAGCGTTACAAGCCCCTTTCGCCCATCCAAAAGTGCCCCCAGAGGAAGGCTTTAGTTACAAGTGAACCCCCCAGGGGAGCCTTTATGCAGCCCCACATGCAACTTGACCCTCCTTATTCGCTCTTTCACAGCAACCCTAAATATAGCCCTAACCGGCATCGAAGATGACTGAAAAATCAGGCCAAAGAAAACGCCTTACAAGACCCTTTCACCCATCCAAAAGTGCCCCCAAAGGAAGGCTTTGGGTACAACTGAACTCCCCAGGGAAGCCTTTACGCAGCCCCACATGCAACTGGACCTTCCGGGTTCGCTGTTTCCGAGCAAAATTAAATATAGCCCAAGCCGGCATTGGAGACAACTGAAAACTCGGGCCCCTGAAAATGCGTTGCAACCCCATTCACCCATCTAGAAATGCCCCCAAAGGAAGTCTTTGGGTACAAGTGTACTCCCCAGGGGAGCCTTTACGCAGCCCCACGTGCAACTGGACCCTCCGTATTCGCTCTTTCACAGCAAGCCTAAATATATCCCTGGCCCGCATGGCAGACGGCTGTAAACTCGGGCCACAGAAAACGCCTGACAAGACCCTTTCACCCATCCAAAAGTGCCCCCAAAGGAAGGTTTTGGGTACAACTGAACTCCCCAGGGGAGCCTTTACGCAGCCCCACATGCAACTGGACCTTCCGGGTTCGCTGTTTCCGAGCAACCCTAAATATAACACTAGCCAGCTTGGAAGAAGCCTGAAAACTCGGGCAACAGAAAAAGCGTTACAAGCCCCTTTCGCCCATCCAAAAGTGCCCCCAGAGGAAGGCTTTAGTTACAAGTGAACTCCCCAGGGGAGCCTTTATGCAGCCCCACATGCAACTTGACCCTTCTTGTTCGCTCTTTCACAGAAAGCCTAAATATAGCCCTAACCGGCATCGAAGATGACTGAAAAATCGGGCCAAATAAAACGCCTTACAAGACCCTTTCACCCATCCAAAAGTGCCCCCAAAGGAAGGCTTTGGGTACAACTGATCTCCCCAGGGGAGCCTTTACGCAGCCCCACATGCAACTGGACCCTCCGTACTCGCTCTTTCACAGCAAGCCTAAATATAGACCTCGGCGCAATGGGAGAAGACTGAAAAAGCGGGCCTCAGAAAAAGCATTGCGATTCCCCTTGGACCATCCAAAAGTGCCCCCAAAGGAAGGCTTTGGGTACAACTGAACTCCCCAGGAGAGCTTTTATGCAGCCCCACATGCAACTGGACCCTCCGGGTTCGCTGTTTCCGAGCAGCACTAAATATAGCCCTAGCCGGCATGGGAGACGACTGAAAACTGGGGCCCGAGAAAAGGCGTTACAAGCCCCTTTCGCCCATCCAAAAGTGCCCCCAGAGGAAGGCTTTAGTTACAAGTGAACTCCCCAGGGGATCTTTTATGCAGCCCCACATGCAACTTGACCCTCCTTATTCGCTCTTTCACAGCAAGCCTAAATATAGCCCTAACCGGCATCGAAGATGACTGAAAAATCGGGCCAAAGAAAACGCCTTACAAGACCCTTTCACCCATCCAAAAGTGCCCCCAAAGGAAGGCTTTGGGTACAACTGAACTCCCCAGGGGAGCCTTTACGCAGCCCCACATGCAACTGGACCTTCAGGGTTCGCTGTTTCCGAGCAACCCTAAATATAACACTAGCCAGCTTGGAAGAAGCCTGAAAATTCGGGCAACAGAAAAAGCGTTACAAGCCCCTTTCGCCCATCCAAAAGTGCCCCCAGAGGAAGGCTTTAGTTACAAGTGAACTCCCCAAGGGAGCCTTTATGCAGCCCCACATGCAACTTGACCCTCCTTATTCGCTCTTTCACAGCAAGCCTAAATATAGCCCTAACCGGCATCGAAGATGACTGAAAAATCGGGCCAAAGAAAACGCATTACAAGACCCTTTCACCCATCCAAAAGTGCCCCCAAAGGAAGGCTTTGGGTACAGCTGAACTCCCCAGGGGAGCCTTTACGCAGCCCCACATGCAACTGGACCTTCCGGGTTCGCTGTTTCCGAGCAACATTAAATATAGCCCAAGCCGGCATTGGAGACAACTGAAAACTCGGGCCCCTGAAAATGCGTTGCAAGCCCATTCACCCATCTAGAAATGCCCCCAAAGGAAGGCTTTGGGTACAAGTGAACTCCCCAGGGGAGCCTTTACGCAGCCCCACATGCAACTGGACCCTCCGTATTTGCTCTTTCACAGCAAGCCTAAATATAGCCCTGGCCCGCATGGCAGACGGCTGAAAACTCGGGCCCCAGAAAACGCCTGACAAGACCCTTTCACCCACCCAAAAGTGCCCCCAAAGGAAGGCTTTGGGTACAACTGAACTCCCCAGGGGAGCCTTTACGCAGCCCCACATGCAACTGGACCTTCCGGGTTCGCTGTTTCCGAGCAACCCTAAATATAACACTAGCCAGCTTGGAAGAAGCCTGAAAACTCGGGCAACAGAAAAAGCGTTACAAGCCCCTTTCGCCCATCCAAAAGTGCCCCCAGAGGAAGGCTTTAGTTACAAGTGAACTCCCCAGGGGAGCCTTTATGCAGCCCCACATGCAACTGGACCCTCTGGTTTCGCTGTTTCCGAGCAACACTAAATATAGCCCTAGCCGGCATTGGAGACAACTGAAAACTCGGGCCCCTGAAAATGCGTTGCAACCCCATTCACCCATCTAGGAATGCCCCCAAAGGAAGGCTTTGGGTACAACTGAACTCCCCAGGGGAGTCTTTATGCAGCCCCACATGCAACTGGACCCTCCCCGTTCACTCTTTCACCGCAAGCCTAAATATAGCCCTCGGCGCAATGGGAGAAGACTGAAAAAGCGGGCCTCAGAAAACGCATTGCGATTCCCCTTGGACCATCCAAAAGTGCCCCCAAAGGAAGGCTTTGGGTACAACTGAACTCCCCAGGGGAGCTTTTATGTAGCCCCACATGCAACTGGACCCTCCGGGTTCGCTGTTTCCGAGCAGCACTAAATATAGCCCTAGCCGTCATGGGAGACGACTGAAAACTGGGGCCCCTGAAAACGCGTTACAAGCCCCTTTCGCCCATTCAAAAGTGCCCCCAGAGGAAGGCTTTAGTTACAACTGAACTCCCCAGGGGAGCCTTTATGCAGCCCCACATGCAACTGGACCCTCCGTATTCGCTCTTTCACAGCAAGCCTAAATATAGCCCTGGCCCGCATGGCAGACGGCTGAAAACTCGGGCCCCAGAAAACGCCTTACAAGACCCTTTCACCCATCCAAAAGTGCCCCCAAAGGAAGGCTTTGGGTACAACTGAACTCCCCAGGGGAGCCTTTACGCAGCCCCACATGCAACTGGACCCTCCGTATTCGCTCTTTCACAGCAACCCTAAATATAGCCCTGGCCCGCATGGCAGACGGCTGAAAACTCTGGCCCCACAAAACGCCTTACAAGACCCTTTCACCCATCCAAAAGTGCCCCCAAAGGAAGGCTTTGGGTACAACTGAACTCCCCAGGGGAGCCTTTACGCAGCCCCACATGCAACTGGACCCTCTGGGTTCGCTGTTTCCGAGCAACCCTAAATATAACACTAGCCAGCTTGGAAGAAGCCTGAAAACTCGGGCAACAGAAAAAGCGTTACAAGCCACTTTCGCCCATCCAAAAGTGCCCCCAGAGGAAGGCTTTAGTTACAAGTGAACTCCCCAGGGGAGCCTTTATGCAGCCCCACATGCAACTTGACCCTCCTTATTCGCTCTTTCACAGCAAGCCTAAATATAGCCCTAACCGGCATCGAAGATGACTGAAAAATCGGGCCAAAGAAAACGCCTTACAAGACCCTTTCACCCATCCAAAAGTGCCCCCAAAGGAAGGCTTTGGGTACAACTGAACTCCCCAGGGGAGCCTTTACGCAGCCCCACATGCAACTGGACCTTCCGGGTTCGCTGTTTCCGAGCAACATTAAATATATCCCAAGTGGGCATTGGAGACAACTGAAAACTCGGGCCCCTGAAAATGCGTTGCAAGCCCATTCACCCATCTAGAAATGCCCCCAAAGGAAGGCTTTGGGTACAAGTGAACTCCCCAGGGGAGCCTTTACGCAGCCCCACGTGCAACTGGACCCTCCGTATTCGCTCTTTCACAGCAAGCCTAAATATAGCCCTGGCCCGCATGGCAGACGGCTGTAAACTCGGGCCCCAGAAAACGCCTTACAAGACCCTTTCACCCATCCAAAAGTGCCCCCAAAGGAAGGCTTTGGGTACAACTGAACTCCCCAGGGGAGCCTTTACGCAGCCCCACATGCAACTGGACCTTCCGGGTTCGCTGTTTCCGAGCAACCCTAAATATAACACTAGCCAGCTTGGAAGAAGCCTGAAAACTCGGGCAACAGAAAAAGCGTTACAAGCCCCTTTCGCCCATCCAAAAGTGCCCCCAGAGGAAGGCTTTAGTTACAAGTGAACTCCCCAGGGGAGCCTTTATGCAGCCCCACATGCAACTTGACCCTTCTTGTTCGCTCTTTCACAGCAAGCCTAAATATAGCCCTAACCGGCAACGAAGATGACTGAAAAATCGGGCCAAATAAAACGCCTTACAAGACCCTTTCACCCATCCAAAAGTGCCCCCAAAGGAAGGCTTTGGGTACAACTGATCTCCCCAGGGGAGCCTTTACGCAGCCCCACATGCAACTGGACCCTCCGTACTCGCTCTTTCACAGCAAGCCTAAATATATACCTCGGCGCAATGGGAAAAGACTGAAAAAGCGGGCCTCAGAAAACGCATTGCGATTCCCCTTGGACCATCCAAAAGTGCCCCCAAAGGAAGGCTTTGGGTACAATTGAACTCCCCAGGAGAGCTTTTATGCAGCCCCACATGCAACTGGACCCTCCGGGTTCGCTGTTTCCGAGCAGCACTAAATATAGCCCTAGCCGGCATGGGAGACGACTGAAAACTGGGGCCCGAGAAAAGGCGTTACAAGCCCCTTTCGCCCATCCAAATCTGCCCGCAGAGGAAGGCTTTAGTTACAAGTGAACTCCCCAGGGGAGCCTTTATGCAGCCCCACATGCAACTTGACCCTCCTTATTCGCTCTTTAACAGCAACCCTAAATATTGCCCTGGCCCGCATGGCAGACGGCTGAAAACTCGGGCCAAAGAAAACGCATTACAAGACCCGTTCACCCATCCAAAAGTGCCCCCAGAGGAAGGCGTTGGGTACAACTGAACTCCCCAGGGGAGCCTTTACGCAGCCCCACATGCAACTGGACCCTCCGTATTCGCTCTTTCACAGCAACCCTAAATATAGCCCTGGCCCGCATGGCAGACGGCTGAAAACTCTGGCCCCACAACACGCCTTACAAGACCCTTTCACCCATCCAAAAGTGCCCCCAAAGGAAGGCTTTGGGTACAACTGAACTCCCCAGGGGAGCCTTTACGCAGCCCCACATGCAACCGGACCCTCCATGTTCGCTGTTTCCGAGCAACCCTAAATATAACACTAGCCAGCTTGGAAGAAGCCTGAAAACTCGGGCAACTGAAAAAGCGTTACAAGCCACTTTCGCCCATCCAAAAGTGCCCCCAGAGGAAGGCTTTAGTTACAAGTGAACTCCCCAGGGGAGCCTTTATGCAGCCCCACATGCAACTTGACCCTCCTTATTCGCTCTTTCACAGCAACCCTAAATATAGCCCTAACCGGCATCGAAGATGACTGAAAAATCGGGCCAAAGAAAACGCCTTACAAGACCCTTTCACCCATCCAAAAGTGCCCCCAAAGGAAGGCGTTGGGTACAACTGAACTCCCCAGGGGAGCCTTTACCCAGCCCCACATGCAACTGGACCTTCCGGGTTCGCTGTTTCCGAGCAACATTAAATATATCCCAAGTGGGCATTGGAGACAACTGAAAACTCGGGCCCCTGAAAATGCGTTGCAACCCCATTCACCCATCTAGAAATGCCCCCAAAGGAAGGCTTTGGGTACAAGTGAACTCCCCAGGGGAGCCTTTACGCAGCCCCACGTGCAACTGGACCCTCCGTATTCGCTCTTTCACAGCAAGCCTAAATATAGCCCTGGCCCGCATGGCAGACGGCTGTAAACTCGGGCCCCAGAAAACGCCTTACAAGACCCTTTCACCCATCCAAAAGTCCCCCCAAAGGAAGGCTTTGGGTACAACTGAACTCCCCAGGGGAGCCTTTACGCAGCCCCACATGCAACTGGACCTTCCGGGTTCGCTGTTTCCGAGCAACCCTAAATATAACACTAGCCAGCTTGGAAGAAGCCTGAAAACTCGGGCAACAGAAAAAGCGTTACAAGCCCCTTTCGCCCATCCAAAAGTGCCCCCAGAGGAAGGCTTTAGTTACAAGTGAACTCCCCAGGGGAGCCTTTATGCAGCCCCACATGCAACTTGACCCTTCTTGTTCGCTCTTTCACAGCAAGCCTAAATATAGCCCTAACCGGCAACGAAGATGACTGAAAAATCGGGCCAAAGAAAACGCCTTACAAGACCCTTTCACCCATCCAAAAGTGCCCCCAAAGGAAGGCTTTGGGTACAACTGATCTCCCCAGGGGAGCCTTTACCCAGCCCCACATGCAACTGGACCCTCCGTACTCGCTCTTTCACAGCAAGCCTAAATATATACCTCGGCGCAATGGGAAAAGACTGAAAAAGCGGGCCTCAGAAAACGCATTGCGATTCCCCTTGGACCATCCAAAAGTGCCCCCAAAGGAAGGCTTTGGGTACAATTGAACTACCCAGGAGAGCTTTTATGCAGCCCCACATGCAACTGGACCCTCCGGGTTCGCTGTTTCCGAGCAGCACTAAATATAGCCCTAGCCGGCATGGGAGACGACTGAAAACTGGGGCCCGAGAAAAGGCGTTACAAGCCCCTTTCGCCCATCCAAATGTGCCCGCAGAGGAAGGCTTTAGTTACAAGTGAACTCCCCAGGGGAGCCTTTATGCAGCCCCACATGCAACTTGACCCTCCTTATTCGCTCTTTCACAGCAAGCCTAAATATAGCCCTAACGGGCATTGAAGATGACTGAAAAATCGGGCCAAAGAAAACGCCTTACAAGACCCTTTCACACATCCAAAAGTGCCCCCAAAGGAAGTCTTTGGGAACAACTGAACTCCCCAGGGGAGCCTTTACGCAGCCCCACATGCAACTGGACCTTCTGGGTTCGCGGTTTCCGAGCAACCCTAAATATAACACTAGCCAGCTTGGAAGAAGCCTGAAAACTCGGGCAACAGAAAAAGCGTTACAAGCCCCTTTCGCCCATCCAAAAGTGCCCCCAGAGGAAGGCTTTAGTTACAAGTGAACTCCCCAGGGGAGCCTTTACGCAGCCCCACATGCAACTTGACCATCCTTATTCGCTCTTTCACAGCAAGCCTAAATATAGCCCTAACCGGCATCGAAGATGACTGAAAAATCGGGCCAAAGAAAACGCCTTACAAGACCCTTTCACCCATCCAAAAGTGCCCCCAGAGGAAGGCTTTAGTTACAAGTGAACTCCCCAGGGGAGCCTTTATGCAGCCCCACATGCAACTGGACCCTCCGTATTTGCTCTTTCACAGCAAGCCTACATATATCCGTAGCCGTCATCGGAGATGACTGAAGAAGCGGGCCTCAGAAAACGCATTGCGACTTTCTTTCGCCCATCCAAAAGTGCCCCCAAAGGAAGGCTTTGGGTACAACTGAACTCCCCAGGGGAGCTTTTATGCAGCCCCACATGCAACTGGACCCTTCGGGTTCGCTGTTTCCGAGCAGCACTAAATATATACCAAGCCGGCATGGGAGACGACTGAAAACTGGGGCCACAGAAAACGCGTTACAAGCCCCTTTCGCCCATCCAAAAGTGCCCCCAGTGGAAGGCTTTAGTTACAAGTGAACTCCCCAGGGGAGCCTCTATGCAGCCCCACATGCAACTTGACCCTCCTTATTCGCTCTTTCACAGCAAGCCTAAATATAGCCCTAACCGGCATCGAAGATGACTGAAAAATCGGGCCAAAGAAAACGCCTTACAAGACCCTTTCACCCAACCAAAAGTGCCCCCAAAGGAAGGCTTTGGGTACAACTGAACTCCCCAGCGGAGTCTTTATGCAGCCCCACATGCAACTGGACCCTCCCCATTCACTCTTTCACCGCAAGCCTAAATATAGCCCTCGGCGCAATGGGAGAAGACTGAAAAATCGGGCCTCAGAAAACGCATTGCAATTCCCCTTGGACCATCCAAAAGTGCCCCCAAAGGAAGGCTTTGGGTACAACTGAACTCCCCAGGGGAGCCTTTATGCAGCCCCACATGCAACTGGACCTTCCGGGTTCGCTGTTTCCGAGCAACATTAAATATAGCCCAAGCGGGCATTGGAGACAACTGAAAACTCGGGCCCCTGAAAATGCGTTGCAACCCCATTCACCCATCTAGAAATGCCCCCAAAGGAAGGCTTTGGGTACAAGTGAACTCCCCAGGGGAGCCTTTACGCAGCCCCACATGCAACTGGACCCTCCGTATTCGCTCTTTAACAGCAAGCCTAAATATAGCCCTGGCCCGCATGGCAGACGGCTGAAAACTCGGGCCCAGGAAAACGCCTTACAAGACCCTTTCACCCATCCAAAAGTGCCCCCAAAGGAAGGCTTTGGGTACAACTGAACTCCCCAGGGGAGCCTTTACGCAGCCCCACATGCAACTGGACCTTCCGGGTTCGCTGTTTCCGAGCAACCTTTAAATATAACACTAGCCAGCTTGGAAGAAGCCTGAAAACTCGGGCAACAGAAAAAGCGTTTCAAGCCCCTTTCACCCATCCAAAAGTGCCCCCAGAGGAAGGCTTTAGTTACAAGTGAACTCCCCAGGGGAGCCTTTATGCAGCCCCACATGCAACTGGACCTTCCGTATTTGCTCTTTCACAGCAAGCCTACATATATCCGTAGCCGGCATCGGAGATGACTGAAGAAGCGGGCCTCAGAAAACGCATTGCGACTTTCTTTCGCCCATCCAAAAGTGCCCCCAAAGGAAGGCTTTGGGTACAACTGAACTCCCCAGGGGAGCTTTTATGCAGCCCCACATGCAACTGGACCCTTCGGGTTCGCTGTTTCCGAGCAGCACTAAATATATCCCAAGCCGGCATGGGAGACGACTGAAAACTGGGGCCACAGAAAACGCGTTACAAGCCCCTTTCGCCCATCCAAAAGTGCCCCCAGTGGAAGGCTTTAGTTACAAGTGAACTCCCCAGGGGAGCCTCTATGCAGCCCCACATGCAACTTGACCCTCCTTATTCGCTCTTTCACAGCAACCCTAAATATAGCCCTAACCGGCATCGAAGATGACTGAAAAATCGGGCCAAAGAAAACGCCTTACAAGACCGTTTCACCCAAGCAAAAGTGCCCCCAAAGGAAGGCTTTGGGTACAACTGAACTCCCCAGCGGAGTCTTTATGCAGCCCCACATGCAACTGGACCCTCCCCATTCACTCTTTCACCGCAAGCCTAAATATAGCCCTCGGCGCAATGGGAGAAGACTGAAAAATCGGGCCTCAGAAAACGCATTGCAATTCCCCTTGGACCATCCAAAAGTGCCCCCAAAGGAAGGCTTTGGGTACAACTGAACTCCCCAGGGGAGCCTTTATGCAGCCCCACATGCAACTGGACCTTCCGGGTTCGCTGTTTCCGAGCAACATTAAATATAGCCCAAGCGGGCATTGGAGACAACTGAAAACTCGGGCCCCTGAAAATGCGTTGCAACCCCATTCACGCATCTAGAAATGCCCCCAAAGGAAGGCTTTGGGTACAAGTGAACTCCCCAGGGGAGCCTTTACGCAGCCCCACATGCAACTGGACCCTCCGTATTCGCTCTTTAACAGCAAGCCTAAATATAGCCCTGGCCCGCATGGCAGACGGCTGAAAACTCGGGCCCCAGAAAACGCCTTACAAGACCCTTTCACCCATCCAAAAGTGCCCCCAAAGGAAGGCTTTGGTACAACTGAACTCCCCAGGGGAGCCTTTACGCAGCCCCACATGCAACTGGACCTTCCGGGTTCGCTGTTTCCGAGCAACCCTAAATATAACACTAGCCAGCTTGGAAGAAGCCTGAAAACTCGGGCAACAGAAAAAGCGTTACAAGCCCCTTTCACCCATCCAAAAGTGCCCCCAGAGGAAGGCTTTAGTTACAAGTGAACTCCCCAGGGGAGCTTTTATGCAGCCCCACATGCAACTTGACCCTCCTTATTCGCTCTTTCACAGCAAGCCTAAATATAGCCCTAACCGGCATCGAAGATGACTGAAAAATCGGGCCAAAGAAAATGCCTTACAAGACCCTTTCACCCATCCAAAAGTGCCCCCAAAGGAAGGCTTTGGGTACAACTGAACTCCCCAGGGGAGCCTTTACGCAGCCCCACATGCAACTGGACCTTCCGGGTTCGCTGTTTCCGAGCAACATTAAATATATCCCAAGCGGGCATTGGAGACAACTGAAAACTCGGGCCCCTGAAAATGCGTTGCAACCCTATTCACCCATCTAGAAATGCCCCCAAAGGAAGGCTTTGGGTACAAGTGAACTCCCCAGGGGAGCCTTTACGCAGCCCCACATGCAACTGGACCCTCCGTATTCGCTCTTTCACAGCAAGCCTAAATATAGCCCTGGCCCGCATGGCGGACGGCTGAAAACTCGGGCCAAAGAAAACGCCTTACAAGACCCTTTCACCCATCCAAAAGTGCCCCCAAAAGAAGGCTTTGGGTACAACTGAACTCCCCAGGGGAGCCTTTACGCAGCCCCACATGCAACTGGACCCTCCGTACTCGCTCTTTCACAGCAACCCTAAATATATCCCTCGGCGCAATGGGAGAAGACTGAAAATGCGGGCCTCAGAAAACGCATTGCGATTCCCCTTGGGCCATCCAAAAGTGCCCCCAGAGGAAGGCTTTGGGTACAACTGAACTCCCCAGGGGAGCCTTTATGCAGCCCCACATGCAACTGGACCCTCCGTATTTGCTCTTTCACAGCAACCCTAAATATATCCGTAGCCGGCATCGGAGATGACTGAAGAAGCGGGCCTCAGAAAACGCATTGCGACTTTCTTTAGCCCATCCAAAAGTGCCCCCAAAGGAAGGCTTTGGGTACAAGTGAACTCCCCAGGGGAGCCTTTATGCAGCCCCACATGCAACTTGACCCTCCTTATTCGCTCTTTCACAGCAAGCCTAAATATAGCCCTAACCGGCATCGAAGATGACTGAAAAATCGGGCCAAAGAAAACGCATTACAAGACCCTTTCACCCATCCAAAAGTGCCCCCAAAGGAAGGCTTTGGGTACAACTGAACTCCCCAGGGGAGCCATTACGCAGCCCCACATGCAACTGGACCTGCCGGGTTCGCTGTTTCCGAGCAACATTAAATATAGCCCAAGCGGGCATTGGAGACAACTGAAAACTCGGGCCCCTGAAAATGGGTTGCAACCCCATTCACGCATCTAGAAATGCCCCCAAAGGAAGGCTTTGGGTACAAGTGAACTCCCCAGGGGAGCCTTTATGCAGCCCCACATGCAACTGGACCTTCCGGGTTCGCTGTTTCCGAGCAACATTAATTATAGCCCAAGCCGGCATTGGAGACAACTGAAAACTCGGGCCCCTGAAAATGCGTTGCAACCCCATTCACCCATCTAGAAATGCCCCCAAAGGAAGGCTTTGGGTACAAGTGAACTCCCCAGGGGAGCCTTTATGCAGCCCCACATGCAACTGGACCCTCCGTATTCGCTCTTTCACAGCAACCCTAAATAAACCCCTGGCCCGCATGGCAGACGGCTGAAAACTCGGGCCCCAGAAAACGCCTTACAAGACCCTTTCACCCATCCAAAAGTGCCCCCAAAGGTAGGCTTTGGGTACAACTGAACTCCCCAGGGGAGCCTTTATGCAGCCCCACATGCAACTTGACCCTCCTTATTCGCTCTTTCACAGCAAGCCTAAATATAGCCCTAACCGGCATCGAAGATGACTGAAAAATCGGGCCAAAGAAAACGCCTTACAAGACCCTTTCGCCCATCCAGAAGTGCCCCCAAAGGAAGGCTTTGGGTACAACTGAACTCCCCAGGGGAGCCTTTACGCAGCCCCACATGCAACTGGACCTTCCGGGTTCGCTGTTTCCGAGCAACCCTAAATATAACATTAGCCAGCTTGGAAGAAGCCTGAAAACTCGGGCAACAGAAAAAGCGTTACAAGCCCCTTTCGCCCATCCAAAAGTGCCCCCAGAGGAAGGCTTTAGTTACAAGTGAACTCCCCAGGGGAGCTTTATGCAGCCCCACATGCAACTTGACCCTCCTTATTCGCTCTTTCACAGCAAGCCTATATATAGCCCTAACCGGCATCGAAGATGACTGAAAAATCGGGCCAAAGAAAACGCATTACAAGACCCGTTCACCCATCCAAAAGCGCCCCCAAAGGAAGGCTTTGGGTACAACTGAACTCCCCAGGGGAGCCTTTACGCAGCCCCACATGCAACTGGACCTTCCGGGTTCGCTGTTTCCGAGCAACATTAAATATAGCCCAAGCCGGCATTGGAGACAACTGAAAACTCGGGCCCCTGAAAATGCGTTGCAACCCCATTCACCCATCTAGAAATGCCCCCAAAGGAAGGCTTTGGGTACAAGTGTACTCCCCAGGGGAGCCTTTACGCAGCCCCACATGCAACTGGACCCTCCGGGTTCGCTCTTTCACAGCAAGCCTAAATATAGCCCTGGCCCGCATGGCAGACATCTGAAAACTCGGGCCCCAGAAAACGCCTTACAAGACCCTTTCACCCATCCAAAAGTGCCCCCAAAGGAAGGCTTTGGGTACAACTGAACTCCCCAGGGGAGCCTTTATGCAGCCCCACGTGCAACTGGACCTAATGGGTTCGCTGTTTCCGAGCAAAATTAAATATAGCCCAAGTGGGCATTGGAGACAACTGAAAACTCGGGCCCCTGAAAATGCGTTGCAACCCCATTCACCCATCTAGAAATGCCCCCAAAGGAAGGCTTTGGGTACAACTGAACTCCCCAGGGGAGCCTTTACGCAGCCCCACATGCAACTGGACCCTCCGTATTTGCTCTTTCACAGCAACCCTAAATATATCCGTAGCCGGCATCGGAGATGACTGAAGAAGCGGGCCTCAGAAAACACATTGCGACTTTCTTTAGCCCATCCAAAAGTGCCCCCAAAGGAAGGCTTTGGGTACAAGTGAACTCCCCAGGGGAGCCTTTATGCAGCCCCACATGCAACTTGACCCTCCGGGTTCGCTGTTTCCGAGCAGCACTAAATATAGCCCTAGCCGGCATGGGAGACGACTGAAAACTGGGGCCCGAGAAAAGGCGTTACAAGCCCCTTTCGCCCGTCCAAAAGTGCCCCCAGAGGAAGGCTTTAGTTACAAGTGAACTCCCCAGGGGAGCCTTTATGCAGCCCCACATGCAACTTGACGCTCCTTATTCGCTCTTTCACAGCAAGCCTAAATATAGCCCTAACCGGCATCGAAGATGACTGAAAAATCGGGCCAAAGAAAACGCCTTACAAGACCCTTTCACCCATCCAAAAGTGCCCCCAAAGGAAGGCTTTGGGTACAAGTGAACTCCCCAGGGGAGCCATTACGCAGCCCCACATGCAACTGGACCTGCCGGGTTCGCTGTTTCCGAGCAACATTAAATATAGCCCAAGCGGGCATTGGAGACAACTGAAAACTCGGGCCCCTGAAAATGCGTTGCAACCCCATTCACCCATCTAGAAATGCCCCCAAAGGAAGGCTTTGGGTACAAGTGAACTCCCCAGGGGAGCCTTTATGCAGCCCCACATGCAACTGGACCTTCCGGGTTCGCTGTTTCCGAGCAACATTAATTATAGCCCAAGCCGGCATTGGAGACAACTGAAAACTCGGGCCCCTGAAAATGCGTTGCAACCCCATTCACCCATCTAGAAATGCCCCCAAAGGAAGGCTTTGGGTACAAGTGAACTCCCCAGGGGAGCCTTTATGCAGCCCCACATGCAACTGGACCCTCCGTATTCGCTCTTTCACAGCAACCCTAAATAAATCCCTGGCCCGCATGTCAGACGGCTGAAAACTCGGGCCCCAGAAAACGCCTTACAAGACCCTTTCACCCACCCAAAAGTGCCCCCAAAGGTAGGCTTTGGGTACAACTGAACTCCCCAGGGGAGCCTTTATGCAGCCCCACATGCAACTTGACCCTCCTTATTCGCTCTTTCACAGCAACCCTAAATATAGCCCTAACCGGCATCGAAGATGACTGAAAAATCGGGCCAAAGAAAACGCATTACAAGACCCGTTCACCCATCCAAAAGCGCCCCCAAAGGAAGGCTTTGGGTACAACTGAACTCCCCAGGGGAGCCTTTACGCAGCCCCACATGCAACTGGACCTTCCGGGTTCGCTGTTTCCGAGCAACATTAAATATAGCCCAAGCCGGCATTGGAGACAACTGAAAACTCGGGCCCCTGAAAATGCGTTGCAACCCCATTCACCCATCTAGGAATGCCCCCAAAGGAAGGCTTTGGGTACAATTGAACTCCCCAGGAGAGCTTTTATGCAGCCCCACATGCAACTGGACCCTCCGGGTTCGCTGTTTCCGAGCAGCACTAAATATAACCCTAGCCGGCATGGGAGACGACTGAAAACTGGGGCCCGAGAAAAGGCGTTACAAGCCCCTTTCGCCCATCGAAAAGTGCCCCCAGAGGAAGGCTTTAGTTACAAGTGAACTCCCCAGGGGAGCCTTTATGCAGCCCCACATGCCACTGGACCCTCTGGGTTCGCTGTTTCCGAGCAACACTAAGTATAGCCCTAGCCGGCATGGAAGACAACTGAAAACTCGGGCCCCTGAAAATGCGTTGCAACCCCATTCACCCATCTAGAAATGCCCCCAAAGGAAGGCTTTGGGTACAACTGAACTCCCCAGCGGAGTCTTTATGCAGCCCCACATGCAACTGGACCCTCCACGTTCACTCTTTCACCGTAGGCCTAAATATATCCCTCGGCGCAATGGGAGAAGACTGAAAAAGCGGGCCTCAGAAAACGAATTGCGATTCCCCTTTGACCATCCAAAAGTGCCCCCAAAGGAAGGCTTTGGGTACAACTGAACTCCCCAGGGGAGCTTTTATGTAGCCCCACATGCAACTGGACCTTCCGGGTTCGCTGTTTCCGAGCAACATTAAATATAGCCCAAGCGGGCATTGGAGACAACTGAAAACTCGGGCCCCTGAAAATGCGTTGCAACCCCATTCACCCATCTAGAAATGCCCCCAAAGGAAGGCTTTGGGTACAACTGAACTCCCCAGGAGAGCTTTTATGCAGCCCCACATGCAACTGGACCCTCCGGGTTCGCTGTTTCCGAGCAGCACTGAATATAGCCCTAGCCGGCATGGGAGACGACTGAAAACTGGGGCCCGAGAAAAGGCGTTACAAGCCCCTTTCGCCCATCCAAAAGTGCCCCCAGAGGAAGGCTTTAGTTACAAGTGAACTCCCCAGGGGAGCCTTTATGCAGCCCCACATGCAACTTGACCCTCCTTATTCGCTCTTTCACAGCATGCCTAAATATAGCCCTAACCGGCATCGAAGATGACTGAAAAATCGGGCCAAAGAAAACGCCTTACAAGACCCTTTCACCCATCCAAAAGTGCCCCCAAAGGAAGGCTTTGGGTACAACTGAACTCCCCAGGGGAGCCTTTACGCAGCCCCACATGCAACTGGACCTTCCGGGTTCGCTGTTTCCGAGCAACATTAAATATAACCCAAGCGGGCATTGGAGACAACTGAAAACTCGGGCCCCTGAAAATGCGTTGCAACCCCATTCACCCATCTAGAAATGCCCCCAAAGGAAGGCTTTGGGTACAACTGAACTCCCCAGGGGAGCCTTTACGCAGCCCCACATGCAACTGGACCCTCCGGGTTCGCTGTTTCCGAGCAACTCTAAATAAAACACTAGCCAGCTTGGAAGAAGCCTGAAAACTCGGGCAACAGAAAAAGCGTTACAAGCCCCTTTCGCCCATCCAAAAGTGCCCCCAGAGGAAGGCTTTAGTTACAAGTGAACTCCCCAGGGGAGCCTTTATGCAGCCCCACATGCAACTTGACCCTCCTTATTCTCTCTTTCACAGCAAGCCTAAATATAGCCCTAACCGGCATCGAAGATGACTGCAAAATCGGGCCAAAGAAAACGCCTTACAAGACCCTTTCACCCATCCAAAAGTGCCCCCAAAGGAAGGCTTTGGGTACAAGTGAACTCCCCAGGGGAGCCTTTACGCAGCCCCACATGCAACTGGACCATCCGGGTTCGCTGTTTCCGAGCAACCCTAAATATAGCCCAAGCGGGCATTGGAGAAAACTGAAAACTCGGGCCCCTGAAAATGTGTTGCAACCCCATTCACCCATCTAGAAATGCCCCCAAAGGAAGGCTTTGGGTACAACTGAACTCCCCAGGGGAGCCTTTACGCAGCCCCACATGCAACTTGACCCTCCTTATTCGCTCTTTCAAAGCAAGCCTAAATATAGCCCTAACCGGCATCGAAGATGACTGAAAAATCGGGCCTCAGAAAACGCCTTACAAGACCCCATTCACCCATCCAAAAGTGCCCACAAAGGAAGGCTTTAGTTACAAGTGAACTCCCCAGGGGAGCCATTACGCAGCCCCACATGCAACTGGACCTTCCGGGTTCGCTGTTTCCGAGCAACATTAAATATATCCCAAGCGGGCATTGGAGACAACTGAAAACTCGGGCAAATGAAAATGCGTTGCAACCCCATTCACCCATCTAGAAATGCCCCCAAAGGAAGGCTTTGGGTACAAGTGTACTCCCCAGCGGAGCCTTTACGCAGCCCCACATGCAACTGGACCCTCCGGGTTCGCTCTTTCACAGCAAGCCTAAATATAGCCCTAACCGGCATCGAAGATGACTGAAAAATCGGGCCAAAGAAAACGCCTTACAAGACCCTTTCACCCATCCAAAAGTGCCCCCAAAGGAAGGCTTTGGGTACAACTGAACTCCCCAGGGGAGCCTTTATGCAGCCCCACATGCAACTGGACCTACCGGGTTCGCTGTTTCCGAGCAACATTAAATATAGCCCAAGCGGGCATTGGAGACAACTGAAAACTCGGGCCCCTGAAAATGCGTTGCAACCCCATTCACCCATCTAGAAATGCCCCCAAAGGAAGGCTTTGGGTACAACTGAACTCCCCAGGAGAGCTTTTATGCAGCCCCACATGCAACTGGACCCTCCGGGTTCGCTGTTTCCGAGCAGCACTGAATATAGCCCTAGCCGGCATGGGAGACGACTGAAAACTGGGGCCCGAGAAAAGGCGTTACAAGCCCCTTTCGCCCATCCAAAAGTGCCCCCAGAGGAAGGCTTTAGTTACAAGTGAACTCCCCAGGGGAGCCTTTATGCAGCCCCACATGCAACTTGACCCTCCTTATTCGCTCTTTAACAGCATGCCTAAATATAGCCCTAACCGGCATCGAAGATGACTGAAAAATCGGGCCAAAGAAAACGCCTTACAAGACCCTTTCACCCATCCAAAAGTGCCCCCAAAGGAAGGCTTTGGGTACAACTGAACTCCCCAGGGGAGCCTTTACGCAGCCCCACATGCAACTGGACCTTCCGGGTTCGCTGTTTCCGAGCAACATTAAATATAACCCAAGTGGGCATTGGAGACAACTGAAAACTCGGGCCCCTGAAAATGCGTTGCAACCCCATTCACCCATCTAGAAATGCCCCCAAAGGAAGGCTTTGGGTACAACTGAACTCCCCAGGGGAGCCTTTACGCAGCCCCACATGCAACTGGACCCTCCGGGTTCGCTGTTTCCGAGCAACTCTAAATAAAACACTAGCCAGCTTGGAAGAAGCCTGAAAACTCGGGAAACAGAAAAAGCGTTACAAGCCACTTTCGCCCATCCAAAAGTGCCCCCAGAGGAAGGCTTTAGTTACAAGTGAACTCCCCAGGGGAGCCTTTATGCAGCCCCACATGCAACTTGACCCTCCTTATTCTCTCTTTCACAGCAAGCCTAAATATAGCCCTAACCGGCATCGAAGATGACTGCAAAATCGGGCCAAAGAAAACGCCTTACAAGACCCTTTCACCCATCCAAAAGTGCCCCCAAAGGAAGGCTTTGGGTACAAGTGAACTCCCCAGGGGAGCCTTTACGCAGCCCCACATGCAACTGGACCTTCCGGGTTCGCTGTTTCCGAGCAACCCTAAATATAGCCCAAGCGGGCATTGGAGAAAACTGAAAACTCGGGCCCCTGAAAATGCGTTGCAACCCCATTCACCCATCTAGAAATGCCCCCAAAGGAAGGCTTTGGGTACAACTGAACTCCCCAGGGGAGCCTTTACGCAGCCCCACATGCAACTTGACCCTCCTTATTCGCTCTTTCAAAGCAAGCATAAATATAGCCCTAACCGGCATCGAAGATGACTGAAAAATCGGGCCTCAGAAAACGCCTTACAAGACCCCATTCACCCATCCAAAAGTGCCCACAAAGGAAGGCTTTAGTTACAAGTGAACTCCCCAGGGGAGCCATTACGCAGCCCCACATGCAACTGGACCTTCCGGGTTCGCTGTTTCCGAGCAACATTAAATATATCCCAAGCGGGCATTGGAGACAACTGAAAACTCGGGCAAATGAAAATGCGTTGCAACCCCATTCACCCATCTAGAAATGCCCCCAAAGGAAGGCTTTGGGTACAAGTGTACTCCCCAGCGGAGCCTTTACGCAGCCCCACATGCAACTGGACCCTCCGGGTTCGCTCTTTCACAGCAAGCCTAAATATAGCCCTAACCGGCATCGAAGATGACTGAAAAATCGGGCCAAAGAAAACGCCTTACAAGACCCTTTCACCCATCCAAAAGTGCCCCCAGATGAAGGCTTTGGGTACAACTGAACTCCCCAGGGGAGCCTTTATGCAGCCCCACATGCAACTGGACCTACCGGGTTCGCTGTTTCCGAGCAACATTAAATATAGCCCAAGCGGGCATTGGAGACAACTGAAAACTCGGGCCCCTGAAAATGCGTTGCAACCCCATTCACCCATCTAGAAATGCCCCCAAAGGAAGGCTTTGGGTACAAGTGAACTCCCCAGGGGAGCTTTTACGCAGCCCCACATGCAACTGGACCCTCCGTATTCGCTCTTTCACAGCAACCCTAAATATAGCCCTGGCCCGCATGGCAGACGGCTGAAAACTCGGGCCCCAGAAAACGCCTGACAAGACCCTTTCACCCATCCAAAAGTGCCCCCAAAGGAAGGCTTTGGGTACAACTGAACTCCCCAGGGGAGCCTTTACGCAGCACCACATGCAACTCGACCTTCCGGGTTCGCTGTTTCCGAGCAACCCTAAATATAACACTAGCCAGCTTGGAAGAAGCCTGAAAACTCGGGCAACAGAAAAAGCGTTACAAGCCCCTTTCGCCCATCCAAAAGTGCCCCCAGAGGAAGGCTTTAGTTACAAGTGAACTCCCCAGGGGAGCCTTTATGCAGCCCCACATGCAACTTGACCCTCCTTATTCGCTCTTTCACAGCAAGCCTAAATATAGACCTAACCGGCATCGAAGATGACTGAAAAATCGGGCCAAAGAAAACGCCTTACAAGACCCTTTCACCCATCCAAAAGTGCCCCCAAAGGAAGGCTTTGGGTACAACTGAACTCCCCAGGGGAGCCTTTATGCAGCCCCACATGCAACTGGACCTACCGGGTTCGCTGTTTCCGAGCAACATTAAATATATCCCAAGCGGGCATTGGAGACAACTGAAAACTCGGGCCCCTGAAAATGCGTTGCAACCCCATTCACCCATCTAGAAATGCCCCCAAAGGAAGGCTTTGGGTACAAGTGAACTCCCCAGGGGAGCTTTTACGCAGCCCCACATGCAACTGGACCCTCCGTATTCGCTCTTTCACAGCAACCCTAAATATAGCCCTGGCCCGCATGGCAGACGGCTGAAAACTCGGGCCCCAGAAAACGCCTGACAAGACCCTTTCACCCATCCAAAAGTGCCCCCAAAGGAAGGCTTTGGGTACAACTGAACTCCCCAGGGGAGCCTTTACGCAGCACCACATGCAACTCGACCTTCCGGGTTCGCTGTTTCCGAGCAACCCTAAATATAACACTAGCCAGCTTGGAAGAAGCCTGAAAACTCGGGCAACAGAAAAAGCGTTACAAGCCCCTTTCGCCCATCCAAAAGTGCCCCCAAAGGAAGGCTTTGGGTACAAGTGAACTCCCCAGGAGAGCCTTTACGCAGCCCCACATGCAACTGGACCCTCCGTATTCGCTCTTTCACAGCAACCCTAAATATAGCCCTCGGCGCAATGGGAGAAGACTGAAAAAGCGGGCCTCAGAAAACGCATTGCGATTCCCCTT
The DNA here is from genome assembly GCF_047663525.1 of Anas platyrhynchos. Lineage (NCBI taxonomy): Eukaryota > Metazoa > Chordata > Aves > Anseriformes > Anatidae > Anas > Anas platyrhynchos. The sequence continues at coordinate 4,602,662 of NC_092596.1, forward strand.
GGACCATCCAAAAGTGCCCCCAAAGGAAGGCTTTGGGTACAACTGAACTCCCCAGGAGAGCTTTTATGCAGCCCCACATGCAACTGGACCCTCCGGGTTCGCTGTTTCCGAGCAGCACTAAATATAGCCCTAGCCGGCATGGGAGACGACTGAAAACTGGGGCCCGAGAAAAGGCGTTACAAGCCCCTTTCGCCCATCCAAAAGTGCCCCCAGAGGAAGGCTTTAGTTACAAGTGAACTCCCCAGGGGAGCCTTTATGCAGCCCCACATGCAACTTGACCCTCCTTATTCGCTCTTTCACAGCAAGCCTAAATATAGCCCTAACCGGCATCGAAGATGACTGAAAAATCGGGCCAAAGAAAACGCCTTACAAGACCCTTTCACCCATCCAAAAGTGCCCCCAAAGGAAGGCTTTGGGTACAACTGAACTCCCCAGGGGAGCCTTTACGCAGCCCCACATGCAACTGGACCTTCCGGGTTCGCTGTTTCCGAGCAACCTTTAAAAATAACACTACCCAGCTTGGAAGAAGCCTGAAAATTCGGGCAACAGAAAAAGCGTTTCAAGCCCCATTCGCCCATCCAAAAGTGCCCCCAGAGGAAGGCTTTGGGTACAAGTGAACTCCCCAGGGGAGCCTTTATGCAGCCCCACATGCAACTTGACCCTCCGTATTTGCTCTTTCACAGCAAGCCTAAATATATCCGTAGCCGGCATCGGAGATGACTGAAAAAGCGGGCCTCAGAAAACGCATTGCGACTTTCTTTCGCCCATCCAAAAGTGCCCCCAAAGGAAGGCTTTGGGTACATCTGAACTCCCCAGGGGAGCCTTTATGCAGCCCCACATGCCACTGGACCCTCTGGGTTCGCTGCTTCCGAGCTACACTAAGTATATCCCTAGCCGGCATGGAAGACAACTGAAAACTCGGGCCCCTGAAAATGCGTTGCAACCACATTCACCCATCTAGAAATGCCCCCAAAGGAAGGCTTTGGGTACAACTGAACTCACCAGCGGAGTCTTTATGCAGCCCCACATGCAACTGGACCCTCCCCGTTCACTCTTTCACCGTAGGCCTAAATATATCCCTCGGCGCAATGGGAGAAGACTGAAAAAGCGGGCCTCAGAAAACGAATTGCGATTCCCCTTTGACCATCCAAAAGTGCCCCCAAAGGAAGGCTTTGGGTACAACTGAACTCCCCAGGGGAGCCTTTACGCAGCCCCACATGCAACTGGACCTTCCGGGTTCGCTGTTTCCGAGCAACCCTAAATATAGCCCAAGCGGGCATTGGAGACAACTGAAAACTCGGGCCCCTGAAAATGTGTTGCAACCCCATTCACCCATCTAGAAATGCCCCCAAAGGAAGGCTTTGGGTACAACTGAACTCCCCAGGAGAGCTTTTATGCAGCCCCACATGCAACTGGACCCTCCGGGTTCGCTGTTTCCGAGCAGCACTAAATATAGCCCTAGCCGGCATGGGAGACGACTGAAAACTGGGGCCCGAGAAAAGGCGTTACAAGCCCCTTTCGCCCATCCAAAAGTGCCCCCAGAGGAAGGCTTTAGTTACAAGTGAACTCCCCAGGGGAGCCTTTATGCAGCCCCACATGCAACTTGACCCTCCTTATTCGCTCTTTCACAGCATGCCTAAATATAGCCCTAACCGGCATCGAAGATGACTGAAAAATCGGGCCAAAGAAAACGCCTTACAAGACCCTTTCACCCATCCAAAAGTGCCCCCAAAGGAAGGCTTTGGGTACAACTGAACTCCCCAGGGGAGCCTTTATGCAGCCCCACATGCAACTGGACCCTCTGGGTTCGCTGTTTCCGAGCAACACTAAGTATAGCCCTAGCCGGCATGGGAGACAACTGAAAACTCGGGCCCCTGAAAATGCGTTGCAACCCCATTCACCCATCTAGAAATGCCCCCAAAGGAAGGCTTTGGGTACAAGTGAACTCCCCAGGGGAGCCTTTACGCAGCCCCACATGCAACTGGACCTTCCGGGTTCGCTGTTTCCGAGCAACCCTATATATAACAGTAGCCAGCTTGGAAGAAGCCTGAAAACTCGGGCAACAGAAAAAGCGTTACAAGCCCCTTTCGCCCATCCAAAAGTGCCCCCAGAGGAAGGCTTTAGTTACAAGTGAACTCCCCAGGGGAGCCTTTATGCAGCCCCACATGCAACTTGACCCTCCGTATTCGCTCTTTCACAGCAAGCCTAAATATAGCCCTAACCGGCATCGAAGATGACTGAAAAATCGGGCCAAAGAAAACGCCTTACAAGACCCTTTCACCCATCCAAAAGTGCCCCCAAAGGAAGGCTTTGGGTACAACTGAACTCCCCAGGGGAGCCTTTATGCAGCCCCACATGCAACTGGACCCTCCGGGTTCGCTGTTTCCGAGCAGCACTAAATATAGCCCTAGCCGGCATAGGAGACGACTGAAAACTGGGGCCACAGAAAACGCGTTACAAGCCCCTTTCGCCCATCCAAAAGTGCCCCCAGAGGAAGGCTTTAGTTACAAGTGAACTCCCCAGGGGAGCTTTTATGCAGCCCCACATGCAACTTGACCCTCCTTATTCGCTCTTTCATAGCAAGCCTAAATATAAACAGAACCGGCATCGAAGATGACTGAAAAATCGGGCCAAAGAAAACGCCTTACAAGACCCTTTCACCCATCCAAAAGTGCCCCCAAAGGAAGGCTTTGGGTACAACTGAACTCCCCAGGGGAGCCTTTACGCAGCCCCACATGCAACTGGACCCTCTGGGTTCGCTCTTTCCGAGCAACACTAAGTATATCCCTAGCCGGCATGGGAGACAACTGAAAACTCGGGCCCCTGAAAATGCGTTGCAACCCCATTCACCCATCTAGAAATGCCCCCAAAGGAAGGCTTTGGGTACAACTGAACTCCCCAGGGGAGCCTTTACGCAGCCCCACATGCAACTGGACCTTCCGGGTTCGCTGTTTCCGAGCAACCCTAAATATAACACTAGCCAGCTTGGAAGAAGCCTGAAAACTCAGGCAACAGAAAAAGCGTTACAAGCCCCTTTCGCCCATCCAAAAGTGCCCCCAGAGGAAGGCTTTAGTTACAAGTGAACTCCCCAGGGGAGCCTTTATGCAGCCCCACATGCAACTTGACCCTCCTTATTCGCTCTTTCACAGCAAGCCTAAATATAGCCCTAACCGGCATCGAAGATGACTGAAAAATCGGGCCAAAGAAAACGCCTTACAAGACCCTTTCACCCATCCAAAAGTGCCCCCAAAGGAAGGCTTTGGGTACAACTGAACTCCCCAGGGGAGCCTTTACGCAGCCCCACATGCAACTGGACCTTCCGGGTTCGCTGTTTCCGAGCAACCCTATATATAACAGTAGCCAGCTTGGAAGAAGCCTGAAAACTCGGGCAACAGAAAAAGCGTTACAAGCCCCTTTCGCCCATCCAAAAGTGCCCCCAGAGGAAGGCTTTAGTTACAAGTGAACTCCCCAGGGGAGCCTTTATGCAGCCCCACATGCAACTTGACCCTCCGTATTCGCTCTTTCACAGCAAGCCTAAATATAGCCCTAACCGGCATCGAAGATGACTGAAAAATCGGGCCAAAGAAAACGCCTTACAAGACCCTTTCACCCATCCAAAAGTGCCCCCAAAGGAAGGCTTTGGGTACAACTGAACTCCCCAGGGGAGCCTTTATGCAGCCCCACATGCAACTGGACCCTCCGGGTTCGCTGTTTCCGAGCAGCACTAAATATAGCCCTAGCCGGCATAGGAGACGACTGAAAACTGGGGCCACAGAAAACGCGTTACAAGCCCCTTTCGCCCATCCAAAAGTGCCCCCAGAGGAAGGCTTTAGTTACAAGTGAACTCCCCAGGGGAGCTTTTATGCAGCCCCACATGCAACTTGACCCTCCTTATTCGCTCTTTCATAGCAAGCCTAAATATAACCCGAACCGGCATCGAAGATGACTGAAAAATCGGGCCAAAGAAAACGCCTTACAAGACCCTTTCACCCATCCAAAAGTGCCCCCAAAGGAAGGCTTTGGGTACAACTGAACTCCCCAGGGGAGCCTTTACGCAGCCCCACATGCAACTGGACCCTCTGGGTTCGCTCTTTCCGAGCAACACTAAGTATATCCCTAGCCGGCATGGGAGACAACTGAAAACTCGGGCCCCTGAAAATGCGTTGCAACCCCATTCACCCATCTAGAAATGCCCCCAAAGGAAGGCTTTGGGTACAACTGAACTCCCCAGGGGAGCCTTTACGCAGCCCCACATGCAACTGGACCTTCCGGGTTCGCTGTTTCCGAGCAACCCTAAATATAACACTAGCCAGCTTGGAAGAAGCCTGAAAACTCAGGCAACAGAAAAAGCGTTACAAGCCCCTTTCGCCCATCCAAAAGTGCCCCCAGAGGAAGGCTTTAGTTACAAGTGAACTCCCCAGGGGAGCCTTTATGCAGCCCCACATGCAACTTGACCCTCCTTATTCGCTCTTTCACAGCAAGCCTAAATATAGCCCTAACCGGCATCGAAGATGACTGAAAAATCGGGCCAAAGAAAACGCCTTACAAGACCCTTTCACCCATCCAAAAGTGCCCCCAAAGGAAGGCTTTGGGTACAACTGAACTCCCCAGGGGAGCCTTTACGCAGCCCCACATGCAACTGGACCCTCTGGGTTCGCTCTTTCCGAGCAACACTAAGTATATCCCTAGCCGGCATGGGAGACAACTGAAAACTCGGGCCCCTGAAAATGCGTTGCAACCCCATTCACCCATCTAGAAATGCCCCCAAAGGAAGGCTTTGGGTACAACTGAACTCCCCAGGGGAGCCTTTACGCAGCCCCACATGCAACTGGACCTTCCGGGTTCGCTGTTTCCGAGCAACCCTAAATATAACACTAGCCAGCTTGGAAGAAGCCTGAAAACTCAGGCAACAGAAAAAGCGTTACAAGCCCCTTTCGCCCATCCAAAAGTGCCCCCAGAGGAAGGCTTTAGTTACAAGTGAACTCCCCAGGGGAGCCTTTATGCAGCCCCACATGCAACTTGACCCTCCTTATTCGCTCTTTCACAGCAAGCCTAAATATAGCCCTAACCGGCATCGAAGATGACTGAAAAATCGGGCCAAAGAAAACGCCTTACAAGACCCTTTCACCCATCCAAAAGTGCCCCCAAAGGAAGGCTTTGGGTACAACTGAACTCCCCAGGGGAGCCTTTACGCAGCCCCACATGCAACTGGACCTTCCGGGTTCGCTGTTTCCGAGCAACCCTATATATAACAGTAGCCAGCTTGGAAGAAGCCTGAAAACTCGGGCAACAGAAAAAGCGTTACAAGCCCCTTTCGCCCATCCAAAAGTGCCCCCAGAGGAAGGCTTTAGTTACAAGTGAACTCCCCAGGGGAGCCTTTATGCAGCCCCACATGCAACTTGACCCTCCGTATTCGCTCTTTCACAGCAAGCCTAAATATAGCCCTAACCGGCATCGAAGATGACTGAAAAATCGGGCCAAAGAAAACGCCTTACAAGACCCTTTCACCCATCCAAAAGTGCCCCCAAAGGAAGGCTTTGGGTACAAGTGAACTCCCCAGGGGAGCCTTTATGCAGCCCCACATGCAACTGGACCCTCCGGGTTCGCTGTTTCCGAGCAGCACTAAATATAGCCCTAGCCGGCATAGGAGACGACTGAAAACTGGGGCCACAGAAAACGCGTTACAAGCCCCTTTCGCCCATCCAAAAGTGCCCCCAGAGGAAGGCTTTAGTTACAAGTGAACTCCCCAGGGGAGCCTTTATGCAGCCCCACATGCAACTTGACCCTCCGTATTCGCTCTTTCATAGCAAGCCTAAATATAACCCGAACCGGCATCGAAGATGACTGAAAAATCGGGCCAAAGAAAACGCCTTACAAGACCCTTTCACCCATCCAAAAGTGCCCCCAAAGGAAGGCTTTGGGTACAACTGAACTCCCCAGGGGAGCCTTTACGCAGCCCCACATGCAACTGGACCCTCTGGGTTCGCTCTTTCCGAGCAACACTAAGTATATCCCTAGCCGGCATGGGAGACAACTGAAAACTCGGGCCCCTGAAAATGCGTTGCAACCCCATTCACCCATCTAGAAATGCCCCCAAAGGAAGGCTTTGGGTACAACTGAACTCCCCAGGGGAGCCTTTACGCAGCCCCTCATGCAACTGGACCTTCCGGGTTCGCTGTTTCCGAGCAACCCTAAATATAACACTAGCCAGCTTGGAAGAAGCCTGAAAACTCAGGCAACAGAAAAAGCGTTACAAGCCCCTTTCGCCCATCCAAAAGTGCCCCCAGAGGAAGGCTTTAGTTACAAGTGAACTCCCCAGGGGAGCCTTTATGCAGCCCCACATGCAACTTGACCCTCCTTATTCGCTCTTTCACAGCAAGCCTAAATATAGCCCTAACCGGCATCGAAGATGACTGAAAAATCGGGCCAAAGAAAACGCCTTACAAGACCCTTTCACCCATCCAAAAGTGCCCCCAAAGGAAGGCTTTGGGTACAACTGAACTCCCCAGGGGAGCCTTTACGCAGCCCCACATGCAACTGGACCTTCCGGGTTCGCTGTTTCCGAGCAACCTTTAAAAATAACACTACCCAGCTTGGAAGAAGCCTGAAAATTCGGGCAACAGAAAAAGCGTTTCAAGCCCCATTCGCCCATCCAAAAGTGCCCCCAGAGGAAGGCTTTGGGTACAACTGAACTCCCCAGGGGAGCCTTTATGCAGCCCCACATGCAACTTGACCCTCCGTATTTGCTCTTTCACAGCAAGCCTAAATATATCCGTAGCCGGCATCGGAGATGACTGAAAAAGCGGGCCTCAGAAAACGCATTGCGACTTTCTTTCGCCCATCCAAAAGTGCCCCCAAAGGAAGGCTTTGGGTACATCTGAACTCCCCAGGGGAGCCTTTATGCAGCCCCACATGCCACTGGACCCTCTGGGTTCGCTGCTTCCGAGCTACACTAAGTATATCCCTAGCCGGCATGGAAGACAACTGAAAACTCGGGCCCCTGAAAATGCGTTGCAACCCCATTCACCCATCTAGAAATGCCCCGAAAGGAAGGCTTTGGGTACAACTGAACTCACCAGCGGAGTCTTTATGCAGCCCCACATGCAACTGGACCCTCCCCGTTCACTCTTTCACCGTAGGCCTAAATATATCCCTCGGCGCAATGGGAGAAGACTGAAAAAGCGGGCCTCAGAAAACGAATTGCGATTCCCCTTTGACCATCCAAAAGTGCCCCCAAAGGAAGGCTTTGGGTACAACTGAACTCCCCAGGGGAGCTTTTATGTAACCCAAATGCAACTGGACCTTCCGGGTTCGCTGTTTCCGAGCAACATTAAATATAGCCCAAGCGGGCATTGGAGACAACTGAAAACTCGGGCCCCTGAAAATGCGTTGCAACCCCATTCACCCATCTAGAAATGCCCCCAAAGGAAGGCTTTGGGTACAACTGAACTCCCCAGGGGAGCCTTTACGCAGCCCCACATGCAACTGGACCTTCCGGGTTCGCTGTTTCCGAGCAACTCTAAATAAAACACTAGCCAGCTTGGAAGAAGCCTGAAAACTCGGGCAACAGAAAAAGCGTTACAAGCCACTTTCGCCCATCCAAAAGTACCCCCAGAGGAAGGCTTTAGTTACAAGTGAACTCCCCAGTGGAGCCTTTATGCAGTCCAACATGCAACTTGACCCTCCTTATTCGCTCTTTCACAGCAAGCCTAAATATAGCCCTAACCGGCATCGAAGATGACTGAAAAATCGGGCCAAAGAAAACGCCTTACAAGACCCTTTCACCCATCCAAAAGTGCCCCCAAAGGAAGGCTGTGGGTACAACTGAACTCCCCAGGGGAGCCTTTACGCAGCCCCACATGCAACTGGACCTTCCGGGTTCGCTGTTTCCGAGCAACATTAAATAGAGCCCAAGCGGGCATTGGAGACAACTGAAAACTCGGGCCCCTGAATATGCGTTGCAACCCCATTCACCCATCTAGAAATGCCCCCAAAGGAAGGCTTTGGGTACAAGTGAACTCCCCAGGGGAGCCTTTATGCAGCCCCACATGCAACTGGACCCTCTGGGTTCGCTGTTTCCGAGCAACACTAAGTATAGCCCTAGCCGGCATGGGAGACAACTGAAAACTCGGGCCCCTGAAAATGCGTTGCAACCCCATTCACCCATCTAGAAATGCCCCCAAAGGAAGGCTTTGGGTACAAGTGAACTCCCCAGGGGAGCCTTTACGCAGCCCCACATGCAACTGGACCTTCCGGGTTCGCTGTTTCCGAGCAACCCTAAATATAACACTAGCCAGCTTGGAAGAAGCCTGAAAACTCGGGCAACAGAAAAAGCGTTACAAGCCCCTTTCGCCCATCCAAAAGTGCCCCCAGAGGAAGGCTTTAGTTACAAGTGAACTCCCCAGGGGAGCCTTTATGCAGCCCCACATGCAACTTGACCCTCCGTATTCGCTCTTTCACAGCAAGCCTAAATATAGCCCTAACCGGCATCGAAGATGACTGAAAAATCGGGCCAAAGAAAAGGCCTTACAAGACCCTTTCACCCATCCAAAAGTGCCCCCAAAGGAAGGCTTTGGGTACAACTGAACTCCCCAGGGGAGCCTTTATGCAGCCCCACATGCAACTGGACCCTCCGGGTTCGCTGTTTCCGAGCAGCACTAAATATAGCCCTAGCCGGCATAGGAGACGACTGAAAACTGGGGCCACAGAAAACGCGTTACAAGCCCCTTTCGCCCATCCAAAAGTGCCCCCAGAGGAAGGCTTTAGTTACAAGTGAACTCCCCAGGGGAGCTTTTATGCAGCCCCACATGCAACTTGACCCTCCTTATTCGCTCTTTCACAGCAAGCCTAAATATAACCCGAACCGGCATCGAAGATGACTGAAAAATCGGGCCAAAGAAAACGCCTTACAAGACCCTTTCACCCATCCAAAAGTGCCCCCAAAGGAAGGCTTTGGGTACAACTGAACTCCCCAGGGGAGCCTTTATGCAGCCCCACATGCAACTGGACCCTCTGGGTTCGCTCTTTCCGAGCAACACTAAGTATAGCCCTAGCCGGCATGGGAGACAACTGAAAACTCGGGCCCCTGAAAATGCGTTGCAACCCCATTCACCCATCTAGAAATGCCCCCAAAGGAAGGCTTTGGGTACAACTGAACTCCCCAGGGGAGCCTTTACGCAGCCCCACATGCAACTGGACCTTCCGGGTTCGCTGTTTCCGAGCAACCCTAAATATAACACTAGCCAGCTTGGAAGAAGCCTGAAAACTCAGGCAACAGAAAAAGCGTTACAAGCCCCTTTCGCCCATCCAAAAGTGCCCCCAGAGGAAGGCTTTAGTTACAAGTGAACTCCCCAGGGGAGCCTTTATGCAGCCCCACATGCAACTGGACCCTCCGTATTCGCTCTTTCACAGCAAGCCTAAATATAGCCCTGGACCGCATGGCAGACGGCTGAAAACTCGGGCCCCAGAAAACGCCTTACAAGACCCTTTCACCCATCCAAAAGTGCCCCCAAAGGAAGGCTTTGGGTACAAGTGAACTCCCCAGGGGAGCCTTTATGCAGCCCCACATGCAACTGGACCCTCCGGGTTCGCTCTTTCACAGCAAGCCTAAATATAGCCCTAACCGGCATCGAAGATGACTGAAAAATCGGGCCAAAGAAAACGCCTTACAAGACCCTTTCACCCATCCAAAAGTGCCCCCAGAGGAAGGCTTTGGGTACAACTGAACTCCCCAGGAGAGCCTTTATGCAGCCCCACATGCAACTGGACCTTCCGGGTTCGCTGTTTCCGAGCAACCCTAAATATAACATTAGCCAGCTTGGAAGAAGCCTGAAAACTCGGGCAACAGAAAAAGCGTTACAAGCCCCTTTCGCCCATCCAAAAGTGCCCCCAGAGGAAGGCTTTAGTTACAAGTGAACTCCCCAGGGGAGCCTTTATGCAGCCCCACATGCAACTTGACCCTCCTTGTTCGCTCTTTCACAGCAAGCCTAAATATAGCCGTAACCGGCATCGAAGATGACTGAAAAATCGGGCCAAAGAAAACGCCTTACAAGACCCTTTCACCCATTCAAAAGTGCCACCAGAGGAAGGCTTTGGGTACAACTGAACTCCCCAGGAGAGCCTTTACGCAGCCCCACATGCAACTGGACCCTCCGTATTCGCTCTTTCACAGCAAGCCTAAATATAGCCCTCGGCGCAATGGGAGAAGACTGAAAAAGCGGGCCTCAGAAAACGCATTGCGATTCCCCTTGGAACATCCAAAAGTGCCCCCAAAGGAAGGCTTTGGGTACAACTGAACTCCCCAGGAGAGCTTTTATGCAGGCCCACATGCAACTGGACCCTCCGGGTTCGCTGTTTCTGAGCAGCACGAAATATAGCCCTAGCCGGCATGGGAGACGACTGAAAACTGGGGCCCGAGAAAAGGCGTTACAAGCCCCTTTCGCCCATCCAAAAGTGCTCCCAGAGGAAGGCTTTAGTTACAAGTGAACTCCCCAGGGGAGCCTTTATGCAGCCCCACATGCAACTTGACCCTCCTTATTCACTCTTTCACAGCAAGCCTAAATATAGCCCTAACCGGCATCGAAGATGACTGAAAAATCGGGCCAAAGAAAACGCCTTACAAGACCCTTTCACCCATCCAAAAGTGCCCCCAAAGGAAGGCTTTGGGTACAACTGATATCCCCAGGGGAGCCATTACGCAGCCCCACATGCAACTGGACCTTCCGGGTTCGCTGTTTCCGAGCAACCCTAAATATAACACTAGCCAGCTTGGAAGAAGCCTGAAAACTCGGGCAACAGAAAAAGCGTTACAAGCCCCTTTCGCCCATCCAAAAGTGCCCCCAGAGGAAGGCTTTAGTTACAAGTGAACTCCCCAGGGGAGCCTTTATGCAGCCCCACATGCAACTTGACCCTCCTTATTCGCTCTTTCACAGCAAGCCTAAATATAGCCCTAACCGGCATCGAAGATGACTGAAAAATCGGGCCAAAGAAAACACCTTACAAGACCCTTTCACCCATCCAAAAGTGCCCCCAAAGGAAGGCTTTGGGTACAACTGAACTCCCCAGGGGAGCCTTTACGCAGCCCCACATGCAACTGGACCTTCCGGGTTCGCTGTTTCCGAGCAACATTAAATATAGCCCAAGCGGGCATTTGAGACAACTGAAAACTCGGGCCCCTGAAAATGCGTTGCAACCCCATTCACCCATCTAGAAAAGCCCCCAAAGGAAGGCTTTGGGTACAAGTGAACTCCCCAGGGGAGCCTTTACGCAGCCCCACATGCAACTGGACCCTCCGTATTCGCTCTTTCACAGCAAGCCCAAATATAGCCCTGGCCCGCATGGCAGACGGCTGAAAACTCGGGCCCCAGAAAACGCCTTACAAGACCCTTTCACCCATCCAAAAGTGCCCCCAAAGGAAGGCTTTGGGTACAACTGAACTCCCCAGGGGAGCCTTTACGCAGCCCCACATGCAACTGGACCTTCCGGGTTCGCTGTTTCCGAGCAACCCTAAATATAACACTAGCCAGCTTGGAAGAAGCCTGAAAACTCGGGCAACAGAAAAAGCGTTACAAGCCCCTTTCGCCCTTCCAAAAGTGCCCCCAGAGGAAGGCTTTAGTTACAAGTGAACTCCCCAGGGGAGCCTTTATGCAGCCCCACATGCAACTTGACCCTCCTTATTCTCTCTTTCACAGCAAGCCTAAATATAGCCCTAACCGGCATCGAAGATGACTGAAAAATCGGGCCAAAGAAAACGCCTTACAAGACCCTTTCACCCATCCAAAAGTGCCCCCAGAGGAAGGCTTTGGGTACAAGTGAACTCCCCAGGGGAGCCTTTACGCAGCCCCACATGCAACTGGACCTTCCGGGTTCGCTGTTTCCGAGCAACCCTAAATATAACACTAGCCAGCTTGGAAGAAGCCTGAAAACTCGGGCAACAGAAAAAGCGTTACAAGCCCCTTTCGCCCATCCAAAAGTGCCCCCAGAGGAAGGCTTTAGTTACAAGTGAACTCCCCAGGGGTGCCTTTATGCAGCCCCACATGCAACTGGACCTTCCGGGTTCGCTCTTTCACAGCAACCCTAAATATAGCCCTAACCGGCATTGAAGATGACTGAAAAATCGGGCAACAGAAAACGCCTTACAAGACCCTTTCACCCATCCAAAAGTGCCCCCAAAGGAAGGCTTTGGGTACAACTGAACTCCCCAGGGGAGCCTTTACGCAGCCCCACATGCAACTGGACCTTCCGGGTTCGCTGTTTCCGAGCAACCCTAAATATAACACTAGCCAGCTTGGAAGAAGCCTGAAAACTCGGGCAACAGAAAAAGCGTTACAAGCCCCTTTCGCCCATCCAAAAGTGCCCCCAGATGAAGGCTTTAGTTACAAGTGAACTCCCCAGGGGAGCCTTTATGCAGCCCCACATGCAACTTGACCCTCCTTATTCGCTCTTTCACAGCAAGCCTAAATATAGCCCTAACCGGCATCGAAGATGACTGAAAAATCGGGCCAAAGAAAACGCCTTACAAGACCCTTTCACCCATCCAAAAGTGCCCCCAGAGGAAGGCTTTAGTTACAAGTGAACTCCCCAGGGGAGCCTTTATGCAGCCCCACATGCAACTGGACCCTCCGTATTCGCTCTTTCACAGCAACCCTAAATATAGCCCTGGACCGCATGGCAGACGGCTGAAAACTCGGGCCCCAGAAAACGCCTTACAAGACCCTTTCACCCATCCAAAAGTGCCCCCAAAGGAAGGCTTTGGGTACAAGTGAACTCCCCAGGGGAGCCTTTATGCAGCCCCACATGCAACTGGACCCTCCGGGTTCGCTCTTTCACAGCAAGCCTAAATATAGCCCTAACCGGCATCGAAGATGACTGAAAAATCGGGCCAAAGAAAACGCCTTACAAGACCCTTTCACCCATCCAAAAGTGCCCCCAAAGGAAGGCTTTGGGTACAACTGAACTCCCCAGGAGAGCCTTTATGCAGCCCCACATGCAACTGGACCTTCCGGGTTCGCTGTTTCCGAGCAACCCTAAATATAACATTAGCCAGCTTGGAAGAAGCCTGAAAACTCGGGCAACAGAAAAAGCGTTACAAGCCCCTTTCGCCCATCCAAAAGTGCCCCCAGAGGAAGGCTTTAGTTACAAGTGAACTCCCCAGGGGAGCCTTTATGCAGCCCCACATGCAACTTGACCCTCCTTGTTCGCTCTTTCACAGCAAGCCTAAATATAGCCGTAACCGGCATCGAAGATGACTGAAAAATCGGGCCAAAGAAAACGCCTTACAAGACCCTTTCACCCATCCAAAAGTGCCCCCAAAGGAAGGCTTTGGGTACAACTGAACTCCCCAGGAGAGCCTTTACGCAGCCCCACATGCAACTGGACCCTCCGTATTCGCTCTTTCACAGCAAGCCTAAATATAGCCCTCGGCGCAATGGGAGAAGACTGAAAAAGCGGGCCTCAGAAAACGCATTGCGATTCCCCTTGGAACATCCAAAAGTGCCCCCAAAGGAAGGCTTTGGGTACAACTGAACTCCCCAGGAGAGCTTTTATGCAGCCCCACATGCAACTGGACCCTCCGGGTTCGCTGTTTCCGAGCAGCACTAAATATAACACTAGCCGGCATGGGAGACGACTGAAAACTGGGGCCCGAGAAAAGGCGTTACAAGCCCCTTTCGCCCATCCAAAAGTGCCCCCAGAGGAAGGCTTTAGTTACAAGTGAACTCCCCAGGGGAGCCTTTATGCAGCCCCACATGCAACTTGACCCTCCTTATTCGCTCTTTCACAGCAAGCCTAAATATAGCCCTAACCGGCATCGAAGATGACTGAAAAATCGGGCCAAAGAAAACGCCTTACAAGACCCTTTCACCCATCCAAAAGTGCCCCCAGAGGAAGGCTTTAGTTACAAGTGAACTCCCCAGGGGAGCCTTTATGCAGCCCCACATGCAACTGGACCCTCCGTATTCGCTCTTTCACAGCAACCCTAAATATAGCCCTGGACCGCATGGCAGACGGCTGAAAACTCGGGCCCCAGAAAACGCCTTACAAGACCCTTTCACCCATCCAAAAGTGCCCCCAAAGGAAGGCTTTGGGTACAAGTGAACTCCCCAGGGGAGCCTTTATGCAGCCCCACATGCAACTGGACCCTCCGGGTTCGCTCTTTCACAGCAAGCCTAAATATAGCCCTAACCGGCATCGAAGATGACTGAAAAATCGGGCCAAAGAAAACGCCTTACAAGACCCTTTCACCCATCCAAAAGTGCCCCCAAAGGAAGGCTTTGGGTACAACTGAACTCCCCAGGAGAGCCTTTATGCAGCCCCACATGCAACTGGACCTTCCGGGTTCGCTGTTTCCGAGCAACCCTAAATATAACATTAGCCAGCTTGGAAGAAGCCTGAAAACTCGGGCAACAGAAAAAGCGTTACAAGCCCCTTTCGCCCATCCAAAAGTGCCCCCAGAGGAAGGCTTTAGTTACAAGTGAACTCCCCAGGGGAGCCTTTATGCAGCCCCACATGCAACTTGACCCTCCTTGTTCGCTCTTTCACAGCAAGCCTAAATATAGCCGTAACCGGCATCGAAGATGACTGAAAAATCGGGCCAAAGAAAACGCCTTACAAGACCCTTTCACCCATCCAAAAGTGCCCCCAAAGGAAGGCTTTGGGTACAACTGAACTCCCCAGGAGAGCCTTTACGCAGCCCCACATGCAACTGGACCCTCCGTATTCGCTCTTTCACAGCAAGCCTAAATATAGCCCTCGGCGCAATGGGAGAAGACTGAAAAAGCGGGCCTCAGAAAACGCATTGCGATTCCCCTTGGAACATCCAAAAGTGCCCCCAAAGGAAGGCTTTGGGTACAACTGAACTCCCCAGGAGAGCTTTTATGCAGCCCCACATGCAACTGGACCCTCCGGGTTCGCTGTTTCCAAGCAGCACTAAATATAACACTAGCCGGCATGGGAGACGACTGAAAACTGGGGCCCGAGAAAAGGCGTTACAAGCCCCTTTCGCCCATCCAAAAGTGCCCCCAGAGGAAGGCTTTAGTTACAAGTGAACTCCCCAGGGGAGCCTTTATGCAGCCCCACATGCAACTTGACCCTCCTTATTCACTCTTTCACAGCAAGCCTAAATATAGCCCTAACCGGCATCGAAGATGACTGAAAAATCGGGCCAAAGAAAACGCCTTACAAGACCCTTTCACCCATCCAAAAGTGCCCCCAAAGGAAGGCTTTGGGTACAACTGATATCCCCAGGGGAGCCATTACGCAGCCCCACATGCAACTGGACCTTCCGGGTTCGCTGTTTCCGAGCAACCCTAAATATAACACTAGCCAGCTTGGAAGAAGCCTGAAAACTCGGGCAACAGAAAAAGCGTTACAAGCCCCTTTCGCCCATCCAAAAGTGCCCCCAGAGGAAGGCTTTAGTTACAAGTGAACTCCCCAGGGGAGCCTTTATGCAGCCCCACATGCAACTTGACCCTCCTTATTCGCTCTTTCACAGCAAGCCTAAATATAGCCCTAACCGGCATCGAAGATGACTGAAAAATCGGGCCAAAGAAAACGCCTTACAAGACCCTTTCACCCATCCAAAAGTGCCCCCAAAGGAAGGCTTTGGGTACAACTGAACTCCCCAGGGGAGCCTTTACGCAGCCCCACATGCAACTGGACCTTCCGGGTTCGCTGTTTCCGAGCAACATTAAATATAGCCCAAGCGGGCATTGGAGACAACTGAAAACTCGGGCCCCTGAAAATGCGTTGCAACCCCATTCACCCATCTAGAAATGCCCCCAAAGGAAGGCTTTGGGTACAAGTGAACTCCCCAGGGGAGCCTTTACGCAGCCCCACATGCAACTGGACCCTCCGTATTCGCTCTTTCACAGCAAGCCCAAATATAGCCCTGGCCCGCATGGCAGACGGCTGAAAACTCGGGCCCCAGAAAACGCCTTACAAGACCCTTTCACCCATCCAAAAGTGCCCCCAAAGGAAGGCTTTGGGTACAACTGAACTCCCCAGGGGAGCCTTTACGCAGCCCCACATGCAACTGGACCTTCCGGGTTCACTGTTTCCGAGCAACCCTAAATATAACACTAGCCAGCTTGGAAGAAGCCTGAAAACTCGGGCAACAGAAAAAGCGTTACAAGCCCCTTTCGCCCTTCCAAAAGTGCCCCCAGAGGAAGGCTTTAGTTACAAGTGAACTCCCCAGGGGAGCCTTTATGCAGCCCCACATGCAACTTGACCCTCCTTATTCGCTCTTTCACAGCAAGCCTAAATATAGCCCTAACCGGCATCGAAGATGACTGAAAAATCGGGCCAAAGAAAACGCCTTACAAGACCTTTTCACCCATCCAAAAGTGCCCCCAGAGGAAGGCTTTGGGTACAACTGAACTCCCCAGGGGAGCCTTTACGCAGCCCCACATGCAACTGGACCTTCCGGGTTCGCTGTTTCCGAGCAACCCTAAATATAACACTAGCCAGCTTGGAAGAAGCCTGAAAACTCGGGCAACAGAAAAAGCGTTACAAGCCCCTTTCGCCCATCCAAAAGTGCCCCCAGAAGAAGGCTTTAGTTACAAGTGAACTCCCCAGGGGTGCCTTTATGCAGCCCCACATGCAACTGGACCTTCCGGGTTCGCTCTTTCACAGCAAGCCAAAATATAGCCCTAACCGGCATTGAAGATGACTGAAAAATCGGGCAACAGAAAACGCCTTACAAGACCCTTTCACCCATCCAAAAGTGCCCCCAAAGGAAGGCTTTGGGTACAACTGAACTCCCCAGGGGAGCCTTTACGCAGCCCCACATGCAACTGGACCTTCCGGGTTCGCTGTTTCCGAGCAACCCTAAATATAACACTAGCCAGCTTGGAAGAAGCCTGAAAACTCGGGCAACAGAAAAAGCGTTACAAGCCCCTTTCGCCCATCCAAAAGTGCCCCCAGATGAAGGCTTTAGTTACAAGTGAACTCCCCAGGGGAGCCTTTATGCAGCCCCACATGCAACTTGACCCTCCTTATTCGCTCTTTCACAGCAAGCCTAAATATAGCCCTAACCGGCATCGAAGATGACTGAAAAATCGGGCCAAAGAAAACGCCTTACAAGACCCTTTCACCCATCCAAAAGTGCCCCCAAAGGAAGGCTTTGGGTACAACTGAACTCCCCAGGGGAGCCATTACGCAGCCCCACATGCAACTGGACCTTCCGGGTTCGCTGTTTCCGAGCAACATTAAATATAACCCAAGCGGGCTTTGCAGACAACTGAAAACTCGGGCCCCTGAAAATGTGTTGCAACCCCATTCACCCATCTAGAAATGCCCCCAATGGAAGGCTTTGGGTACAAGTGAACTCCCCAGGGGAGCCTTTACGCAGCCCCACATGCAACTGGACGCTCCGTATTCGCTCTTTCACAGCAAGCCCAAATATAGCCCTGGCCCGCATGGCAGACGGCTGAAAACTCGGGCCCCAGAAAACGCCTTACAAGACCCTTTCACCCATCCAAAAGTGCCCCCAAAGGAAGGCTTTGGGTACAACTGAACTCCCCAGGGGAGCCTTTACGCAGCCCCACATGCAACTGGACCTTCCGGGTTCGCTGTTTCCGAGCAACCCTAAATATAACACTAGCCAGCTTGGAAGAAGCCTGAAAACTCGGGCAACAGAAAAAGCGTTACAAGACCCTTTCACCCATCCAAAAGTGCCCCCAAAGGAAGGCTTTGGGTACAACTGAACTCCCCAGGAGAGCCTTTACGCAGCCCCACATGCAACTGGACCCTCCGTATTCGCTCTTTCACAGCAAGCCTAAATATAGCCCTCGGCGCAATGGGAGAAGACTGAAAAAGCGGGCCTCAGAAAACGCATTGCGATTCCCCTTGGAACATCCAAAAGTGCCCCCAAAGGAAGGCTTTGGGTACAACTGAACTCCCCAGGAGAGCTTTTATGCAGCCCCACATGCAACTGGACCCTCCGGGTTCGCTGTTTCCAAGCAGCACTAAATATAACACTAGCCGGCATGGGAGACGACTGAAAACTGGGGCCCGAGAAAAGGCGTTACAAGCCCCTTTCGCCCATCCAAAAGTGCCCCCAGAGGAAGGCTTTAGTTACAAGTGAACTCCCCAGGGGAGCCTTTATGCAGCCCCACATGCAACTTGACCCTCCTTATTCACTCTTTCACAGCAAGCCTAAATATAGCCCTAACCGGCATCGAAGATGACTGAAAAATCGGGCCAAAGAAAACGCCTTACAAGACCCTTTCACCCATCCAAAAGTGCCCCCAAAGGAAGGCTTTGGGTACAACTGATATCCCCAGGGGAGCCATTACGCAGCCCCACATGCAACTGGACCTTCCGGGTTCGCTGTTTCCGAGCAACCCTAAATATAACACTAGCCAGCTTGGAAGAAGCCTGAAAACTCGGGCAACAGAAAAAGCGTTACAAGCCCCTTTCGCCCATCCAAAAGTGCCCCCAGAGGAAGGCTTTAGTTACAAGTGAACTCCCCAGGGGAGCCTTTATGCAGCCCCACATGCAACTTGACCCTCCTTATTCGCTCTTTCACAGCAAGCCTAAATATAGCCCTAACCGGCATCGAAGATGACTGAAAAATCGGGCCAAAGAAAACGCCTTACAAGACCCTTTCACCCATCCAAAAGTGCCCCCAAAGGAAGGCTTTGGGTACAACTGAACTCCCCAGGGGAGCCTTTACGCAGCCCCACATGCAACTGGACCTTCCGGGTTCGCTGTTTCCGAGCAACATTAAATATAGCCCAAGCGGGCATTGGAGACAACTGAAAACTCGGGCCCCTGAAAATGCGTTGCAACCCCATTCACCCATCTAGAAATGCCCCCAAAGGAAGGCTTTGGGTACAAGTGAACTCCCCAGGGGAGCCTTTACGCAGCCCCACATGCAACTGGACCCTCCGTATTCGCTCTTTCACAGCAAGCCCAAATATAGCCCTGGCCCGCATGGCAGACGGCTGAAAACTCGGGCCCCAGAAAACGCCTTACAAGACCCTTTCACCCATCCAAAAGTGCCCCCAAAGGAAGGCTTTGGGTACAACTGAACTCCCCAGGGGAGCCTTTACGCAGCCCCACATGCAACTGGACCTTCCGGGTTCGCTGTTTCCGAGCAACCCTAAATATAACACTAGCCAGCTTGGAAGAAGCCTGAAAACTCGGGCAACAGAAAAAGCGTTACAAGCCCCTTTCGCCCTTCCAAAAGTGCCCCCAGAGGAAGGCTTTAGTTACAAGTGAACTCCCCAGGGGAGCCTTTATGCAGCCCCACATGCAACTTGACCCTCCTTATTCGCTCTTTCACAGCAAGCCTAAATATAGCCCTAACCGGCATCGAAGATGACTGAAAAATCGGGCCAAAGAAAACGCCTTACAAGACCTTTTCACCCATCCAAAAGTGCCCCCAGAGGAAGGCTTTGGGTACAACTGAACTCCCCAGGGGAGCCTTTACGCAGCCCCACATGCAACTGGACCTTCCGGGTTCGCTGTTTCCGAGCAACCCTAAATATAACACTAGCCAGCTTGGAAGAAGCCTGAAAACTCGGGCAACAGAAAAAGCGTTACAAGCCCCTTTCGCCCATCCAAAAGTGCCCCCAGAAGAAGGCTTTAGTTACAAGTGAACTCCCCAGGGGTGCCTTTATGCAGCCCCACATGCAACTGGACCTTCCGGGTTCGCTCTTTCACAGCAAGCCAAAATATAGCCCTAACCGGCATTGAAGATGACTGAAAAATCGGGCAACAGAAAACGCCTTACAAGACCCTTTCACCCATCCAAAAGTGCCCCCAAAGGAAGGCTTTGGGTACAACTGAACTCCCCAGGGGAGCCTTTACGCAGCCCCACATGCAACTGGACCTTCCGGGTTCGCTGTTTCCGAGCAACCCTAAATATAACACTAGCCAGCTTGGAAGAAGCCTGAAAACTCGGGCAACAGAAAAAGCGTTACAAGCCCCTTTCGCCCATCCAAAAGTGCCCCCAGATGAAGGCTTTAGTTACAAGTGAACTCCCCAGGGGAGCCTTTATGCAGCCCCACATGCAACTTGACCCTCCTTATTCGCTCTTTCACAGCAAGCCTAAATATAGCCCTAACCGGCATCGAAGATGACTGAAAAATCGGGCCAAAGAAAACGCCTTACAAGACCCTTTCACCCATCCAAAAGTGCCCCCAAAGGAAGGCTTTGGGTACAACTGAACTCCCCAGGGGAGCCATTACGCAGCCCCACATGCAACTGGACCTTCCGGGTTCGCTGTTTCCGAGCAACATTAAATATAACCCAAGCGGGCTTTGCAGACAACTGAAAACTCGGGCCCCTGAAAATGTGTTGCAACCCCATTCACCCATCTAGAAATGCCCCCAATGGAAGGCTTTGGGTACAAGTGAACTCCCCAGGGGAGCCTTTACGCAGCCCCACATGCAACTGGACGCTCCGTATTCGCTCTTTCACAGCAAGCCCAAATATAGCCCTGGCCCGCATGGCAGACGGCTGAAAACTCGGGCCCCAGAAAACGCCTTACAAGACCCTTTCACCCATCCAAAAGTGCCCCCAAAGGAAGGCTTTGGGTACAACTGAACTCCCCAGGGGAGCCTTTACGCAGCCCCACATGCAACTGGACCTTCCGGGTTCGCTGTTTCCGAGCAACCCTAAATATAACACTAGCCAGCTTGGAAGAAGCCTGAAAACTCGGGCAACAGAAAAAGCGTTACAAGCCCCTTTCGCCCATCCAAAAGTGCCCCCAGAGGAAGGCTTTAGTTACAAGTGAACTCCCCAGGGGTGCCTTTATGCAGCCCCACATGCAACTGGACCTTCCGGGTTCGCTCTTTCACAGCAAGCCAAAATATAGCCCTAACCGGCATTGAAGATGACTGAAAAATCGGGCAACAGAAAACGCCTTACAAGACCCTTTCACCCATCCAAAAGTGCCCCCAAAGGAAGGCTTTGGGTACAACTGAACTCCCCAGGGGAGCCTTTACGCAGCCCCACATGCAACTGGACCTTCCGGGTTCGCTGTTTCCGAGCAACCCTAAATATAACACTAGCCAGCTTGGAAGAAGCCTGAAAACTCGGGCAACAGAAAAAGCGTTACAAGCCCCTTTCGCCCATCCAAAAGTGCCCCCAGATGAAGGCTTTAGTTACAAGTGAACTCCCCAGGGGAGCCTTTATGCAGCCCCACATGCAACTTGACCCTCCTTATTCGCTCTTTCACAGCAAGCCTAAATATAGCCCTAACCGGCATCGAAGATGACTGAAAAATCGGGCCAAAGAAAACGCCTTACAAGACCCTTTCACCCATCCAAAAGTGCCCCCAAAGGAAGGCTTTGGGTAAAACTGAACTCCCCAGGGGAGCCATTACGCAGCCCCACATGCAACTGGACCTTCCGGGTTCGCTGTTTCCGAGCAACATTAAATATAACCCAAGCGGGCTTTGCAGACAACTGAAAACTCGGGCCCCTGAAAATGTGTTGCAACCCCATTCACCCATCTAGAAATGCCCCCAAAGGAAGGTTTTGGGTACAAGTGAACTCCCCAGGGGAGCCTTTACGCAGCCCCACATGCAACTGGACGCTCCGTATTCGCTCTTTCACAGCAAGCCCACATATAGCCCTGGCCCGCATGGCAGACGGCTGAAAACTCGGGCCCCAGAAAACGCCTTACAAGACCCTTTCACCCATCCAAAAGTGCCCCCAAAGGAAGGCTTTGGGTACAACTGAACTCCCCAGGGGAGCCTTTACGCAGCCCCACATGCAACTGGACCTTCCGGATTCGCTGTTTCCGAGCAACCCTAAATATAACACTAGCCAGCTTGGAAGAAGCCTGAAAACTCGGGCAACAGAAAAAGCGTTACAAGCCCCTTTCGCCCTTCCAAAAGTGCCCCCAGAGGAAGGCTTTAGTTACAAGTGAACTCCCCAGGGGAGCCTTTATGCAGCCCCACATGCAACTTGACCCTCCTTATTCTCTCTTTCACAGCAAGCCTAAATATAGCCCTACCCGGCATCGAAGATGACTGAAAAATCGGGCCAAAGAAAACGCCTTACAAGACCCTTTCACCCATTCAAAAGTGCCCCCAGAGGAAGGCTTTGGGTACAACTGAACTCCCCAGGGGAGCCTTTACGCAGCCCCACATGCAACTGGACCTTCCGGGTTCGCTGTTTCCGAGCAACATTAAATATATCCCAAGCGGGCATTGGAAACAACTGAAAACTCGGGCCCCTGAAAATGCGTTGCAACCCCATTCACCCATCTAGAAATGCCCCCAGAGGACGGCTTTGGGTACAACTGAACTCCCCAGGGGAGCCTTTACGCAGCCCCACATGCAACTGGACCTTCCGGGTTCTCTGTTTCCGAGCAACATTAAATATAGCCCAAGCCGGCATTGGAGACAACTGAAAACTCGGGCCCCTGAAAATGCGTTGCAACCCCATTCACCCATCTAGAAATGCCCCCAAAGGAAGGCTTTGGGTACAAGTGAACTCCCCAGGGGAGCCTTTACGCAGCCCCACATGCAACTGGACCCTCCTTATTCGCTGTTTCCGAGCAACCCTAAATATAACACTAGCCAGCTTCGAAGAAGCCTGAAAACTCGGGCAACAGAAAAAGCGTTACAAGCCCCTTTCACCCATCCAAAAGTGCCCCCAGAGGAAGGCTTTAGTTACAAGTGAACTCCCCAGGGGAGTCTTTATGCAGCCCCACATGCAACTGGACCCTCCGTATTTGCTCTTTCACAGCAAGCCTAAATATATCCGTAGCCGGCATCGGATATGACTGAAGAAGCGGGCCTCAGAAAACGCATTGCGACTTTCTTTGGCCCATCCAAAAGTGCCCCCAAAGGAAGGCTTTGGGTACATCTGAACTCCCCAGGGGAGCCTTTATGCAGCCCCACATGCAACTGGACCCTCTGGGTTCGCTGTTTCCGAGCAACACTAAGTATAGCCCTAGCCGGCATGGGAGACAACTGAAAACTCGGGTCCCTGAAAATGCGTTGCAACCCCATTCACCCATCTAGAAATGCCCCCAAAGGAAGGCTTTGGGTACAACTGAACTCCCCAGCGGAGTCTTTATACAGCCCCACATGCAACTGGACCCTCCCTGTTCACTCTTTCACCGTAATCCTAAATATATCCCTCGGCGCAATGGGAGAAGACTGAAAAAGCGGGCCTCAGAAAACGAATTGCGATTCCCCTTGGAACATCCAAAACTGCACCCAAAGGAAGGCTTTGGGTACAAGTGAACTCCCCAGGGGAGCTTTTATGCAGCCCCACATGCAACTGGACCTTCCGGGTTCGCTGTTTCCGAGCAACATTAAATATAGCCCAAGCCGGCATTGGAGACAACTGAAAACTCGGGCCCCTGAAAATGCGTTTCAACCCCATTCACCCATCTAGAAATGCCCCCAAAGGAAGGCTTTGGGTACAAGTGAACTCCCCAGGGGAGCCTTTACGCAGCCCCACATGCAACTGGACCTTCCGGGTTCGCTGTTTCCGAGCAACCCTAAATATAACACTAGCCAGCTTGGAAGAAGCCTGAAAACTCGGGCAACAGAAAAAGCGTTACAAGCCCCTTTCGCCCATCCAAAAGTGCCCCCAGAGGAAGGCTTTAGTTACAAGTGAACTCCCCAGGGGAGCCTTTACGCAGCCCCACATGCAACTTGACCCTCCTTATTCGCTCTTTCACAGCAAGCCTAAATATAGCCCTAACCGGCATTGAAGATGACTGAAAAATCGGGCCAAATAAAACGCCATACAAGACCCTTTCACCCATCCAAAAGTGCCCCCAAAGGAAGGCTTTGGGTACAAGTGAACTCCCCAGGGGAGCCTTTACGCAGCCCCACATGCAACTGGACCTTCCGGGTTCACTGTTTCCGAGCAACCCTAAATATAACACTAGCCAGCTTGGAAGAAGCCTGAAAACTCGGGCAACAGAAAAAGCGTTACAAGCCCCTTTCGCCCATCCAAAAGTGCCCCCAGAGGAAGGCTTTAGTTACAAGTGAACTCCCCAGGGGAGCCTTTATGCCTCCCCACATGCAACTTGACCCTCCTTATTCACTCTTTCACAGCAAGCCTAAATATAGCCCTAACCGGCATCGAAGATGACTGAAAAATTGGGCCAAAGAAAATGCCTTACAAGACCCTTTCACCCATCCAAAAGTGCCCCCAAAGGAAGGCTTTGGGTACAAGTGAACTCCCCAGGGGAGCCTTTACGCAGCCCCACATGCAACTGGACCTTCCGGGTTCGCTGTTTCCGAGCAACCCTAAATATAATACTAGCCAGCTTGGAAGAAGCCTGAAAACTCGGGCAACAGAAAAAGTGTTACAAGCCCCTTTCGCCCATCAAAAAGTGCCCCCAGAGGAAGGCTTTAGTTACAAGTGAACTCCCCAGGGGAGCCTTTATGCAGCCCCACATGCAACTTGACCCTCCTTATTCGCTCTTTCACAGCAAGCCTAAATATAGCCCTAACCGGCATCGAAGATGACTGAAAAATCGGGCCAAAGAAAACGCCTTACAAGACCCTTTCACCCATCCAAAAGTGCCCCCAAAGGAAGGCTTTGGGTACAACTGAACTCCCCAGGGGAGCCTTTACGCAGCCCCACATGCAAAAGGACCTTCCGGGTTCGCTGTTTCCGAGCAACCTTTAAAAATAACACTACCCAGCTTGGAAGAAGCCTGATAACTCGGGCCCCAGAAAACGCGTTTCAAGCCCCATTCGCCCATCCAAAAGTGCCCCCAAAGGAAGGCTTGGGTACAGCTGAACTCCCCAGGGGAGCCTTTATGCAGCCCCACATGCAACTGGACCCTCCGTATTTGCTCTTTCACAGCAAGCCTAAATATATCCGTAGCCGGCATCGGATATGACTGAAGAAGCGGGCCTCAGAAAACGCATTGCGACTTTCTTTCGCCCATCCAAAAGTGCCCCCAAAGGAAGGCTTTGGGTACATCTGAACTCCCCAGGGGAGCCTTTATGCAGCCCCACATGCAACTGGACGCTCCGTATTCGCTATTTCACAGCAAGCCCAAATATAGCCCTGGCCCGCATGGCAGACGGCTGAAAACTCGGGCCCCAGAAAACGCCTTACAAGACCCTTTCACCCATCCAAAAGTGCCCCCAAAGGAAGGCTTTGGGTACAACTGAACTCCCCAGGGGAGCCTTTACGCAGCCCCACATGCAACTGGACCTTCCGGGTTCGCTGTTTCCGAGCAACCCTAAATATAACACTAGCCAGCTTGGAAGAAGCCTGAAAACTCGGGCAACAGAAAAAGCGTTACAAGCCCCTTTCGCCCTTCCAAAAGTGCCCCCAGAGGAAGGCTTTAGTTACAAGTGAACTCCCCAGGGGAGCCTTTATGCAGCCCCACATGCAACTTGACCCTCCTTATTCGCTCTTTCACAGCAAGCCTAAATATATCCCTACCCGGCATCGAAGATGACTGAAAAATCGGGCCAAAGAAAACGCCTTACAAGACCCTTTCACCCATTCAAAAGTGCCCCCAGAGGAAGGCTTTGGGTACAACTGAACTCCCCAGGGGAGCCTTTACGCAGCCCCACATGCAACTGGACCTTCCGGGTTCGCTGTTTCCGAGCAACATTAAATATATCCCAAGCGGGCATTGGAAACAACTGAAAACTCGGGCCCCTGAAAATGCGTTGCAACCCCATTCACCCATCTAGAAATGCCCCCAGAGGACGGCTTTGGGTACAACTGAACTCCCCAGGGGAGCCTTTACGCAGCCCCACATGCAACTGGACCTTCCGGGTTCTCTGTTTCCGAGCAACATTAAATATAGCCCAAGCCGGCATTGGAGACAACTGAAAACTCGGGCCCCTGAAAATGCGTTGCAACCCCATTCACCCATCTAGAAATGCCCCCAAAGGAAGGCTTTGGGTACAAGTGAACTCCCCAGGGGAGCCTTTACGCAGCCCCACATGCAACTGGACCCTCCTTATTCGCTGTTTCCGAGCAACCCTAAATATAACACTAGCCAGCTTCGAAGAAGCCTGAAAACTCGGGCAACAGAAAAAGCGTTACAAGCCCCTTTCGCCCATCCAAAAGTGCCCCCAGAGGAAGGCTTTAGTTACAAGTGAACTCCCCAGGGGAGTCTTTATGCAGCCCCACATGCAACTGGACCCTCCGTATTTGCTCTTTCACAGCAAGCCTAAATATATCCGTAGCCGGCATCGGATATGACTGAAGAAGCGGGCCTCAGAAAACGCATTGCGACTTTCTTTGGCCCATCCAAAAGTGCCCCCAAAGGAAGGCTTTGGGTACATCTGAACTCCCCAGGGGAGCCTTTATGTAGCCCCACATGCAACTGGACCCTCTGGGTTCGCTGTTTCCGAGCAACACTAAGTATAGCCCTAGCCGGCATGGGAGACAACTGAAAACTCGGGCCCCTGAAAATGCGTTGCAACCCCATTCACCCATCTAGAAATGCCCCCAAAGGAAGGCTTTGGGTACAACTGAACTCCCCAGCGGAGTCTTTATACAGCCCCACATGCAACTGGACCCTCCCTGTTCACTCTTTCACCGTAATCCTAAATATATCCCTCGGCGCAATGGGAGAAGACTGAAAAAGCGGGCCTCAGAAAACGAATTGCGATTCCCCTTGCAACATCCAAAACTGCACCCAAAGGAAGGCTTTGGGTACAAGTGAACTCCCCAGGGGAGCTTTTATGCAGCACCACATGCAACTGGACCTTCCGGGTTCGCTGTTTCCGAGCAACATTAAATATAGCCCAAGCCGGCATTGGAGACAACTGAAAACTCGGGCCCCTGAAAATGCGTTGCAACCCCATTCACCCATCTAGAAATGCCCCCAAAGGAAGGCTTTGGGTACAAGTGAACTCCCCAGGGGAGCCTTTACGCAGCCCCACATGCAACTGGACCTTCCGGGTTCGCTGTTTCCGAGCAACCCTAAATATAACACTAGCCAGCTTGGAAGAAGCCTGAAAACTCGGGCAACAGAAAAAGCGTTACAAGCCCCTTTCGCCCATCCAAAAGTGCCCCCAGAGGAAGGCTTTAGTTACAAGTGAACTCCCCAGGGGAGCCTTTACGCAGCCCCACATGCAACTTGACCCTCCTTATTCGCTCTTTCACAGCAAGCCTAAATATAGCCCTAAACGGCATTGAAGATGACTGAAAAATCGGGCCAAATAAAACGCCTTACAAGACCCTTTCACCCATCCAAAAGTGCCCCCAAAGGAAGGCTTTGGGTACAAGTGAACTCCCCAGGGGAGCCTTTACGCAGCCCCACATGCAACTGGACCTTCCGGGTTCACTGTTTCCGAGCAACCCTAAATATAACACTAGCCAGCTTGGAAGAAGCCTGAAAACTCGGGCAACAGAAAAAGCGTTACAAGCCCCTTTCGCCCATCCAAAAGTGCCCCCAGAGGAAGGCTTTAGTTACAAGTGAACTCCCCAGGGGAGCCTTTATGCCTCCCCACATGCAACTTGACCCTCCTTATTCACTCTTTCACAGCAAGCCTAAATATAGCCCTAACCGGCATCGAAGATGACTGAAAAATTGGGCCAAAGAAAATGCCTTACAAGACCCTTTCACCCATCCAAAAGTGCCCCCAAAGGAAGGCTTTGGGTAAAACTGAACTCCCCAGGGGAGCCATTACGCAGCCCCACATGCAACTGGACCTTCCGGGTTCGCTGTTTCCGAGCAACATTAAATATAACCCAAGCGGGCTTTGCAGACAACTGAAAACTCGGGCCCCTGAAAATGTGTTGCAACCCCATTCACCCATCTAGAAATGCCCCCAAAGGAAGGTTTTGGGTACAAGTGAACTCCCCAGGGGAGCCTTTACGCAGCCCCACATGCAACTGGACGCTCCGTATTCGCTCTTTCACAGCAAGCCCAAATATAGCCCTGGCCCGCATGGCAGACGGCTGAAAACTCGGGCCCCAGAAAACGCCTTACAAGACCCTTTCACCCATCCAAAAGTGCCCCCAAAGGAAGGCTTTGGGTACAACTGAACTCCCCAGGGGAGCCTTTACGCAGCCCCACATGCAACTGGACCTTCCGGATTCGCTGTTTCCGAGCAACCCTAAATATAACACTAGCCAGCTTGGAAGAAGCCTGAAAACTCGGGCAACAGAAAAAGCGTTACAAGCCCCTTTCGCCCTTCCAAAAGTGCCCCCAGAGGAAGGCTTTAGTTACAAGTGAACTCCCCAGGGGAGCCTTTATGCAGCCCCACATGCAACTTGACCCTCCTTATTCTCTCTTTCACAGCAAGCCTAAATATAGCCCTACCCGGCATCGAAGATGACTGAAAAATCGGGCCAAAGAAAACGCCTTACAAGACCCTTTCACCCATTCAAAAGTGCCCCCAGAGGAAGGCTTTGGGTACAACTGAACTCCCCAGGGGAGCCTTTACGCAGCCCCACATGCAACTGGACCTTCCGGGTTCGCTGTTTCCGAGCAACATTAAATATATCCCAAGCGGGCATTGGAAACAACTGAAAACTCGGGCCCCTGAAAATGCGTTGCAACCGCATTCACCCATCTAGAAATGCCCCCAGAGGACGGCTTTGGGTACAACTGAACTCCCCAGGGGAGCCTTTACGCAGCCCCACATGCAACTGGACCTTCCGGGTTCTCTGTTTCCGAGCAACATTAAATATAGCCCAAGCCGGCATTGGAGACAACTGAAAACTCGGGCCCCTGAAAATGCGTTGCAACCCCATTCACCCATCTAGAAATGCCCCCAAAGGAAGGCTTTGGGTACAAGTGAACTCCCCAGGGGAGCCTTTACGCAGCCCCACATGCAACTGGACCCTCCTTATTCGCTGTTTCCGAGCAACCCTAAATATAACACTAGCCAGCTTCGAAGAAGCCTGAAAACTCGGGCAACAGAAAAAGCGTTACAAGCCCCTTTCACCCATCCAAAAGTGCCCCCAGAGGAAGGCTTTAGTTACAAGTGAACTCCCCAGGGGAGTCTTTATGCAGCCCCACATGCAACTGGACCCTCCGTATTTGCTCTTTCACAGCAAGCCTAAATATATCCGTAGCCGGCATCGGATATGACTGAAGAAGCGGGCCTCAGAAAACGCATTGCGACTTTCTTTGGCCCATCCAAAAGTGCCCCCAAAGGAAGGCTTTGGGTACATCTGAACTCCCCAGGGGAGCCTTTATGCAGCCCCACATGCAACTGGACCCTCTGGGTTCGCTGTTTCCGAGCAACACTAAGTATAGCCCTAGCCGGCATGGGAGACAACTGAAAACTCGGGTCCCTGAAAATGCGTTGCAACCCCATTCACCCATCTAGAAATGCCCCCAAAGGAAGGCTTTGGGTACAACTGAACTCCCCAGCGGAGTCTTTATACAGCCCCACATGCAACTGGACCCTCCCTGTTCACTCTTTCACCGTAATCCTAAATATATCCCTCGGCGCAATGGGAGAAGACTGATAAAGCGGGCCTCAGAAAACGAATTACGATTCCCCTTGGAACATCCAAAACTGCACCCAAAGGAAGGCTTTGGGTACAAGTGAACTCCCCAGGGGAGCTTTTATGCAGCCCCACATGCAACTGGACCTTCCGGGTTCGCTGTTTCCGAGCAACATTAAATATAGCCCAAGCCGGCATTGGAGACAACTGAAAACTCGGGCCCCTGAAAATGCGTTGCAACCCCATTCACCCATCTAGAAATGCCCCCAAAGGAAGGCTTTGGGTACAAGTGAACTCCCCAGGGGAGCCTTTACGCAGCCCCACATGCAACTGGACCTTCCGGGTTCGCTGTTTCCGAGCAACCCTAAATATAACACTAGCCAGCTTGGAAGAAGCCTGAAAACTCGGGCAACAGAAAAAGCGTTACAAGCCCCTTTCGCCCATCCAAAAGTGCCCCCAGAGGAAGGCTTTAGTTACAAGTGAACTCCCCAGGGGAGCCTTTACGCAGCCCCACATGCAACTTGACCCTCCTTATTCGCTCTTTCACAGCAAGCCTAAATATAGCCCTAACCGGCATTGAAGATGACTGAAAAATCGGGCCAAATAAAACGCCATACAAGACCCTTTCACCCATCCAAAAGTGCCCCCAAAGGAAGGCTTTGGGTACAACTGAACTCCCCAGGGGAGCCTTTACGCAGCCCCACATGCAACTGGACCTTCCGGGTTCACTGTTTCCGAGAAACCCTAAATATAACACTAGCCAGCTTGGAAGAAGCCTGAAAACTCGGGCAACAGAAAAAGCGTTACAAGCCCCTTTCGCCCATCCAAAAGTGCCCCCAGAGGAAGGCTTTAGTTACAAGTGAACTCCCCAGGGGAGCCTTTATGCCTCCCCACATGCAACTTGACCCTCCTTATTCACTCTTTCACAGCAAGCCTAAATATAGCCCTAACCGGCATCGAAGATGACTGAAAAATTGGGCCAAAGAAAATGCCTTACAAGACCCTTTCACCCATCCAAAAGTGCCCCCAAAGGAAGGCTTTGGGTACAACTGAACTCCCCAGGGGAGCCTTTACGCAGCCCCACATGCAACTGGACCTTCCGGGTTCGCTGTTTCCGAGCAACCCTAAATATAATACTAGCCAGCTTGGAAGAAGCCTGAAAACTCGGGCAACAGAAAAAGTGTTACAAGCCCCTTTCGCCCATCAAAAAGTGCCCCCAGAGGAAGGCTTTAGTTACAAGTGAACTCCCCAGGGGAGCCTTTATGCAGCCCCACATGCAACTGGACCCTCCTTATTCGCTCTTTCACAGCAAGCCTAAATATAGCCCTAACCGGCATCGAAGATGACTGAAAAATCGGGCCAAAGAAAACGCCTTACAAGACCCTTTCACCCATCCAAAAGTGCCCCCAAAGGAAGGCTTTGGGTACAACTGAACTCCCCAGGGGAGCCTTTACGCAGCCCCACATGCAAAAGGACCTTCCGGGTTCGCTGTTTCCGAGCAACCTTTAAAAATAACACTACCCAGCTTGGAAGAAGCCTGAAAATTCGGGCAACAGAAAAAGCGTTTCAAGCCCCATTCGCCCATCCAAAAGTGCCCCCAGAGGAAGGCTTGGGTACAGCTGAACTCCCCAGGGGAGCCTTTATGCAGCCCCACATGCAACTGGACCCTCCGTATTTGCTCTTTCACAGCAAGCCTAAATATATCCGTAGCCGGCATCGGATATGACTGAAGAAGCGGGCCTCAGAAAACGCATTGCGACTTTCTTTCGCCCATCCAAAAGTGCCCCCAAAGGAAGGCTTTGGGTACATCTGAACTCCCCAGGGGAGCCTTTATGCAGCCCCACATGCAACTGGACGCTCCGTATTCGCTATTTCACAGCAAGCCCAAATATAGCCCTGGCCCGCATGGCAGACGGCTGAAAACTCGGGCCCCAGAAAACGCCTTACAAGACCCTTTCACCCATCCAAAAGTGCCCCCAAAGGAAGGCTTTGGGTACAACTGAACTCCCCAGGGGAGCCTTTACGCAGCCCCACATGCAACTGGACCTTCCGGGTTCGCTGTTTCCGAGCAACCCTAAATATAACACTAGCCAGCTTGGAAGAAGCCTGAAAACTCGGGCAACAGAAAAAGCGTTACAAGCCCCTTTCGCCCTTCCAAAAGTGCCCCCAGAGGAAGGCTTTAGTTACAAGTGAACTCCCCAGGGGAGCCTTTATGCAGCCCCACATGCAACTTGACCCTCCTTATTCGCTCTTTCACAGCAAGCCTAAATATATCCCTACCCGGCATCGAAGATGACTGAAAAATCGGGCCAAAGAAAACGCCTTACAAGACCCTTTCACCCATTCAAAAGTGCCCCCAGAGGAAGGCTTTGGGTACAACTGAACTCCCCAGGGGAGCCTTTACGCAGCCCCACATGCAACTGGACCTTCCGGGTTCGCTGTTTCCGAGCAACATTAAATATATCCCAAGCGGGCATTGGAAACAACTGAAAACTCGGGCCCCTGAAAATGCGTTGCAACCCCATTCACCCATCTAGAAATGCCCCCAGAGGACGGCTTTGGGTACAACTGAACTCCCCAGGGGAGCCTTTACGCAGCCCCACATGCAACTGGACCTTCCGGGTTCTCTGTTTCCGAGCAACATTAAATATAGCCCAAGCCGGCATTGGAGACAACTGAAAACTCGGGCCCCTGAAAATGCGTTGCAACCCCATTCACCCATCTAGAAATGCCCCCAAAGGAAGGCTTTGGGTACAAGTGAACTCCCCAGGGGAGCCTTTACGCAGCCCCACATGCAACTGGACCTTCCGGGTTCGCTGTTTCCGAGCAACCCTAAATATAACACTAGCCAGCTTGGAAGAAGCCTGAAAACTCGGGCAACAGAAAAAGCGTTACAAGCCCCTTTCGCCCATCCAAAAGTGCCCCCAGAGGAAGGCTTTAGTTACAAGTGAACTCCCCAGGGGAGCCTTTATGCAGCCCCACATGCAACTTGACCCTCCTTATTCGCTCTTTCACAGCAAGCCTAAATATAGCCCTAACCGGCATCGAAGATGACTTAAAAATCGGGCCAAAGAAAACGCCTTACAAGACCCTTTCACCCATCCAAAAGTGCCCCCAAAGGAAGGCTTTGGGTACAAGTGAACTCCCCAGGGGAGCCTTTACGCAGCCCCACATGCAAAAGGACCTTCCGGGTTCGCTGTTTCCGAGCAACCTTTAAAAATAACACTACCCAGCTTGGAAGAAGCCTGAAAATTCGGGCAACAGAAAAAGCGTTTCAAGCCCCATTCGCCCATCCAAAAGTGCCCCCAGAGGAAGGCTTGGGTAAAACTGAACTCCCCAGGGGAGCCTTTATGCAGCCCCACATGCAACTGGACCCTCCGTATTTGCTCTTTCACAGCAAGCCTAAATATATCCGTAGCCGGCATCGGATATGACTGAAGAAGCGGGCCTCAGAAAACGCATTGCGACTTTCTTTCGCCCATCCAAAAGTGCCCCCAAAGGAAGGCTTTGGGTACATCTGAACTCCGCAGGGGAGCCTTTATGCAGCCCCACATGCAACTGGACCCTCTGGGTTCGCTCTTTCCGAGCAACACTAAGTATAGCCCTAGCCGGCATGGGAGACAACTGAAAACTCGGGCCCCTGAAAATGCGTTGCAACCCCATTCACCCATCTAGAAATGCCCCCAAAGGAAGGCTTTGGGTACAACTGAACTCCCCAGGGGAGTCTTTATGCAGCCCCACATGCAACTGGACCCTCCCCGTTCACTCTTTCACCGTAATCCTAAATATATCCCTCGGCGCAATGGGAGAAGACTGAAAAAGCGGGCCTCAGAAAACCAATTGCGATTCCCCTTGCAACATCCAAAACTGCACCCAAAGGAAGGCTTTGGGTACAAGTGAACTCCCCAGGGGAGCTTTTATGCAGCCCCACATGCAACTGGACCCTCCGGGTTCGCTGTTTCCGAGCAGCACTAAATATAACACTAGCCAGCTTGGAAGAAGCCTGAAAACTCGGGCCACAGAAAACGCGTTACAAGCCCCTTTCGCCCATCCAAAAGTGCCCCCAGAGGAAGGCTTTAGTTACAAGTGAACTCCCCAGGGGAGCCTTTATGCAGCCCCACATGCAACTTGACCCTCCTTATTCGCTCTTTCACAGCAAGCCTAAATATAACCCTAACCGGCATTGAAGATGACTGAAAAATCGGGCCAAAGAAAACGCCTTACAAGACCCTTTCACCCATCCAAAAGTGCCCCCAAGTGTTGGCTTTGGGTACAACTGAACTCCCCAGGGGAGCCATTACGCAGCCCCACATGCAACTGGACCTTCCGGGTTCGCTGTTTCCGAGCAACATTAAATATAGCCCAAGACGGCATTGGAGACAACTGAAAACTCGGGCCCCAGAAAACACCTTTCAAGACCCTTTCACCCATCCAAAAGTGCCCCCAAAGGAAGGCTTTGGGTACAACTGAACTCCCCAGGGGAGCCTTTATGCAGCCCCACATGCAACTGGACCCTCTGGGTTCGCTGTTTCCGAGCAACCCTAAATATAACACTAGCCAGCTTGGAAGAAGCCTGAAAACTAGGGCAACAGAAAATGCGTTACATGCCCCTTTCGCCCATCCAAAAGTGCCCCCAGAGGAAGGCTTTAGTTACAAGTGAACTCCCCAGGGGAGCCTTTACGCAGCCCCACATGCAACTTGACCCTCCTTATTCGCTCTTTCACAGTAAGGCTAAATATAGCCCTAACCGGCATCGAAGATGACTGAAAAATCGGGCCAAAGAAAACGCCTTACAAGACCCGTTCACCCATCCAAAAGTGCCCCCAAAGGAAGGCTTTGGGTACAACTGAACTCCCCAGGGGAGCCTTTACGCAGCCCCACGTGCAACTGGACCTTCCGTGTTCGCTGTTTCCGAGCAACCTTTAAAAATAACACTAGCCAGCTTGGAAGAAGCCTGAAAATTCGGGCAACAGAAAAAGCCTTTCAAGCCCCATTCGCCCATCCAAAAGTGACCCCAGAGGAAGGCTTGGGTACAACTGAACTCCCCAGGGGAGCCTTTACGCAGCCCCACATGCAACTGGACCCTCCGTATTTGCTCTTTCACAGCAAGCCTAAATATATCCGTAGCCTGCATCGGATATGACTGAAGAAGCGGGCCTCAGAAAACGCATTGTGACTTTCTTTCGCCCATCCAAAAGTGCCCCCAAAGGAAGGCTTTGGGTACATCTGAACTCCCCAGGGGAGCCATTACGCAGCCCCACATGCAACTGGACCCTCTGGGTTCGCTGTTTCCGAGCAACACTAAGTATAGCCCTAGCCGGCATGGGAGACAACTGAAAACTCGGGCCCCTGAAAATGCGTTGCAACCCCATTCACCCATCTAGAAATGCCCCCAAAGGAAGGCTTTGGGTACAACTGAACTCCCCAGCGGAGTCTTTATGTAGCCCCACATGCAACTGGACCCTCCCCGTTCACTCTTTCACCGTAATCCTAAATATATCCCTCGGCGCAATGGGAGAAGACTGAAAAAGCGGGCCTCAGAAAACGAATTGCGATTCCCCTTGGAACATCCAAAACTGCCCCTAAAGGAAGGCTTTGGGTACAAGTGAACTCCCCAGGGGAGCTTTTATGCAGCCCCACATGCAACTGGACCCTCCGGGTTTGCTGTTTCCGAGCAGCACTAAATATAGCCCTAGCCGGCATGGGAGACGACTGAAAACTGGGGCCCGAGAAAAGGCGTTACAAGCCCCATTCGCCCATCCAAAAGTGCCCCCAGAGGAAGGCTTTAGTTACAAGTGAACTCCCCAGGGGAGCCTTTATGCAGCCCCACATGCAACTTGACCCTCCTTATTCACTCTTTCACAGCAAGCCTAAATATAGCCCTAACCGGCATCGAAGATGACTGAAAAATCGGGCCAAAGAAAACGCCTTACAAAACCCTTTCACTCATCCAAAAGTGCCCCCAAAGGAAGGCTTTGGGTACAACTGAACTCCCCAGGGGAGCCTTTACGCAGCCCCACATGCAACTGGACCTTCCGGGTTCGCTGTTTCCGAGCAACCCTAAATATAACACTAGCCCGCTTGGAAGAAGCCTGAAAACTCGGGCAACAGAAAAAGCGTTAGAAGCCCTTTTCGCCCATCCAAAAGTGCCCCCAGAGGAAGGCTTTAGTTACAAGTGAACTCCCCTTGGGAGCCTTTATGCAGCCCCACATGCAACTGGACCCTCCGTATTTGCTCTTTCACAGTAAGCCTAAATATATCCGTAGCCGGCATCGGAGATAGCTGAAGAAGCGGGCCTCGGAAAACGCATTGCGACTTTCTTTCGCCCATCCAAAAGTGCCCCCAAAGGAAGGCTTTGGGTACATCTGAACTCCCCAGGGGAGCCTTTATGCAGCCCCACATGCAACTGGACCCTCCCCGTTCACTCTTTCTCCGTAAGCCTAAATATAGCCCTCGGCGCAATGGGACAAGACTGAAAAAGCGAGCCTCAGAAAACGCATTGCGATTCCCCTTGGACCATCCAAAAGTGCCCCCAAAGGAAGGCTTTGGGTACAACTGAACTCCCCAGGGGAGGTTTTATGCAGCCCCACATGCAACTGGACCCTCCGGGTTCGCTGTTTCCGAGCAGCACTAAATATAGCCCTAGCCGGCATGGGAGACGACTGAAAACTGGGGCCCCTGAAAACGCGTTACAAGCCACTTTCGCCCATCCAAAAGTGCCCCCAGAGGAAGGCTTTAGTTACAAGTGAACTCCCCAGGGGAGCCTTTATGCAGCCCCACATGCAACTTGACCCTCCTTATTCGCTCTTTCACAGCAAGCCTAAATATAGCCCTAACCGGCATCGAAGATGACTGAAAAATCGGGCCAAAGAAAACGCCTTACAAGACCCTTTCGCCCATCCAAAAGTGCCCCCAAAGGAAGGCTTTGGGAACAAGTGAACTCCCCAGGGGAGCCTTTACGCAGCCCCACATGCAACTGGACCTTCCGGGTTCGCTGTTTCCGAGCAACCCTAAATATAACACTAGCCAGCTTGGAAGAAGCCTGAAAACTCGGGCAACAGAAAAAGCGTTACAAGCCCCTTTCGCCCATCCAAAAGTGCCCCCAGAGGAAGGCTTTAGTTACAAGTGAACTCCCCAGGGGAGCCTTTATGCAGCCCCACATGCAACTTGACCCTCCTTATTCGCTCTTTCACAGCAAGCCTAAATATAGCCCTAACCGGCATCGAAGATGACTGAAAAATCGGGCCAAAGAAAACGCCTTACAAGACCCTTTCACCCATCCAAAAGTGCCCCCAAAGGAAGGCTTTGGGTACAACTGAACTCCCCAGGGGAGCCTTTACGCAGCCCCACATGCAACTGGACCTTCCGGGTTCGCTGTTTCCGAGCAACCTTTAAAAATAACACTACCCAGCTTGGAAGAAGCCTGAAAATTAGGGCAACAGAAAAAGCGTTACAAGCCCCATTCGCCCTTCCAAAAGTGCCCCCAGAGGAAGGCTTTAGTTACAAGTGAACTCCCCAGGGGAGCCTTTATGCAGCCCCACATGCAACTGGACCCTCCGTATTTGCTCTTTCACAGCAAGCCTAAATATATCCGTAGCCGGCATCGGAGATAGCTGAATAAGAGGGCCTCAGAAAACGCATTGCGACTTTCTTTCGCCCATCCAAAAGTGCCCCCAAAGGAAGGCTTTGGGTACATCTGAACTCCCCAGGGGAGCCTTTATACAGCCCCACATGCAACTGGACCCTCCCCGTTCACTCTTTCTCCGTAAACCTAAATATAGCACTCGGCGCAATGGGACAAGACTGAAAAAGCGAGCCTCAGAAAACGCATTGCGATTCCCCTTGGACCATCCAAAAGTGCCCCCAAAGGAAGGCTTTGGGTACAACTGAACTCCCCAGGGGAGCTTTTATGCAACCCCACATGCAACTGGACCCTCCGGGTTCGCTGTTTCCGAGCAGCACTAAATATAGCCCTAGCCGGCATGGGAGACGACTGAAAACTGGGGCCCCTGAAAACGCGTTACAAGCCACTTTCGCCCATCCAAAAGTGCCCCCAGAGGAAGGCTTTAGTTACAAGTGAACTCCCCAGGGGAGCCTTTATGCAGCCCCACATGCAACTTGACCCTCCTTATTCGCTCTTTCACAGCAAGCCTAAATATAGCCCTAACCGGCATCGAAGATGACTGAAAAATCGGGCCAAAGAAAACGCCTTACAAGACCCTTTCACCCATCCAAAAGTGCCCCCAAAGGAAGGCTTTGGGTACAAGTGAACTCCCCAGGGGAGCCTTTACGCAGCCCCACATGCAACTGGACCTTCCGGGTTCGCTGTTTCCGAGCAACCCTAAATATAACACTAGCCAGCTTGGAAGAAGCCTGAAAACTCGGGCAACAGAAAACGCCTTACAAGACCCTTTCACCCATCCAAAAGTGCCCCCAAAGGAAGGCTTTGGGTACAACTGAACTCCCCAGGGGAGCCTTTACGCAGCCCCACATGCAACTGGACCTTCCGGGTTCGCTGTTTCCGAGGAACATTAAATATAGCCCAAGCCGGCATTGGAGACAACTGAAAACTCGGGCCCCTGAAAATGCGTTGCAACCCCATTCACCCATCTAGAAATGCCCCCAAAGGAAGTCTTTGGGTACAAGTGAACTCCCCAGGGGAGCCTTTACGCAGCCCCACATGCAACTGGACCCTCCGTATTCGCTCTTTCACAGCAACCCTATAATAGCCCTAACCGGCATCGAAGATGACTGAAAAATCGGGCCAAAGAAAACGCCTTACAGGACCCTTTCACCCATCTAGGAATGCCCCCAAAGGAAGGCTTTGGGTACAACTGAACTCCCCAGCGGAGTCTTTATACAGCCCCACATGCAACTGGACCCTCCCCGTTCACTCTTTCACCGTAAGCCTAAATATAGCCCTCGGCGCAATGGGAGAAGACTGAAAAAGCGGGCCTCAGAAAACGCATTGCGATTCCCCTTGGACCATCCAAAAGTGCCCCCAAAGGAAGGCTTTGGGTACAACTGAACTCCCCAGGGGAGCTTTTATGCAGCCCCACATGCAACTGGACCCTCCGGGTTCGCTGTTTCCGAGCAGCACTAAATATAGCCCTAGCCGGCATGGGAGACGACTGAAAACTGGGGCCCGAGAAAAGGCGTTACAAGCCCCTTTCGCCCATCCAAAAGTGCCCCCAGAGGAAGGCTTTAGTTACAAGTGAACTCCCCAGGGGAGCCTTTATGCAGCCCCACATGCAACTTGACCCTCCTTATTCGCTCTTTCACAGCAAGCCTAAATATAGCCCTAACCGGCATCGAAGATGACTGAAAAATCGGGCCAAAGAAAACGCCTTACAAGACCCTTTCACCCATCCAAAAGTGCCCCCAAAGGAAGGCTTTGGGTACAACTGAACTCCCCAGGGGAGCCTTTACGCAGCCCCACATGCAACTGGACCTTCCGGGTTCGCTGTTTCCGAGCAACACTAAATATAGCCCAAGTGGGCATTGGAGACAACTGAAAACTCGGGCAAATGAAAATGCGTTGCAACCCCATTCACCCATCTAGAAATGCCCCCAAAGGAAGGCTTTGGGTACAACTGAACTCCCCAGGGGAGCCTTTACGCAGCCCCACATGCAACTGGACCTTCCGGGTTTGCTGTTTCCGAGCAACCCTAAATATAACACTAGCCAGCTTGGAAGAAGCCTGAAAACTCGGGCAACAGAAAAAGCGTTACAAGCCCCTTTCGCCCATCCAAAAGTGCCCCCAGAGGAAGGCTTTAGTTACAAGTGAACTCCCCAGGGGAGCCTTTATGCAGCCCCACATGCAACTTGACCCTCCTTATTCGCTCTTTCACAGCAAGCCTAAATATAGCCCTAACTGGCATCGAAGATGACTGAAAAATCGGGCCAAAGAAAACGCCTTACAAGACCCTTTCACCCATCCAAAAGTGCCCACAAAGGAAGGCTTTGGGTACAACTGAACTCCCCAGGGGAGCCTTTACGCAGCCCCACATGCAACTGGACCTTCCGGGTTCGCTGTTTCCGAGCAACATTAAATATAACCCAAGCGGGCATTGGAGACAACTGAAAACTCGGGCCCCTGAAAATGCGTTGCAACCCCATTCACCCATCTAGAAATGCCCCCAAAGGAAGTCTTTGGGTACAAGTGAACTCCCCAGGGGAGCCTTTACGCAGCCCCACATGCAACTGGACCCTCCGTATTCGCTCTTTCACAGCAAGCCTAAATATAGCCCTAACCGGCATCGAAGATGACTGAAAAATCAGGCAAAAGAAAACGCCTTACAAGACCCTTTCACCCATCCAAAAGTGCCCCCAAAGGAAGGCTTTGGGTACAACTGAACTCCCCAGGGGAGCCTTTACGCAGCCCCACATGCAACTGGACCTTCCGGGTTCGCTGTTTCCGAGCAACATTAAATATAGCCCTAACCAGCATGGCAGACGGCTGAAAACTCGGGCCCCAGAAAACAACTTACAAGACCCTTTCACCCATCCAAAAGTACCCCAAAGGAAGGCTTTGGGTACAACTGAACTCCCCAGGGGAGCCTTTACGCAGCCCCACATGCAACTGGACCTTCCGGGTTCGCTGTTTCCGAGCAACCCTAAATATAACACTAGCCAGCTTGGAAGAAGCCTGAAAACTCGGGCAACTGAAAAAGCGTTACAAGCCCCTTTCACCCATCCAAAAGTGCCCCCAGAGGAAGGCTTTAGTTACAAGTGAACTCCCCAGGGGAGACTTTATGCAGCCCCACATGCAACTTGACCCTCCTTATTCGCTCTTTCACAGCAAGCCTAAATATAGCCCTACCCGGCATCGAAGATGACTGAAAAATCGGGCCAAAGAAAACGCCTTACAAGACCCTTTCACCCATCCAAAAGTGCCCACAAAGGAAGGCTTTGGGTACAAGTGAACTCCCCAGGGGAGCCTTTACGCAGCCCCACATGCAACTGGACCTTCCGGGTTCGCTGTTTCCGAGCAACCCTAAATATATCCCAAGCTGGCATTGGAGACAACTGAAAACTCGAGCCCCTTAAAATGCTTTGCAACCCCATTCACCCATCTAGAAATGCCCCCAAAGGAAGGCTTTGGGTACAACTGAACTCCCCAGGGGAGCAATTACGCAGCCCCACATGCAACTGGACCTTCCGGGTTCGCTGTTTCCGAGCAACATTAAATATAGCCCTAACCAGCATGGCAGACGGCTGAAAACTCGGGCCCCAGAAAACACCTTACAAGACCCTTTCACCCATCCAAAAGTACCCCAAAGAAAGGTTTTGGGTACAACTGAACTCCCCAGGGGAGCCATTACGCAGCCCCACATGCAACTGGACCTTCCGGGTTCGCTGTTTCCGAGCAATATTATATATAGCCCAAGCGGGCATTGGAGACAACTGAAAACTCGGGCACCTGAAAATGCGTTGCAACCCCATTCACCCATCTAGAAATGCCCCCAAAGGAAGGCTTTGGGTACAAGTGAACTCCCCAGGGGAGCCTTTACGCAGCCCCACATGCAACTGGACCCTCCGTATTCGCTCTTTCACAGCAAGCCTAAATATATCCCTAACCCGCATGGCAGACCGCTGAAAACTCGGGCCCCAGAAAACACCTTACAAGACCCTTTCACCCATCCAAAAGTGCCCCCAAAGGAAGGCTTCGGGTACAACTGAACTCCCCAGGGGAGCCTTTACGCAGCCCCACATGCAACTGGACCTTCCGGGTTCGCTGTTTCCGAGCAACCCTAAATATAACACTAGCCAGCTTGGAAGAAGCCTGAAAACTCGGGCAACAGAAAAAGCGTTACAAGCCCCTTTCGCCCATCCAAAAGTGCCCCCAGAGGAAGGCTTTAGTTACAAGTGAACTCCCCAGGGGAGCCTTTATGCAGCCCCACATGCAACTTGACCCTCCTTATTCGCTCTTTCACAGCAAGCCTAAATATAGCCCTAACCGGCATCGAAGATGACTGAAAAATCGGGCCAAAGAAAACGCCTTACAAAACCCTTTCACCCATCCAAAAGTGCCCCCAAAGGAAGGCTTTGGGTACAACTGAACTCCCCAGGGGAGCCTTTACGCAGCCCCACATGCAACTGGACCTTCCGGGTTCGCTGTTTCCGAGCAACCCTAAATATAACACTAGCCAGCTTGGAAGAAGCCTGAAAACTCGGGCAACAGAAAAAGCGTTACAAGCCCCTTTCGCCCATCCAAAAGTGCCCCCAGAGGAAGGCTTTAGTTACAAGTGAACTCCCCAGGGGAGCCTTTATGCAGCCCCACATGCAACTTGACCCTCCTTATTCGCTCTTTCACAGCAAGCCTAAATATAGCCCTAACCGGCATCGAAGATGACTGAAAAATCGGGCCAAAGAAAACGCCTTACAAGACCCTTTCACCCATCCAAAAGTGCCCCCAAAGGAAGGCTTTGGGTACAAGTGAACTCCCCAGGGGAGCCTTTACGCAGCCCCACATGCAACTGGACCCTCCGTATTCGCTCTTTCACAGCAAGCCTAAATATAGCCCTGGCAAGCATGGCAGACGGCTGAAAACTCGGGCCCCAGAAAACACCTTACAAGACCCTTTCACCCATCGAAAAGTGCCCCCAAAGGAAGGCTTTGGGTACAAGTGAACTTTCCAGGGGAGCCTTTACGCAGCCCAAAATGCAACTGGACCTTCCGGGTTCGCTGTTTCCGAGCAACCCTAAATATAACATTAGCCAGCTTGGAAGAAGCCTGAAAACTCGGGCCCCAGAAAACGCCTTACAAGCCCCTTTCGCCCATCCAAAAGTGCCCCCAGAGGAAGGCTTTGGGTACAACTGAACTCCCCAGGGGAGCCTTTACGCAGCCCCACATGCAACTGGACCTTCCGGGTTCGCTGTTTCCGAGGAACATTAAATATAGCCCAAGCCGGCATTGGAGACAACTGAAAACTCGGGCCCCTGAAAATGCGTTGCAACCCCATTCACCCATCTAGAAATGCCCCCAAAGGAAGTCTTTGGGTACAAGTGAACTCCCCAGGGGAGCCTTTACGCAGCCCCACATGCAACTGGACCCTCCGTATTCGCTCTTTCACAGCAACCCTATAATAGCCCTAACCGGCATCGAAGATGACTGAAAAATCGGGCCAAAGAAAACGCCTTACAAGACCCTTTCACCCATCTAGAAATGCCCCCAAAGGAAGGCTTTGGGTACAACTGAACTCCCCAGCGGAGTCTTTATGCAGCCCCACATGCAACTGGACCCTCCCCGTTCACTCTTTCACCGTAAGCCTAAATATAGCCCTCGGCGCAATGGGAGAAGACTGAAAAAGCGGGCCTCAGAAAACGCATTGCGATTCCCCTTGGACCATCCAAAAGTGCCCCCAAAGGAAGGCTTTGGGTACAACTGAACTCCCCAGGGGAGCTTTTATGTAGCCCCACATGCAACTGGACCCTCCGGGTTCGCTGT
The DNA here is from genome assembly GCF_047663525.1 of Anas platyrhynchos. Lineage (NCBI taxonomy): Eukaryota > Metazoa > Chordata > Aves > Anseriformes > Anatidae > Anas > Anas platyrhynchos. Next base: position 4,645,474 of record NC_092596.1, read on the forward strand.
TTCCGAGCAGCACTAAATATAGCCCTAGCCGGCATTGGAGACGACTGAAAACTGGGGCCCGAGAAAAGGCGTTACAAGCCCCTTTCGCCCATCCAAAAGTGCCCCCAGAGGAAGGCTTTAGTTACAAGTGAACTCCCCAGGGGAGCCTTTATGCAGCCCCACATGCAACTTGACCCTCCTTATTCGCTCTTTCACAGCAAGCCTAAATATAGCCCTAACCGGCATCGAAGATGACTGAAAAATCGGGCCAAAGAAAACGCCTTACAAGACCCTTTCACCCATCCAAAAGTGCCCCCAAAGGAAGGCTTTGGGTACAAGTGAACTCCCCAGGGGAGCCTTTACGCAGCCCCACATGCAACTGGACCTTCCGGGTTCGCTGTTTCCGAGCAACATTAAATATAACCCAAGCGGGCATTGGAGACAACTGAAAACTCGGGCCCCTGAAAATGCGTTGCAACCCCATTCACCCATCTAGAAATGCCCCCAAAGGAAGTCTTTGGGTACAAGTGAACTCCCCAGGGGAGCCTTTACGCAGCCCCACATGCAACTGGACCCTCCGTATTCGCTCTTTCACAGCAACCCTAAATATAACCCTAACCGGCATCGAAGATGACTGAAAAATCGGGCCAAAGAAAACGCCTTACAAGACCCTTTCACCCATCCAAAAGTGCCCCCAAAGGAAGGCTTTGGGTACAACTGAACTCCCCAGGGGAGCCTTTATGCAGCCCCACATGCAACTGGACCTTCCGGGTTCGCTGTTTCCGAGCAACATTAAATATAGCCCAAGCAGGCATTGGAGACAACTGAAAACTCGGCCCCCTGAAAATGCGTTGCAACCCCATTCACCCATCTAGAAATGCCCCCAAAGGAAGGCTTTGGGTACAACTGAACTCCCCAGGGGAGCCTTTACGCAGCCCCACATGCAACTGGACCTTCCAGGTTCGCTGTTTCCGAGGAACCCTAAATATAACACTAGCCAGCTTGGAAGAAGCCTGAAAACTCGGGCAACAGAAAAAGCGTTACAAGCCCTTTTCGCCCATCCAAAAGTGCCCCCAGAGGAAGGCTTTAGTTACAAGTTAACTCCCCAGGGGAGCCTTTATGCAGCCCCACATGCAACTTGACCCTCCTTATTCGCTCTTTCAAAGCAAGCCTAAATATAGCCCTAAACGGCATCGAAGATGACTGAAAAATCGGGCCAAAGAAAACGCCTTACAAGACCCTTTCAGCCATCCAAAAGTACCCCAAAGGAAGGCTTTGGGTACAACTGAACTCCCCAGGGGAGCCTTTACGCAGCCCCACATGCAACTGGACCTTCCGGGTTCGCTGTTTCCGAGCAACCCTAAATATAACACTAGCCAGCTTGGAAGAAGCCTGAAAACTCGGGCAACTGAAAAAGCGTTACAAGCCCCTTTCACCCATCCAAAAGTGCCCCCAGAGGAAGGCTTTAGTTACAAGTGAACTCCCCAGGGGAGACTTTATGCAGCCCCACATGCAACTTGACCCTCCTTATTCGCTCTTTCACAGCAAGCCTAAATATAGCCCTACCCGGTATCGAAGATGACTGAAAAATCGGGCCAAAGAAAACGCCTTACAAGACCCTTTCACCCATCCAAAAGTGCCCCCAAAGGAAGGCTTTGGGTACAAGTGAACTCCCCAGGGGAGCCTTTACGCAGCCCCACATGCAACTGGACCTTCCGGGTTCGCTGTTTCCGAGCAACCCTAAATATATCCCAAGCTGGCATTGGAGACAACTGAAAACTCGAGCCCCTTAAAATGCTTTGCAACCCCATTCACCCATCTAGAAATGCCCCCAAAGGAAGGCTTTGGGTACAACTGAACTCCCCAGGGGAGCAATTACGCAGCCCCACATGCAACTGGACCTTCCGGGTTCGCTGTTTCCGAGCAACATTAAATATAGCCCTAACCAGCATGGCAGACGGCTGAAAACTCGGGCCCCAGAAAACACCTTACAAGACCCTTTCACCCATCCAAAAGTACCCCAAAGAAAGGTTTTGGGTACAACTGATCTCCCCAGGGGAGCCATTACGCAGCCCCACATGCAACTGGACCTTCCGGGTTCGCTGTTTCCGAGCAACATTAAATATAGCCCAAGCGGGCATTGGAGACAACTGAAAACTCGGGCACCTGAAAATGCGTTGCAACCCCATTCACCCATCTAGAAATGCCCCCAAAGGAAGGCTTTGGGTACAAGTGAACTCCCCAGGGGAGCCTTTACGCAGCCCCACATGCAACTGGACCCTCCGTATTCGCTCTTTCACAGCAAGCCTAAATATAGCCCTAACCCGCATGGCAGACCGCTGAAAATTCGGGCCCCAGAAAACACCTTACAAGACCCTTTCACCCATCCAAAAGTGCCCCCAAAGGAAGGCTTCGGGTACAACTGAACTCCCCAGGGGAGCCTTTACGCAGCCCCACATGCAACTGGACCTTCCGGGTTCGCTGTTTCCGAGCAACCCTAAATATAACACTAGCCAGCTTGGAAGAAGCCTGAAAACTCGGGCAACAGAAAAAGCGTTACAAGCCCCTTTCGCCCATCCAAAAGTGCCCCCAGAGGAAGGCTTTAGTTACAAGTGAACTCCCCAGGGGAGCCTTTATGCAGCCCCACATGCAACTTGACCCTCCTTATTCTCTCTTTCACAGCAAGCCTAAATATAGCCCTAACCGGCATCGAAGATGACTGAAAAATCGGGCCAAAGAAAACGCCTTACAAAACCCTTTCACCCATCCAAAAGTGCCCCCAAAGGAAGGCTTTGGGTACAACTGAACTCCCCAGGGGAGCCTTTACGCAGCCCCACATGCAACTGGACCTTCCGGGTTCGCTGTTTCCGAGCAACCCTAAATATAACACTAGCCAGCTTGGAAGAAGCCTGAAAACTCGGGCAACAGAAAAAGCGTTACAAGCCCCTTTCGCCGATCCAAAAGTGCCCCCAGAGAAAGGCTTTAGTTACAAGTGAACTCCCCAGGGGAGCCTTTATGCAGCCCCATATGCAACTGGACCTTCCGGGTTCGCTGTTTCCGAGCAACCCTAAATATAGCCCAAGCCGGCATTGGAGACAACTGAAAACTCGGGCAAATGAAAATGCGTTGCAACCCCATTCACCCATATAGAAATGCCCCCAAAGGAAGGCTTTGGGTACAAGTGAACTCCCCAGGGGAGCCTTTATGCAGCCCCACATGCAACTGGACCCTCCGTATTCGCTCTTTCACAGCAACCCTAAATATAGCCCTGGCAAGCATGGCAGACGGCTGAAAACTCAGGCCCCAGAAAACACCTTACAAGACCCTTTCACCCATCCAAAAGTGCCCCCAAAGGAAGGCTTTGGGTACAACTGAACTCCCCAGGGGAGCCTTTACGCAGCCCAAAATGCAACTGGACCTTCCGGGTTCGCTGTTTCCGAGCAACCCTAAATATAACATTAGCCAGCTTGGAAGAAGCCTGAAAACTCGGGCAACAGAAAAAGCGTTACAAGCCCCTTTCGCCCATCCAAAAGTGCCCCCAGAGGAAGGCTTTGGGTACAACTGAACTCCCCAGGGGAGCCTTTACGCAGCCCCACATGCAACTGGACCTTCCGGGTTCGCTGTTTCCGAGCAACATTAAATATAGCCCAAGCGGGCATTGGAGACAACTGAAAACTCGGGCCCCTGAAAATGCGTTGCAACCCCATTCACCCATCTAGAAATGCCCCCAAAGGAAGTCTTTGGGTACAAGTGAACTCCCCAGGGGAGCCTTTACGCAGCCCCACATGCAACTGGACCCTCCGTATTCGCTCTTTCACAGCAACCCTATAATAGCCCTAACCGGCATCGAAGATGACTGAAAAATCGGGCCAAAGAAAACGCCTTACAAGACCCTTTCACCCATCTAGAAATGCCCCCAAAGGAAGGCTTTGGGTACAACTGAACTCCCCAGCGGAGTCTTTATGCAGCCCCACATGCAACTGGACCCTCCCCGTTCACTCTTTCACCGTAAGCCTAAATATAGCCCTCGGCGCAATGGGAGAAGACTGAAAAAGCGGGCCTCAGAAAACGCATTGCGATTCCTCTTGGACCATCCAAAAGTGCCCCCAAAGAAAGGCTTTGGGTACAACTGAACTCCCCAGGGGAGCTTTTATGCAGCCCCACATGCAACTGGACCCTCCGGGTTCGCTGTTTCCGAGCAGCACTAAATATAGCCCTAGCCGGCATGGGAGACGACTGAAAACTGGGGCCAGAGAAAAGGCGTTACAAGCCCCTTTCGCCCATCCAAAAGTGCCCCCAGAGGAAGGCTTTAGTTACAAGTGAACTCCCCAGGGGAGCCTTTATGCAGCCCCACATGCAACTTGACCCTCCTTATTCGCTCTTTCACAGCAAGCCTAAATATAGCCCTAACCGGCATCGAAGATGACTGAAAAATCGGGCCAAAGAAAACGCCTTACAAGACCCTTTCACCCATCCAAAAGTGCCCCCAAAGGAAGGCTTTGGGTACAACTGAACTCCCCAGGGGAGCCTTTACGCAGCCCCACATGCAACTGGACCTTCCGGGTTTGCTGTTTCCGAGCAACACTAAATATAGCCCAAGCCGGCATTGGAGACAACTGAAAACTCGGGCCCCTGAAAATGCGTTGCAACCCCATTCACCCATCTAGAAATGCCCCCAAAGGAAGGCTTTGGGTACAAGTGAACTCCCCAGGGGAGCCTTTACGCAGCCCCACATGCAACTGGACCTTCCGGGTTTGCTGTTTCCGAGCAACACTAAATATAGCCCAAGCCGGCATTGGAGACAACTGAAAACTCGGGCCCCTGAAAATGCGTTGCAACCCCATTCACCCATCCAAAAGTGCCCCCAGAGGAAGGCTTTAGTTACAAGTAAACTCCCCAGGGGAGCCTTTATGCAGCCCCACATGCAACTTGACCCTCCTTATTCGCTCTTTCACAGCAAGCCTAAATATAGCCCTAACCGGCATCGAAGATGACTGAAAAATCGGGCCAAAGAAAACGCCTTACAAGACCCTTTCACCCATCTAGAAATGCCCCCAAATGAAGGCTTTGGGTACAACTGAACTCCCCAGCGGAGTCTTTATGCAGCCCCACATGCAACTGGACCCTCCCCGTTCACTCTTTCACCGTAAGCCTAAATATAGCCCTCGGCGCAATGGGAGAAGACTGAAAAAGCGGGCCTCAGAAAACGCATTGCGATTCCCCTTGGACCATCCAAAAGTGCCCCCAAAGGAAGGCTTTGGGTACAACTGAACTCCCCAGGGGAGCCTTTATGCAGCCCCACATGCAACTGGACCTTCCGGGTTCGCTGTTTCCGAGCAACATTAAATATAGCCCAAGCCGGCATTGGAGACAACTGAAAACTCGGCCCCCTGAAAATGCGTTGCAACCCCATTCACCCATCTAGAAATGCCCCCAAAGGAAGGCTTTGGGTACAAGTGAACTCCCCAGGGGAGCCTTTACGCAGCCCCACATGCAACTGGACCCTCCGTATTCGCTCTTTCACAGCAAGCCTAAATATAGCCCTAACCCGCATGGCAGACCGCTGAAAATTCGGGCCCCAGAAAACACCTTACAAGACCCTTTCACCCATCCAAAAGTGCCCCCAAAGGAAGGCTTCGGGTACAACTGAACTCCCCAGGGGAGCCTTTACGCAGCCCCACATGCAACTGGACCTTCCGGGTTCGCTGTTTCCGAGCAACCCTAAATATAACACTAGCCAGCTTGGAAGAAGCCTGAAAACTCGGGCAACAGAAAAAGCGTTACAAGCCCCTTTCGCCCATCCAAAAGTGCCCCCAGAGGAAGGCTTTAGTTACAAGTGAACTCCCCAGGGGAGCCTTTATGCAGCCCCACATGCAACTTGACCCTCCTTATTCTCTCTTTCACAGCAAGCCTAAATATAGCCCTAACCGGCATCGAAGATGACTGAAAAATCGGGCCAAAGAAAACGCCTTACAAAACCCTTTCACCCATCCAAAAGTGCCCCCAAAGGAAGGCTTTGGGTACAACTGAACTCCCCAGGGGAGCCTTTACGCAGCCCCACATGCAACTGGACCTTCCGGGTTCGCTGTTTCCGAGCAACCCTAAATATAACACTAGCCAGCTTGGAAGAAGCCTGAAAACTCGGGCAACAGAAAAAGCGTTACAAGCCCCTTTCGCCGATCCAAAAGTGCCCCCAGAGAAAGGCTTTAGTTACAAGTGAACTCCCCAGGGGAGCCTTTATGCAGCCCCATATGCAACTGGACCTTCCGGGTTCGCTGTTTCCGAGCAACCCTAAATATAGCCCAAGCCGGCATTGGAGACAACTGAAAACTCGGGCAAATGAAAATGCGTTGCAACCCCATTCACCCATATAGAAATGCCCCCAAAGGAAGGCTTTGGGTACAAGTGAACTCCCCAGGGGAGCCTTTATGCAGCCCCACATGCAACTGGACCCTCCGTATTCGCTCTTTCACAGCAACCCTAAATATAGCCCTGGCAAGCATGGCAGACGGCTGAAAACTCAGGCCCCAGAAAACACCTTACAAGACCCTTTCACCCATCCAAAAGTGCCCCCAAAGGAAGGCTTTGGGTACAACTGAACTCCCCAGGGGAGCCTTTACGCAGCCCAAAATGCAACTGGACCTTCCGGGTTCGCTGTTTCCGAGCAACCCTAAATATAACATTAGCCAGCTTGGAAGAAGCCTGAAAACTCGGGCAACAGAAAAAGCGTTACAAGCCCCTTTCGCCCATCCAAAAGTGCCCCCAGAGGAAGGCTTTGGGTACAACTGAACTCCCCAGGGGAGCCTTTACGCAGCCCCACATGCAACTGGACCTTCCGGGTTCGCTGTTTCCGAGCAACATTAAATATAGCCCAAGCGGGCATTGGAGACAACTGAAAACTCGGGCCCCTGAAAATGCGTTGCAACCCCATTCACCCATCTAGAAATGCCCCCAAAGGAAGTCTTTGGGTACAAGTGAACTCCCCAGGGGAGCCTTTACGCAGCCCCACATGCAACTGGACCCTCCGTATTCGCTCTTTCACAGCAACCCTATAATAGCCCTAACCGGCATCGAAGATGACTGAAAAATCGGGCCAAAGAAAACGCCTTACAAGACCCTTTCACCCATCTAGAAATGCCCCCAAAGGAAGGCTTTGGGTACAACTGAACTCCCCAGCGGAGTCTTTATGCAGCCCCACATGCAACTGGACCCTCCCCGTTCACTCTTTCACCGTAAGCCTAAATATAGCCCTCGGCGCAATGGGAGAAGACTGAAAAAGCGGGCCTCAGAAAACGCATTGCGATTCCTCTTGGACCATCCAAAAGTGCCCCCAAAGAAAGGCTTTGGGTACAACTGAACTCCCCAGGGGAGCTTTTATGCAGCCCCACATGCAACTGGACCCTCCGGGTTCGCTGTTTCCGAGCAGCACTAAATATAGCCCTAGCCGGCATGGGAGACGACTGAAAACTGGGGCCAGAGAAAAGGCGTTACAAGCCCCTTTCGCCCATCCAAAAGTGCCCCCAGAGGAAGGCTTTAGTTACAAGTGAACTCCCCAGGGGAGCCTTTATGCAGCCCCACATGCAACTTGACCCTCCTTATTCGCTCTTTCACAGCAAGCCTAAATATAGCCCTAACCGGCATCGAAGATGACTGAAAAATCGGGCCAAAGAAAACGCCTTACAAGACCCTTTCACCCATCCAAAAGTGCCCCCAAAGGAAGGCTTTGGGTACAACTGAACTCCCCAGGGGAGCCTTTACGCAGCCCCACATGCAACTGGACCTTCCGGGTTTGCTGTTTCCGAGCAACACTAAATATAGCCCAAGCCGGCATTGGAGACAACTGAAAACTCGGGCCCCTGAAAATGCGTTGCAACCCCATTCACCCATCTAGAAATGCCCCCAAAGGAAGGCTTTGGGTACAAGTGAACTCCCCAGGGGAGCCTTTACGCAGCCCCACATGCAACTGGACCTTCCGGGTTTGCTGTTTCCGAGCAACACTAAATATAGCCCAAGCCGGCATTGGAGACAACTGAAAACTCGGGCCCCTGAAAATGCGTTGCAACCCCATTCACCCATCCAAAAGTGCCCCCAGAGGAAGGCTTTAGTTACAAGTAAACTCCCCAGGGGAGCCTTTATGCAGCCCCACATGCAACTTGACCCTCCTTATTCGCTCTTTCACAGCAAGCCTAAATATAGCCCTAACCGGCATCGAAGATGACTGAAAAATCGGGCCAAAGAAAACGCCTTACAAGACCCTTTCACCCATCTAGAAATGCCCCCAAATGAAGGCTTTGGGTACAACTGAACTCCCCAGCGGAGTCTTTATGCAGCCCCACATGCAACTGGACCCTCCCCGTTCACTCTTTCACCGTAAGCCTAAATATAGCCCTCGGCGCAATGGGAGAAGACTGAAAAAGCGGGCCTCAGAAAACGCATTGCGATTCCCCTTGGACCATCCAAAAGTGCCCCCAAAGGAAGGCTTTGGGTACAACTGAACTCCCCAGGGGAGCCTTTATGCAGCCCCACATGCAACTGGACCTTCCGGGTTCGCTGTTTCCGAGCAACATTAAATATAGCCCAAGCCGGCATTGGAGACAACTGAAAACTCGGCCCCCTGAAAATGCGTTGCAACCCCATTCACCCATCTAGAAATGCCCCCAAAGGAAGGCTTTGGGTACAACTGAACTCCCCAGGGGAGCCTTTACGCAGCCCCACATGCAACTGGACCTTCCGGGTTCGCTGTTTCCGAGCAACCCTAAATATAACACTAGCCAGCTTAGAAGAAGCCTGAAAACTCGGGCAACAGAAAAAGCGTTACAAGCCCTTTTCGCCCATCCAAAAGTGCCCCCAGAGGAAGGCTTTAGTTACAAGTGAACTCCCCAGGGGAGCCTTTATGCAGCCCCACATGCAACTTGACCCTCCTTATTCGCTCTTTCACAGCAACCCTAAATATAGCCCTAACCGGCATCGAAGATGACTGAAAAATCGGGCCAAAGAAAACGCCTTACAAGACCCTTTCACCCATCCAAAAGTGCCCCCAAAGGAAGGCTTTGGGTACAACTGAACTCCCCAGGGGAGCCATTACGCAGCCCCACATGCAACTGGACCTTCCAGGTTCGCTGTTTCCGAGCAACATTAAATATAGCCCAAGCGGGCATTGGAGACAACTGAAAACTCGGGCCCCTGAAAATGCGTTGCAACCCCATTCACCCATCTAGAAATGCCTCCAAAGGAAGGCTTTGGGTACAAGTGAACTCCCCAGGGGAGCCTTTACGCAGCCCCACATGCAACTGGACCTTCCGGGTTTGCTGTTTCCGAGCAACCCTAAATATAACACTAGCCAGCTTGGAAGAAGCCTGAAAACTCGGGCAACAGAAAAAGCGTTTCAAGCCCCATTCGCCCATCCAAAAGTGCCCCCAGAGGAAGGCTTTAGTTACAAGTGAACTCCCCAGGGGAGACTTTATGCAGCCCCACATGCAACTTGACCCTCCTTATTCGCTCTTTCACCGCAAGCCTAAATATAGCCCTACCCGGCATCGAAGATGACTGAAAAATCGGGCCAAAGAAAACGCTTACAAGACCCTTTCACCCATCCAAAAGTGCCCCCAAAGGAAGGCTTTGGGTACAACTGAACTCCCCAGGGGAGCCTTTACGCAGCCACACATGCAACTGGACCTTCCGGGTTCGCTGTTTCCGAGCAACATTAAATATATCCCAAGCTGGCATTGGAGACAACTGAAAACTCGAGCCCCTTAAAATGCGTTGCAACCCCATTCACCCATCTAGAAATGCCCCCAAATGAAGTCTTTGGGTACAAGTGAACTCCCCAGGGGAGCAATTACGCAGCCCCACATGCAACTGGTCCTTCCGGGTTCGCTGTTTCCGAGCAACATTAAATATAGCCCTAACCAGCATGGCAGACGGCTGAAAACTCGGGCCCCAGAAAACACCTTACAAGACCCTTTCACCCATCCAAAAGTGCCCCCAAAGGAAGGCTTTGGGTACAACTGAACTCCCCAGGGGAGCCTTTACGCAGCCCCACATGCAACTGGACCTTCCGGGTTCGCTGTTTCCGAGGAACCCTAAATATAACACTAGCCAGCTTGGAAGAAGCCTGAAAACTCGGGCAACAGAAAAAGCGTTACAAGCCCTTTTCGCCCATCCAAAAGTGCCCCCAGAGGAAGGCTTTAGTTACAAGTGAACTCCCCAGGGGAGCCTTTATGCAGCCCCACATGAAACTTGACCCTCCTTATTCGCTCTTTCACAGCAAGCCTAAATATAGCCCTAAACGGCATCGAAGATGACTGAAAAATCGGGCCAAAGAAAACGCCTTACAAGACCCTTTCACCCATCCAAAAGTACCCCAAAGGAAGGCTTTGGGTACAACTGAACTCCCCAGGGGAGCCATTACGCAGCCCCACATGCAACTGGACCTTCCGGGTTCGCTGTTTCCGAGCAATATTAAATATAGCCCAAGCGGGCATTGGAGACAACTGAAAACTCGGGCACCTGAAAATGCATTGCAACCCCATTCACCCATCTAGAAATGCCCCCAAAGGAAGGCTTTGGGTACAAGTGAACTCCCCAGGGGAGCCTTTACGCAGCCCCACATGCAACTGGACCCTCCATATTCGCTCTTTCACAGCAAGCCTAAATATAGCCCTAACCCGCATGGCAGACCGCTGAAAACTCGGGCCCCAGAAAACACCTTACAAGACCCTTTCACCCATCCAAAAGTGCCCCCAAAGGAAGGCTTTGGGTACAACTGAACTCCCCAGGGGAGCCTTTACGCAGCCCCACATGCAACTGGACCTTCCGGGTTCGCTGTTTCCGAGCAACCCTAAATATAACACTAGCCAGCTTGGAAGAAGCCTGAAAACTCGGGCAACAGAAAAAGCGTTACAAGCCCTTTTCGCCCATCCAAAAGTGCCCCCAGAGGAAGGCTTTAGTTACAAGTGAACTCCCCAGGGGAGCCTTTACGCAGCCCCACATGCAACTGGACCTTCCGGGTTCGCTGTTTCCGAGCAACCCTAAATATATCCCAAGCTGGCATTGGAGACAACTGAAAACTCCAGCCCCTTAAAATGCGTTGCAACCCCATTCACCCATCTAGAAATGCCTCCAAAGGAAGGCTTTGGGTACAACTGAACTCCCCAGGGGAGCAATTACGCAGCCCCACATGCAACTGGACCTTCCGGATTCGCTGTTTCCGAGCAACATTAAATATAGCCCTAACCAGCATGGCAGACGGCTGAAAACTCGGGCCCCAGAAAACACCTTACAAGACCCTTTCACCCATCCAAAAGTACCCCAAAGGAAGGCTTTGGGTACAACTGAACTCCCCAGGGGAGCCTTTACGCAGCCCCACATGCAACTGGACCTTCCGGGTTCGCTGTTTCCGAGCAACATTAAATATAGCCCAAGCGGGCATTGGAGACAACTGAAAACTCGGGCAAATGAAAATGCGTTGCAACCCCATTCACCCATCTAGAAATGCCCCCAAAGGAAGGCTTTGGGTACAAGTGAACTCCCCAGGGGAGCCTTTACGCAGCCCCACATGCAACTGGACCTTCCGGGTTCGCTGTTTCCGAGCAACCCTAAATATAACACTAGCCAGCTTGGAAGAAGCCTGAAAACTCGGGCAACTGAAAAAGCGTTACAAGCCCCTTTCACCCATCCAAAAGTGCCCCCAGAGGAAGGCTTTAGTTACAAGTGAACTCCCCAGGGGAGACTTTATGCAGCCCCACATGCAACTTGACCCTCCTTATTCGCTCTTTCACCGCAAGCCTAAATATAGCCCTACCCGGCATCGAAGATGACTGAAAAATCGGGCCAAAGAAAACGCCTTACAAGACCCTTTCACCCATCCAAAAGTGCCCCCAAAGGAAGGCTTTGGGTACAAGTGAACTCCCCAGGGGAGCCTTTACGCAGCCCCACATGCAACTGGACCTTCCGGTTTCGCTGTTTCCGAGCAACCCTAAATATATCCCAAGCTGGCATTGGAGACAACTGAAAACTCCAGCCCCTTAAAATGCGTTGCAACCCCATTCACCCATCTAGAAAGTGCCCCCAAAGGAAGGCTTTGGGTACAACTGAACTCCCCAGGGGAGCAATTACGCAGCCCCACATGCAACTGGACCTTCCGGATTCGCTGTTTCCGAGCAACATTAAATATAGCCCTAACCAGCATGGCAGACGGCTGAAAACTCGGGCCCCAGAAAACACCTTACAAGACCCTTTCACCCATCCAAAAGTACCCCAAAGGAAGGCTTTGGGTACAACTGAACTCCCCAGGGGAGCCTTTACGCAGCCCCACATGCAACTGGACCTTCCGGGTTCGCTGTTTCCGAGCAACATTAAATATAGCCCAAGCGGGCATTGGAGACAACTGAAAACTCGGGCCCCTGAAAATGCGTTGCAACCCCATTCACCCATCTAGAAATGCCCCCAAAGGAAGGCTTTGGGTACAAGTGAACTCCCCAGGGGAGCCTTTACGCAGCCCCACATGCAACTGGACCTTCCGGGTTCGCTGTTTCCGAGCAACCCTAAATATAACACTAGCCAGCTTGGAAGAAGCCTGAAAACTCGGGCAACAGAAAAAGCGTTACAAGCCCCTTTCACCCATCCAAAAGTGCCCCCAGAGGAAGGCTTTAGTTACAAGTGAACTCCCCAGGGGAGACTTTATGCAGCCCCACATGCAATTTGACCCTCCTTATTCGCTCTTTCACCGCAAGCCTAAATATAGCCCTACCCGGCATCGAAGATGACTGAAAAATCGGGCCAAAGAAAACGCCTTACAAGACCCTTTCACCCATCCAAAAGTGCCCCCAAAGGAAGGCTTTGGGTACAAGTGAACTCCCCAGGGGAGCCTTTACGCAGCCCCACATGCAACTGGACCTTCCGGTTTCGCTGTTTCCGAGCAACCCTAAATATATCCCAAGCTGGCATTGGAGACAACTGAAAACTCGAGCCCCTTAAAATGCGTTGCAACCCCATTCACCCATCTAGAAATGCCCCCAAAGGAAGGCTTTGGGTACAACTGAACTCCCCAGGGGAGCAATTACGCAGCCCCACATGCAACTGGACCTTCCGGGTTCGCTGTTTCCGAGCAACATTAAATATAACCCTAACCAGCATGGCAGACGGCTGAAAACTCGGGCCCCAGAAAACACCTTACAAGACCCTTTCACCCATCCAAAAGTACCCCAAAGAAAGGCTTTGGGTACAACTGAACTCCCCAGGGGAGCCATTACGCAGCCCCACATGCAACTGGACCTTCCGGGTTCGCTGTTTCCGAGAAATATTAAATATAGACCAAGCGGGCAATGGAGACAACTGAAAACTCGGGCACCTGAAAATGCGTTGCAACCCCATTCACCCATCTAGAAATGCCCCCAAATGAAGGCTTTGGGTACAAGTGAACTCCCCAGGGGAGCCTTTATGCAGCCCCACATGCAACTGGACCCTCCGTATTCGCTCTTTCACAGCAAGCCTAAATATAGCCCTAACCCGCATGGCAGACGGCTGAAAACTCGGGCCCCAGAAAACACCTTACAAGACCCTTTCACCCATCCAAAAGTGCCCCCAAAGGAAGGCTTTGGGTACAACTGAACTCCCCAGGGGAGCCATTACGCAGCCCCACATGCAACTGGACCTTCCGGGTTCGCTGTTTCCGAGCAATATTAAATATAGCCCAAGCGGGCATTGGAGACAACTGAAAACTCGGGCACCTGAAAATGCGTTGCAACCCCATTCACCCATCTAGAAATGCCCCCAAAGGAAGGCTTTGGGTACAAGTGAACTCCCCAGGGGAGCCTTTACGCAGCCCCACATGCAACTGGACCCTCCGTATTCGCTCTTTCACAGCAAGCCTAAATATAGCCCTAACCCGCATGGCAGACCGCTGAAAACTCGGGCCCCAGAAAACACCTTACAAGACCCTTTCACCCATCCAAAAGTGCCCCCAAAGGAAGGCTTTGGGTACAACTGAACTCCCCAGGGGAGCCTTTACGCAGCCCCACATGCAACTGGACCTTCCGGGTTCGCTGTTTCCGAGCAACCCTAAATATAACACTAGCCAGCTTGGAAGAAGCCTGAAAACTCGGGCAACAGAAAAAGCGTTACAAGCCCTTTTCGCCCATCCAAAAGTGCCCCCAGAGGAAGGCTTTAGTTACAAGTGAACTCCCCAGGGGAGCCTTTATGCAGCCCCACATGCAACTTGACCCTCCTTATTCGCTCTTTCACAGCAAGCCTAAATATAGCCCTAACCGGCATCGAAGATGACTGAAAAATCGGGCCAAAGAAAACGCCTTACAAGACCCTTTCACCCATCCAAAAGTGCCCCCAAAGGAAGGCTTTGGGTACAACTGAACTCCCCAGGGGAGCCTTTACGCAGCCCCACATGCAACTGGACCTTCCGGGTTCGCTGTTTCCGAGCAACATTAAATATAGCCCAAGCGGGCATTGGAGACAACTGAAAACTCGGGCCCCTGAAAATGCGTTGCAACCCCATTCACCCATCTAGAAATGCCCCCAAAGGAAGGCTTTGGGTACAAGGGAACTCCCCAGGGGAGCCTTTACGCAGCCCCACATGCAACTGGACCTTCCGGGTTCGCTGTTTCCGAGCAACCCTAAATATAACACTAGCCAGCTTGGAAGAAGCCTGAAAACTCGGGCAACAGAAAAAGCGTTACAAGCCCCTTTCACCCATCCAAAAGTGCCCCCAGAGGAAGGCTTTAGTTACAAGTGAACTCCCCAGGGGAGACTTTATGCAGCCCCACATGCAACTTGACCCTCCTTATTCGCTCTTTCACCGCAAGCCTAAATATAGCCCTACCCGGCATCGAAGATGACTGAAAAATCGGGCCAAAGAAAACACCTTACAAGACCCTTTCACCCATCCAAAAGTGCCCCCAAAGGAAGGCTTTGGGTACAAGTGAACTCCCCAGGGGAGCCTTTACGCAGCCCCACATGCAACTGGACCTTCCGGGTTCGCTGTTTCCGAGCAACCCTAAATATATCCCAAGCTGGCATTGGAGACAACTGAAAACTCCAGCCCCTTAAAATGCGTTGCAACCCCATTCACCCATCTAGAAATGCCTCCAAAGGAAGGCTTTGGGTACAACTGAACTCCCCTGGGGAGCAATTACGCAGCCCCACATGCAACTGGACCTTCCGGATTCGCTGTTTCCGAGCAACATTAAATATAGCCCTAACCAGCATGGCAGACGGCTGAAAACTCGGGCCCCAGAAAACACCTTACAAGACCCTTTCACCCATCCAAAAGTACCCCAAAGGAAGGCTTTGGGTACAACTGAACTCCCCAGGGGAGCCTTTACGCAGCCCCACATGCAACTGGACCTTCCGGGTTCGCTGTTTCCGAACAACATTAAATATAGCCCAAGCGGGCATTGGAGACAACTGAAAACTCGGGCCCCTGAAAATGCGTTGCAACCCCATTCACCCATCTAGAAATGCCCCCAAAGGAAGGCTTTGGGTACAAGTGAACTCCCCAGGGGAGCATTTATGCAGCCCCACATGCAACTTGACCCTCCTTATTCGCTCTTTCACAGCAAGCCTAAATATAGCCCTAACCGGCATCGAAGATGACTGAAAAATCGGGCCAAAGAAAACGCCTTACAAGACCCTTTCACCCATCCAAAAGTGCCCCCAAAGGAAGGCTTTGGGTACAACTGAACTCCCCAGGGGAGCCTTTACGCAGCCCCACATGCAACTGGACCTTCCGGGTTCGCTGTTTCCGAGCAACATTAAATATAGCCCAAGCGGGCATTGGAGACAACTGAAAACTCGGGCCCCTGAAAATGCGTTGCAACCCCATTCACCCATCTAGAAATGCCCCCAAAGGAAGGCTTTGGGTACAAGTGAACTCCCCAGGGGAGCTTTTACGCAGCCCCACATGCAACTGGACCTTCCGGGTTCGCTGTTTCCGAGCAACCCTAAATATAACACTAGCCAGCTTGGAAGAAGCCTGAAAACTCGGGCAACAGAAAAAGCGTTACAAGCCCCTTTCACCCATCCAAAAGTGCCCCCAGAGGAAGGCTTTAGTTACAAGTGAACTCCCCAGGGGAGACTTTATGCAGCCCCACATGCAACTTGACCCTCCTTATTCGCTCTTTCACCGCAAGCCTAAATATAGCCCTACCCGGCATCGAAGATGACTGAAAAATCGGGCCAAAGAAAACACCTTACAAGACCCTTTCACCCATCCAAAAGTGCCCCCAAAGGAAGGCTTTGGGTACAAGTGAACTCCCCAGGGGAGCCTTTACGCAGCCCCACATGCAACTGGACCTTCCGGGTTCGCTGTTTCCGAGCAACCCTAAATATATCCCAAGCTGGCATTGGAGACAACTGAAAACTCCAGCCCCTTAAAATGCGTTGCAACCCCATTCACCCATCTAGAAATGCCTCCAAAGGAAGGCTTTGGGTACAACTGAACTCCCCAGGGGAGCAATTACGCAGCCCCACATGCAACTGGACCTTCCGGATTCGCTGTTTCCGAGCAACATTAAATATAGCCCTAACCAGCATGGCTGACGGCTGAAAACTCGGGCCCCAGAAAACACCTTACAAGACCCTTTCACCCATCCAAAAGTACCACAAAGGAAGGCTTTGGGTACAACTGAACTCCCCAGGGGAGCCTTTACGCAGCCCCACATGCAACTGGACCTTCCGGGTTCGCTGTTTCCGAACAACATTAAATATAGCCCAAGCGGGCATTGGAGACAACTGAAAACTCGGGCCCCTGAAAATGCGTTGCAACCCCATTCACCCATCTAGAAATGCCCCCAAAGGAAGGCTTTGGGTACAAGTGAACTCCCCAGGGGAGTCTTTACGCAGCCCCACATGCAACTGGACCTTCCGGGTTCGCTGTTTCCGAGCAACCCTAAATATAACACTAGCCAGCTTGGAAGAAGCCTGAAAACTCGGGCAACTGAAAAAGCGTTACAAGCCCCTTTCACCCATCCAAAAGTGCCCCCAGAGGAAGGCTTTAGTTACAAGTGAACTCCCCAGGGGAGACTTTATGCAGCCCCACATGCAACTTGACCCTCCTTATTCGCTCTTTCACCGCAAGCCTAAATATAGCCCTACCCGGCATCGAAGATGACTGAAAAATCGGGCCAAAGAAAACGCCTTACAAGACCCTTTCACCCATCCAAAAGTGCCCCCAAAGGAAGGCTTTGGGTACAAGTGAACTCCCCAGGGGAGCCTTTACGCAGCCCCACATGCAACTGGACCTTCCGGTTTCGCTGTTTCCGAGCAACCCTAAATATATCCCAAGCTGGCATTGGAGACAACTGAAAACTCCAGCCCCTTAAAATGCGTTGCAACCCCATTCACCCATCTAGAAATGCCTCCAAAGGAAGGCTTTGGGTACAACTGAACTCCCCAGGGGAGCAATTACGCAGCCCCACATGCAACTGGACCTTCCGGATTCGCTGTTTCCGAGCAACATTAAATATAGCCCTAACCAGCATGGCAGACGGCTGAAAACTCGGGCCCCAGAAAACACCTTACAAGACCCTTTCACCCATCCAAAAGTACCCCAAAGGAAGGCTTTGGGTACATCTGAACTCCCCAGGGGAGCCTTTACGCAGCCCCACATGCAACTGGACCTTCCGGGTTCGCTGTTTCCGAGCAACATTAAATATAGCCCAAGCGGGCATTGGAGACAACTGAAAACTCGGGCCCCTGAAAATGCGTTGCAACCCCATTCACCCATCTAGAAATGCCCCCAAAGGAAGGCTTTGGGTACAAGTGAACTCCCCAGGGGAGTCTTTACGCAGCCCCACATGCAACTGGACCTTCCGGGTTCGCTGTTTCCGAGCAACCCTAAATATAACACTAGCCAGCTTGGAAGAAGCCTGAAAACTCGGGCAACTGAAAAAGCGTTACAAGCCCCTTTCACCCATCCAAAAGTGCCCCCAGAGGAAGGCTTTAGTTACAAGTGAACTCCCCAGGGGAGACTTTATGCAGCCCCACATGCAACTTGACCCTCCTTATTCGCTCTTTCACCGCAAGCCTAAATATAGCCCTACCCGGCATCGAAGATGACTGAAAAATCGGGCCAAAGAAAACGCCTTACAAGACCCTTTCACCCATCCAAAAGTGCCCCCAAAGGAAGGCTTTGGGTACAAGTGAACTCCCCAGGGGAGCCTTTACGCAGCCCCACATGCAACTGGACCTTCCGGGTTCGCTGTTTCCGAGCAACCCTAAATATATCCCAAGCTGGCATTGGAGACAACTGAAAACTCGAGCCCCTTAAAATGCGTTGCAACCCCATTCACCCATCTAGAAATGCCCCCAAAGGAATTCTTTGGGTACAACTGAACTCCCCAGGGGAGCCATTACGCAGCCCCACATGCAACTGGACCTTCCGGGTTCGCTGTTTCCGAGAAATATTAAATATAGACCAAGCGGGCAATGGAGACAACTGAAAACTCGGGCACCTGAAAATGCGTTGCAACCCCATTCACCCATCTAGAAATGCCCCCAAATGAAGGCTTTGGGTACAAGTGAACTCCCCAGGGGAGCCTTTATGCAGCCCCACATGCAACTGGACCCTCCGTATTCGCTCTTTCACAGCAAGCCTAAATATAGCCCTAACCCGCATGGCAGACGGCTGAAAACTCGGGCCCCAGAAAACACCTTACAAGACCCTTTCACCCATCCAAAAGTGCCCCCAAAGGAAGGCTTCGGGTACAACTGAACTCCCCAGGGGAGCCTTTACGCAGCCCCACATGCAACTGGACCTTCCGGGTTCGCTGTTTCCGAGCAACCCTAAATATAACACTAGCCAGCTTGGAAGAAGCCTGAAAACTCGGGCAACAGAAAAAGCGTTACAAGCCCCTTTCGCCCATCCAAAAGTGCCCCCAGAGGAAGGCTTTAGTTACAAGTGAACTCCCCAGGGGAGCCTTTATGCAGCCCCACATGCAACTTGACCCTCCTTATTCGCTCTTTCACAGCAAGCCTAAATATAGCCCTAACCGGCATCGAAGATGACTGAAAAATCGGGCCAAAGAAAACGCCTTACAAAACCCTTTCACCCATCCAAAAGTGCCCCCAAAGGAAGGCTTTGGGTACAACTGAACTCCCCAGGGGAGCCTTTACGCAGCCCCACATGCAACTGGACCTTCCGGGTTCGCTGTTTCCGAGCAACCCTAAATATAACACTAGCCAGCTTGGAAGAAGCCTGAAAACTCGGGCAACAGAAAAAGCGTTACAAGCCCCTTTCGCCCATCCAAAAGTGCCCCCAGAGGAAGGCTTTAGTTACAAGTGAACTCCCCAGGGGAGCCTTTATGCAGCCCCACATGCAACTTGACCCTCCTTATTCGCTCTTTCACAGCAAGCCTAAATATAGCCCTAACCGGCATCGAAGATGACTGAAAAATCGGGCCCCAGAAAACGCCTTACAAGACCCTTTCACCCATCCAAAAGTGCCCCCAAAGGAAGGTTTTGGGTACAAGTGAACTCCCCAGGGGAGCCTTTACGCAGCCCCACATGCAACTGGACCTTCCGGGTTCGCTGTTTCCGAGCAACCTTTAAATATAACACTAGCCAGCTTGGAAGAAGCCTGAAAACTCGGGCAACAGAAAAAGCATTTCAAGCCCCATTCGCACATCCAAAAGTGCCCCCAGAGGAAGGCTTTAGTTACAAGTGAACTCCCCAGGGGAGCCTTTATGCAGCCCCACATGCAACTTGACCCTCCTTATTCGCTCTTTCACAGCTAGCCTAAATATAGCCCTAACCGGCATCGAAGATGACTGAAAACTCGGGCCAAAGAAAACGCCTTACAAGACCCTTTCACCCATCCAAAAGTGCCCCCAAAGGAAGGCTTTGGGTACAACTGAACTCCCCAGGGGAGCCTTTACGCAGCCCCACATGCAACTGGACCTTCCGGGTTCGCTGTTTCCGAGCAACCCTAAATATAACACTAGCCAGCTTGGAAGAAGCCTGAAAACTCGGGCAACAGAAAAAGCGTTACAAGCCCCTTTCGCCCATCCAAAAGTGCCCCCAGAGGAAGGCTTTAGTTACAAGTGAACTCCCCAGGGGAGCCTTTATGCAGCCCCACATGCAACTTGACCCTCCTTATTCGCTCTTTCACAGCAAGCCTAAATATAGCCCTAACCGGCATCGAAGATGACTGAAAAATCGGGCCAAAGAAAACACCTTACAAGACCATTTCACCCATCCAAAAGTGCCCCCAAAGGAAGGCTTTGGGTACAACTGAACTCCCCAGGGGAGCCTTTACGCAGCCCCACATGCAACTGGACCTTCCGGGTTCGCTGTTTCCGAGCAACCCTAAATATAACACTAGCCAGCTTGGAAGAAGCCTGAAAACTCGGGCAACAGAAAAAGCGTTACAAGCCCCTTTCGCCCATCCAAAAGTGCCCCCAGAGGAAGGCTTTAGTTACAAGTGAACTCCCCAGGGGAGCCTTTATGCAGCCCCACATGCAACTTGACCCTCCTTATTCGCTCTTTCACAGCAAGCCTAAATATAGCCCTAACCGGCATCGAAGATGACTGAAAAATCGGGCCAAAGAAAACGCCTTACAAGACCCTTTCACCCATCCAAAAGTGCCCCCAAAGGAAGGTTTTGGGTACAAGTGAACTCCCCAGGGGAGCCTTTACGCAGCCCCACATGCAACTGGACCTTCCGGGTTCGCTGTTTCCGAGCAACTTTAAATATAACACTAGCAAGCTTGGAAGAAGCCTGAAAACTCGGGCAACAGAAAAAGCGTTTCAAGCCCCATTCGCACATCCAAAAGTGCCCCAAGAGGAAGGCTTTAGTTACAAGTGAACTCCCCAGGGGAGCCTTTATGCAGCCCCACATGCAACTTGACCCTCCTTATTCGCTCTTTCACAGCTAGCCTAAATATAGCCCTAACCGGCATCGAAGATGACTGAAAACTCGGGCCAAAGAAAACGCCTTACAAGACCCTTTCACCCATCCAAAAGTGCCCCCAAAGGAAGTCTTTGGGTACAAGTGAACTCCCCAGGGGAGCCTTTACGCAGCCCCACATGCAACTGGACCTTCCGGGTTCGCTGTTTCCGAGCAACCCTAAATATAACACTAGCCAGCTTGGAAGAAGCCTGAAAACTCGGGCAACAGAAAAAGCGTTACAAGCCCTTTTCGCCCATCCAAAAGTGCCCCCAGAGGAAGGCTTTAGTTACAAGTGAACTCCCCAGGGGAGCCTTTATGCAGCCCCACATGCAACTTGACCCTCCTTATTCGCTCTTTCACAGCAAGCCTAAATATAGCCCTAACCGGCATCGAAGATGACTGAAAAATCGGGCCAAAGAAAACGCCTTACAAGACCCTTTCACCCATCCAAAAGTACCCCAAAGGAAGGCTTTGGGTACAACTGAACTCCCCAGGGGAGCCTTTACGCAGCCCCACATGCAACTGGACCTTCCGGGTTCGCTGTTTCCGAGCAACATTAAATATAGCCCAAGCGGGCATTGGAGACAACTGAAAACTCGGGCCCCTGAAAATGCGTTGCAACCCCATTCACCCATCTAGAAATGCCCCCAAAGGAAGGCTTTGGGTACAAGTGAACTCCCCAGGGGAGCCTTTATGCAGCCCCACATGCAACTTGACCCTCCTTATTCGCTCTTTCACAGCAAGCCTAAATATAGCCCTAAACGGCATCGAAGATGACTGAAAAATCGGGCCAAAGAAAACGCCTTACAAGACCCTTTCACCCATCCAAAAGTACCCCAAAGGAAGGCTTTGGGTACAACTGAACTCCCCAGGGGAGCCATTACGCAGCCCCACATGCAACTGGACCTTCCGGGTTCGCTGTTTCCGAGCAATATTAAATATAGCCCAAGCGGGCATTGGAGACAACTGAAAACTCGGGCACCTGAAAATGCGTTGCAACCCCATTCACCCATCTAGAAATGCCCCCAAAGGAAGGCTTTGGGTACAAGTGAACTCCCCAGGGGAGCCTTTACGCAGCCCCACATGCAACTGGACCCTCCGTATTCGCTCTTTCACAGCAAGCCTAAATATAGCCCTAACCCGCATGGCAGACCGCTGAAAACTCGGGCCCCAGAAAACACCTTACAAGACCCTTTCACCCATCCAAAAGTGCCCCCAAAGGAAGGCTTTGGGTACAACTGAACTCCCCAGGGGAGCCTTTACGCAGCCCCACATGCAACTGGACCTTCCGGGTTCGCTGTTTCCGAGCAACCCTAAATATAACACTAGCCAGCTTGGAAGAAGCCTGAAAACTCGGGCAACAGAAAAAGCGTTACAAGCCCTTTTCGCCCATCCAAAAGTGCCCCCAGAGGAAGGCTTTAGTTACAAGTGAACTCCCCAGGGGAGCCTTTATGCAGCCCCACATGCAACTTGACCCTCCTTATTCGCTCCTTCACAGCAAGCCTAAATATAGCCCTACCCGGCATCGAAGATGACTGAAAAATCGGGCCAAAGAAAACGCCTTACAAGACCCTTTCACCCATCCAAAAGTGCCCCCAAAGGAAGGCTTTGGGTACAACTGAACTCCCCAGGGGAGCCTTTACGCAGCCCCACATGCAACTGGACCTTCCGGGTTCGCTGTTTCCGAGCAACATTAAATATAGCCCAAGCGGGCATTGGAGACAACTGAAAACTCGGGCCCCTGAAAATGCGTTGCAACCCCATTCACCCATCTAGAAATGCCCCCAAAGGAAGGCTTTGGGTACAACTGAACTCCCCAGGGGAGCCTTTACGCAGCCCCACATGCAACTGGACCTTCCGGGTTCGCTGTTTCCGAGCAACCCTAAATATAACACTAGCCAGCTTGGAAGAAGCCTGAAAACTCGGGCAACAGAAAAAGCGTTACAAGCCCCTTTCACCCATCCAAAAGTGCCCCCAGAGGAAGGCTTTAGTTACAAGTGAACTCCCCAGGGGAGACTTTATGCAGCCCCACATGCAACTTGACCCTCCTTATTCGCTCTTTCACCGCAAGCCTAAATATAGCCCTACCCGGCATCGAAGATGACTGAAAAATCGGGCCAAAGAAAACACCTTACAAGACCCTTTCACCCATCCAAAAGTGCCCCCAAAGGAAGTCTTTGGGTACAAGTGAACTCCCCAGGGGAGCCTTTACGCAGCCCCACATGCAACTGGACCTTCCGGGTTCGCTGTTTCCGAGCAACCCTAAATATATCCCAAGCTGGCATTGGAGACAACTGAAAACTCCAGCCCCTTAAAATGCGTTGCAACCCCATTCACCCATCTAGAAATGCCTCCAAAGGAAGGCTTTGGGTACAACTGAACTCCCCAGGGGAGCAATTACGCAGCCCCACATGCAACTGGACCTTCCGGATTCGCTGTTTCCGAGCAACATTAAATATAGCCCTAACCAGCATGGCAGACGGCTGAAAACTCGGGCCCCAGAAAACACCTTACAAGACCCTTTCACCCATCCAAAAGTACCCCAAAGGAAGGCTTTGGGTACAACTGAACTCCCCAGGGGAGCCTTTACGCAGCCCCACATGCAACTGGACCTTCCGGGTTCGCTGTTTCCGAGCAACATTAAATATAGCCCAAGCGGGCATTAGAGACAACTGAAAACTCGGGCCCCTGAAAATGCGTTGCAACCCCATTCACCCATCTAGAAATGCCCCCAAAGGAAGGCTTTGGGTACAAGTGAACTCCCCAGGGGAGTCTTTACGCAGCCCCACATGCAACTGGACCTTCCGGGTTCGCTGTTTCCGAGCAACCCTAAATATAACACTAGCCAGCTTGGAAGAAGCCTGAAAACTCGGGCAACTGAAAAAGCGTTACAAGCCCCTTTCACCCATCCAAAAGTGCCCCCAGAGGAAGGCTTTAGTTACAAGTGAACTCCCCAGGGGAGACTTTATGCAGCCCCACATGCAACTTGACCCTCCTTATTCGCTCTTTCACCGCAAGCCTAAATATAGCCCTACCCGGCATCGAAGATGACTGAAAAATCGGGCCAAAGAAAACGCCTTACAAGACCCTTTCACCCATCCAAAAGTGCCCCCAAAGGAAGGCTTTGGGTACAAGTGAACTCCCCAGGGGAGCCTTTACGCAGCCCCACATGCAACTGGACCTTCCGGTTTCGCTGTTTCCGAGCAAACCTAAATATATCCCAAGCTGGCATTGGAGACAACTGAAAACTCGAGCCCCTTAAAATGCGTTGCAACCCCATTCACCCATCTAGAAATGCCCCCAAAGGAAGGCTTTGGGTACAACTGAACTCCCCAGGGGAGCAATTACGCAGCCCCACATGCAACTGGACCTTCCGGGTTCGCTGTTTCCGAGCAACATTAAATATAACCCTAACCAGCATGGCAGACGGCTGAAAACTCGGGCCCCAGAAAACACCTTACAAGACCCTTTCACCCATCCAAAAGTACCCCAAAGAAAGGCTTTGGGTACAACTGAACTCCCCAGGGGAGCCATTACGCAGCCCCACATGCAACTGGACCTTCCGGGTTCGCTGTTTCCGAGAAATATTAAATATAGACCAAGCGGGCAATGGAGACAACTGAAAACTCGGGCACCTGAAAATGCGTTGCAACCCCATTCACCCATCTAGAAATGCCCCCAAATGAAGGCTTTGGGTACAAGTGAACTCCCCAGGGGAGCCTTTATGCAGCCCCACATGCAACTGGACCCTCCGTATTCGCTCTTTCACAGCAAGCCTAAATATAGCCCTAACCCGCATGGCAGACCGCTGAAAACTCGGGCCCCAGAAAACACCTTACAAGACCCTTTCACCCATCCAAAAGTGCCCCCAAAGGAAGGCTTTGGGTACAACTGAACTCCCCAGGGGAGCCTTTACGCAGCCCCACATGCAACTGGACCTTCCGGGTTCGCTGTTTCCGAGCAACCCTAAATATAACACTAGCCATCTTGGAAGAAGCCTGAAAACTCGGGCAACAGAAAAAGCGTTACAAGCCCCTTTCGCCCATCCAAAAGTGCCCCCAGAGGAAGGCTTTAGTTACAAGTGAACTCCCCAGGGGAGCCTTTATGCAGCCCCACATGCAACTTGACCCTCCTTATTCGCTCTTTCACAGCAAGCCTAAATATAGCCCTAACCGGCATCGAAGATGACTGAAAAATCGGGCCAAAGAAAACGCCTTACAAAACCCTTTCACCCATCCAAAAGTGCCCCCAAAGGAAGGCTTTGGGTACAACTGAACTCCCCAGGGGAGCCTTTACGCAGCCCCACATGCAACTGGACCTTCCGGGTTCGCTGTTTCCGAGCAACCTTTAAATATAACACTAGCCAGCTTGGAAGAAGCCTGAAAACTCGGGCAACAGAAAAAGCGTTTCAAGCCCCATTCGCACATCCAAAAGTGCCCCCAGAGGAAGGCTTTAGTTACAAGTGAACTCCCCAGGGGAGCCTTTATGCAGCCCCACATGCAACTTGACCCTCCTTATTCGCTCTTTCACAGCTAGCCTAAATATAGCCCTAACCCGCATGGCAGACCGCTGAAAACTCGGGCCAAAGAAAACGCCTTACAAGACCCTTTCACCCATCCAAAAGTGCCCCCAAAGGAAGGCTTTGGGTACAACTGAACTCCCCAGGGGAGCCTTTACGCAGCCCCACATGCAACTGGACCTTCCGGGTTCGCTGTTTCCGAGCAACCCTAAATATAACACTAGCCAGCTTGGAAGAAGCCTGAAAACTCGGGCAACAGAAAAAGCGTTACAAGCCCCTTTCGCCCATCCAAAAGTGCCCCCAGAGGAAGGCTTTACTTACAAGTGAACTCCCCAGGGAAGCCTTTATGCAGCCCCACATGCAACTTGACCCTCCTTATTCGCTCTTTCACCGCAAGCCTAAATATAGCCCTAACCGGCATCGAAGATGACTGAAAAATCGGGCCAAAGAAAACACCTTACAAGACCATTTCAACCATCCAAAAGTGCCCCCAAAGGAAGGCTTTGGGTACAACTGAACTCCCCAGGGGAGCCTTTACGCAGCCCCACATGCAACTGGACCTTCCGGGTTCGCTGTTTCCGAGCAACCCTAAATATAACACTAGCCAGCTTGGAAGAAGCCTGAAAACTCGGGCAACAGAAAAAGCGTTACAAGCCCCTTTCGCCCATCCAAAAGTGCCCCCAGAGGAAGGCTTTAGTTACAAGTGAACTCCCCAGGGGAGCCTTTATGCAGCCCCACATGCAACTTGACCCTCCTTATTCGCTCTTTCACAGCAAGCCTAAATATAGCCCTAACCGGCATCGAAGATGACTGAAAAATCGGGCCAAAGAAAACGCCTTACAAGACCCTTTCACCCATCCAAAAGTGCCCCCAAAGGAAGGTTTTGGGTACAAGTGAACTCCCCAGGGGAGCCTTTACGCAGCCCCACATGCAACTGGACCTTCCGGGTTCGCTGTTTCCGAGCAACCTTTAAATATAACACTAGCCAGCTTGGAAGAAGCCTGAAAACTCGGGCAACTGAAAAAGCGTTTCAAGCCCCATTCGCACATCCAAAAGTGCCCCCAGAGGAAGTCTTTAGTTACAAGTGAACTCCCCAGGGGAGCCTTTATGCAGCCCCACATGCAACTTGACCCTCCTTATTCGCTCTTTCACAGCTAGCCTAAATATAGCCCTAACCGGCATCGAAGATGACTGAAAACTCGGGCCAAAGAAAACGCCTTACAAGACCCTTTCACCCATCCAAAAGTGCCCCCAAAGGAAGGCTTTGGGTACAAGTGAACTCCCCAGGGGAGCCTTTACGCAGCCCCACATGCAACTGGACTTTCCGGGTTCGCTGTTTCCGAGCAACCCTAAATATAACACTAGCCAGCTTGGAAGAAGCCTGAAAACTCGGGCAACAGAAAAAGCGTTACAAGCCCTTTTCGCCCATCCAAAAGTGCCCCCAGAGGAAGGCTTTAGTTACAAGTGAACTCCCCAGGGGAGCCTTTATGCAGCCCCACATGCAACTTGACCCTCCTTATTCGCTCTTTCACCGCAAGCCTAAATATAGCCCTAACCGGCATCGAAGATGACTGAAAAATCGGGCCAAAGAAAACGCCTTACAAGACCCTTTCACCCATCCAAAAGTGCCCCCAAAGGAAGGCTTTGGGTACAAGTGAACTCCCCAGGGGAGCCTTTACGCAGCCCCACATGCAACTGGACCTTCCGGGTTCGCTGTTTCCGAGCAACATTAAATATAGCCCAAGCGGGCATTGGAGACAACTGAAAACTCGGGCCCCTGAAAATGCGTTGCAACCCCATTCACCCATCTAGAAATGCCCCCAAAGGAAGGCTTTGGGTACAAGTGAACTCCCCAGGGGAGCCTTTACGCAGCCCCACATGCAACTGGACCTTCCGGGTTCGCTGTTTCCGAGCAACCCTAAATATAACACTAGCCAGCTTGGAAGAAGCCTGAAAACTCGGGCAACAGAAAAAGCGTTACAAGCCCCTTTCACCCATCCAAAAGTGCCCCCAGAGGAAGGCTTTAGTTACAAGTGAACTCCCCAGGGGAGACTTTATGCAGCCCCACATGCAACTTGACCCTCCTTATTCGCTCTTTCACCGCAAGCCTAAATATAGCCCTACCCGGCATCGAAGATGACTGAAAAATCGGGCCAAAGAAAACACCTTACAAGACCCTTTCACCCATCCAAAAGTGCCCCCAAAGGAAGTCTTTGGGTACAAGTGAACTCCCCAGGGGAGCCTTTACGCAGCCCCACATGCAACTGGACCTTCCGGGTTCGCTGTTTCCGAGCAACCCTAAATATATCCCAAGCTGGCATTGGAGACAACTGAAAACTCCAGCCCCTTAAAATGCGTTGCAACCCCATTCACCCATCTAGAAATGCCTCCAAAGGAAGGCTTTGGGTACAACTGAACTCCCCAGGGGAGCAATTACGCAGCCCCACATGCAACTGGACCTTCCGGATTCGCTGTTTCCGAGCAACATTAAATATAGCCCTAACCAGCATGGCAGACGGCTGAAAACTCGGGCCCCAGAAAACACCTTACAAGACCCTTTCACACATCCAAAAGTACCCCAAAGGAAGGCTTTGGGTACAACTGAACTCCCCAGGGGAGCCTTTACGCAGCCCCACATGCAACTGGACCTTCCGGGTTCGCTGTTTCCGAGCAACATTAAATATAGCCCAAGCGGGCATTGGAGACAACTGAAAACTCGGGCCCCTGAAAATGCGTTGCAACCCCATTCACCCATCTAGAAATGCCCCCAAAGGAAGGCTTTGGGTACAAGTGAACTCCCCAGGGGAGTCTTTACGCAGCCCCACATGCAACTGGACCTTCCGGGTTCGCTGTTTCCGAGCAACCCTAAATATAACACTAGCCAGCTTGGAAGAAGCCTGAAAACTCGGGCAACTGAAAAAGCGTTACAAGCCCCTTTCACCCATCCAAAAGTGCCCCCAGAGGAAGGCTTTAGTTACAAGTGAACTCCCCAGGGGAGACTTTATGCAGCCCCACATGCAACTTGACCCTCCTTATTCGCTCTTTCACCGCAAGCCTAAATATAGCCCTACCCGGCATCGAAGATGACTGAAAAATCGGGCCAAAGAAAACGCCTTACAAGACCCTTTCACCCATCCAAAAGTGCCCCCAAAGGAAGGCTTTGGGTACAAGTGAACTCCCCAGGGGAGCCTTTACGCAGCCCCACATGCAACTGGACCTTCCGGTTTCGCTGTTTCCGAGCAATCCTAAATATATCCCAAGCTGGCATTGGAGACAACTGAAAACTCGAGCCCCTTAAAATGAGTTGCAACCCCATTCACCCATCTAGAAATGCCCCCAAAGGAAGGCTTTGGGTACAAGTGAACTCCCCAGGGGAGCAATTACGCAGCCCCACATGCAACTGGACCTTCCGGGTTCGCTGTTTCCGAGCAACATTAAATATAACCCTAACCAGCATGGCAGACGGCTGAAAACTCGGGCCCCAGAAAACACCTTACAAGACCCTTTCACCCATCCAAAAGTACCCCAAAGAAAGGCTTTGGGTACAACTGAACTCCCCAGGGGAGCCATTACGCAGCCCCACATGCAACTGGACCTTCCGGGTTCGCTGTTTCCGAGAAATATTAAATATAGACCAAGCGGGCAATGGAGACAACTGAAAACTCGGGCACCTGAAAATGCGTTGCAACCCCATTCACCCATCTAGAAATGCCCCCAAATGAAGGCTTTGGGTACAAGTGAACTCCCCAGGGGAGCCTTTATGCAGCCCCACATGCAACTGGACCCTCCGTATTCGCTCTTTCACAGCA
The DNA here is from genome assembly GCF_047663525.1 of Anas platyrhynchos. NCBI lineage: Eukaryota > Metazoa > Chordata > Aves > Anseriformes > Anatidae > Anas > Anas platyrhynchos. The sequence continues at coordinate 4,674,683 of NC_092596.1, forward strand.
AGCCTAAATATAGCCCTAACCCGCATGGCAGACCGCTGAAAACTCGGGCCCCAGAAAACACCTTACAAGACCCTTTCACCCATCCAAAAGTGCCCCCAAAGGAAGGCTTTGGGTACAAGTGAACTCCCCAGGGGAGCCTTTACGCAGCCCCACATGCAACTGGACCTTCCGGGTTCGCTGTTTCCGAGCAACCCTAAATATAACACTAGCCAGCTTGGAAGAAGCCTGAAAACTCGGGCAACAGAAAAAGCGTTACAAGCCCCTTTCGCCCATCCAAAAGTGCCCCCAGAGGAAGGCTTTAGTTACAAGTGAACTCCCCAGGGGAGCCTTTATGCAGCCCCACATGCAACTTGACCCTCCTTATTCGCTCTTTCACAGCAAGCCTAAATATAGCCCTAAACGGCATCGAAGATGACTGAAAAATCGGGCCAAAGAAAACGCCTTACAAAACCCTTTCACCCATCCAAAAGTGCCCCCAAAGGAAGGCTTTGGGTACAACTGAACTCCCCAGGGGAGCCTTTACGCAGCCCCACATGCAACTGGACCTTCCGGGTTCGCTGTTTCCGAGCAACCCTAAATATAACACTAGCCAGCTTGGAAGAAGCCTGAAAACTCGGGCAACAGAAAAAGCGTTACAAGCCCCTTTCGCCCATCCAAAAGTGCCCCCAGAGGAAGGCTTTAGTTACAAGTGAACTCCCCAGGGGAGCCTTTATGCAGCCCCACATGCAACTTGACCCTCCTTATTCGCTCTTTCACCGCAAGCCTAAATATAGCCCTAACCGGCATCGAAGATGACTGAAAAATCGGGCCAAAGAAAACGCCTTACAAGACCCTTTCACCCATCCAAAAGTGCCCCCAAAGGAAGGTTTTGGGTACAAGTGAACTCCCCAGGGGAGCCTTTACGCAGCCCCACATGCAACTGGACCTTCCGGGTTCGCTGTTTCCGAGCAACCTTTAAATATAACACTAGCCAGCTTGGAAGAAGCCTGAAAACTCGGGCAACAGAAAAAGCGTTTCAAGCCCCATTCGCACATCCAAAAGTGCCCCCAGAGGAAGGCTTTAGTTACAAGTGAACTCCCCAGGGGAGCCTTTATGCAGCCCCACATGCAACTTGACCCTCCTTATTCGCTCTTTCACAGCAAGCCTAAATATAGCCCTAACCGGCATCGAAGATGACTGAAAAATCGGGCCAAAGAAAACACCTTACAAGACCATTTCACCCATCCAAAAGTGCCCCCAAAGGAAGGCTTTGGGTACAAGTGAACTCCCCAGGGGAGCCTTTACGCAGCCCCACATGCAACTGGACCTTCCGGTTTCGCTGTTTCCGAGCAACCCTAAATATAACACTAGCCAGCTTGGAAGAAGCCTGAAAACTCGGGCAACAGAAAAAGCGTTACAAGCCCCTTTCGCCCATCCAAAAGTGCCCCCAGAGGAAGGCTTTAGTTACAAGTGAACTCCCCAGGGGAGCCTTTATGCAGCCCCACATGCAACTTGACCCTCCTTATTCGCTCTTTCACAGCAAGCCTAAATATAGCCCTAAACGGCATCGAAGATGACTGAAAAATCGGGCCAAAGAAAACGCCTTACAAAACCCTTTCACCCATCCAAAAGTGCCCCCAAAGGAAGGCTTTGGGTACAACTGAACTCCCCAGGGGAGCCTTTACGCAGCCCCACATGCAACTGGACCTTCCGGGTTCGCTGTTTCCGAGCAACCCTAAATATAACACTAGCCAGCTTGGAAGAAGCCTGAAAACTCGGGCAACAGAAAAAGCGTTACAAGCCCCTTTCGCCCATCCAAAAGTGCCCCCAGAGGAAGGCTTTAGTTACAAGTGAACTCCCCAGGGGAGCCTTTATGCAGCCCCACATGCAACTTGACCCTCCTTATTCGCTCTTTCACCGCAAGCCTAAATATAGCCCTACCCGGCATCGAAGATGACTGAAAAATCGGGCCAAAGAAAACGCCTTACAAGACCCTTTCACCCATCCAAAAGTGCCCCCAAAGGAAGGTTTTGGGTACAAGTGAACTCCCCAGGGGAGCCTTTACGCAGCCCCACATGCAACTGGACCTTCCGGTTTCGCTGTTTCCGAGCAACCCTAAATATAACACTAGCCAGCTTGGAAGAAGCCTGAAAACTCGGGCAACAGAAAAAGCGTTACAAGCCCTTTTCGCCCATCCAAAAGTGCCCCCAGAGGAAGGCTTTAGTTACAAGTGAACTCCCCAGGGGAGCCTTTATGCAGCCCCACATGCAACTTGACCCTCCTTATTCGCTCTTTCACAGCAAGCCTAAATATAGCCCTAACCGGCATCGAAGATGACTGAAAAATCGGGCCAAAGAAAACGCCTTACAAGACCCTTTCACCCATCCAAAAGTACCCCAAAGGAAGGCTTTGGGTACAACTGAACTCCCCAGGGGAGCCTTTACGCAGCCCCACATGCAACTGGACCTTCCGGGTTCGCTGTTTCCGAGCAACATTAAATATAGCCCAAGCGGGCATTGGAGACAACTGAAAACTCGGGCCCCTGAAAATGCGTTGCAACCCCATTCACCCATCTAGAAATGCCCCCAAAGGAAGGCTTTGGGTACAAGTGAACTCCCCAGGGGAGCCTTTATGCAGCCCCACATGCAACTTGACCCTCCTTATTCGCTCTTTCACAGCAAGCCTAAATATAGCCCTAAACGGCATCGAAGATGACTGAAAAATCGGGCCAAAGAAAACGCCTTACAAGACCCTTTCACCCATCCAAAAGTACCCCAAAGGAAGGCTTTGGGTACAACTGAACTCCCCAGGGGAGCCATTACGCAGCCCCACATGCAACTGGACCTTCCGGGTTCGCTGTTTCCGAGCAATATTAAATATAGCCCAAGCGGGCATTGGAGACAACTGAAAACTCGGGCACCTGAAAATGCGTTGCAACCCCATTCACCCATCTAGAAATGCCCCCAAAGGAAGGCTTTGGGTACAAGTGAACTCCCCAGGGGAGCCTTTACGCAGCCCCACATGCAACTGGACCCTCCGTATTCGCTCTTTCACAGCAAGCCTAAATATAGCCCTAACCCGCATGGCAGACCGCTGAAAACTCGGGCCCCAGAAAACACCTTACAAGACCCTTTCACCCATCCAAAAGTGCCCCCAAAGGAAGGCTTTGGGTACAACTGAACTCCCCAGGGGAGCCTTTACGCAGCCCCACATGCAACTGGACATTCCGGGTTCGCTGTTTCCGAGCAACCCTAAATATAACACTAGCCAGCTTGGAAGAAGCCTGAAAACTCGGGACACAGAAAAAGCGTTACAAGCCCTTTTCGCCCATCCAAAAGTGCCCCCAGAGGAAGGCTTTAGTTACAAGTGAACTCCCCAGGGGAGCCTTTATGCAGCCCCACATGCAACTTGACCCTCCTTATTCGCTCTTTCACAGCAAGCCTAAATATAGCCCTACCCGGCATCGAAGATGACTGAAAAATCGGGCCAAAGAAAACGCCTTACAAGACCCTTTCACCCATCCAAAAGTGCCCCCAAAGGAAGGCTTTGGGTACAACTGAACTCCCCAGGGGAGCCTTTACGCAGCCCCACATGCAACTGGACCTTCCGGGTTCGCTGTTTCCGAGCAACATTAAATATAGCCCAAGCGGGCATTGGAGACAACTGAAAACTCGGGCCCCTGAAAATGCGTTGCAACCCCATTCACCCATCTAGAAATGCCCCCAAAGGAAGGCTTTGGGTACAAGTGAACTCCCCAGGGGAGCCTTTACGCAGCCCCACATGCAACTGGACCTTCCGGGTTCGCTGTTTCCGAGCAACCCTAAATATAACACTAGCCAGCTTGGAAGAAGCCTGAAAACTCGGGCAACAGAAAAAGCTTTACAAGCCCCTTTCACCCATCCAAAAGTGCCCCCAGAGGAAGGCTTTAGTTACAAGTGAACTCCCCAGGGGAGACTTTATGCAGCCCCACATGCAACTTGACCCTCCTTATTCGCTCTTTCACCGCAAGCCTAAATATAGCCCTACCCGGCATCGAAGATGACTGAAAAATCGGGCCAAAGAAAACACCTTACAAGACCCTTTCACCCATCCAAAAGTGCCCCCAAAGGAAGTCTTTGGTTACAAGTGAACTCCCCAGGGGAGCCTTTACGCAGCCCCACATGCAACTGGACCTTCCGGGTTCGCTGTTTCCGAGCAACATTAAATATAGCCCTAACCAGCATGGCAGACGGCTGAAAACTCGGGCCCCAGAAAACACCTTACAAGACCCTTTCACCCATCCAAAAGTACCCCAAAGGAAGGCTTTGGGTACAACTGAACTCCCCAGGGGAGCCTTTACGCAGCCCCACATGCAACTGGACCTTCCGGGTTCGCTGTTTCCGAGCAACATTAAATATAGCCCAAGCGGGCATTAGAGACAACTGAAAACTCGGGCCCCTGAAAATGCGTTGCAACCCCATTCACCCATCTAGAAATGCCCCCAAAGGAAGGCTTTGGGTACAAGTGAACTCCCCAGGGGAGTCTTTACGCAGCCCCACATGCAACTGGACCTTCCGGGTTCGCTGTTTCCGAGCAACCCTAAATATAACACTAGCCAGCTTGGAAGAAGCCTGAAAACTCGGGCAACAGAAAAAGCGTTACAAGCCCCTTTCACCCATCCAAAAGTGCCCCCAGAGGAAGGCTTTAGTTACAAGTGAACTCCCCAGGGGAGACTTTATGCAGCCCCACATGCAACTTGACCCTCCTTATTCGCTCTTTCACCGCAAGCCTAAATATAGCCCTACCCGGCATCGAAGATGACTGAAAAATCGGGCCAAAGAAAACGCCTTACAAGACCCTTTCACCCATCCAAAAGTGCCCCCAAAGGAAGGCTTTGGGTACAAGTGAACTCCCCAGGGGAGCCTTTACGCAGCCCCACATGCAACTGGACCTTCCGGTTTCGCTGTTTCCGAGCAAACCTAAATATATCCCAAGCTGGCATTGGAGACAACTGAAAACTCGAGCCCCTTAAAATGCGTTGAAACCCCATTCACCCATCTAGAAATGCCCCCAAAGGAAGGATTTGGGTACAACTGAACTCCCCAGGGGAGCAATTACGCAGCCCCACATGCAACTGGACCTTCCGGGTTCGCTGTTTCCGAGCAACATTAAATATAACCCTAACCAGCATGGCAGACGGCTGAAAACTCGGGCCCCAGAAAACACCTTACAAGACCCTTTCACCCATCCAAAAGTACCCCAAAGAAAGGCTTTGGGTACAACTGAACTCCCCAGGGGAGCCATTACGCAGCCCCACATGCAACTGGACCTTCCGGGTTCGCTGTTTCCGAGAAATATTAAATATAGACCAAGCGGGCAATGGAGACAACTGAAAACTCGGGCACCTGAAAATGCGTTGCAACCCCATTCACCCATCTAGAAATGCCCCCAAATGAAGGCTTTGGGTACAAGTGAACTCCCCAGGGGAGCCTTTATGCAGCCCCACATGCAACTGGACCCTCCGTATTCGCTCTTTCACAGCAAGCCTAAATATAGCCCTAACCGGCATCGAAGATGACTGAAAACTCGGGCCCCAGAAAACGCCTTACAAGACCCTTTCACCCATCCAAATGTGCCCCCAAAGGAAGGTTTTGGGTACAAGTGAACTCCCCAGGGGAGCCTTTACGCAGCCCCACATGCAACTGGACCTTCCGGGTTCGCTGTTTCCGAGCAACCTTTAAATATAACACTAGCCAGCTTGGAAGAAGCCTGAAAACTCGGGCAACAGAAAAAGCGTTTCAAGCCCCATTCGCACATCCAAAAGTGCCCCCAGAGGAAGGCTTTAGTTACAAGTGAACTCCCCAGGGGAGCCTTTATGCAGCCCCACATGCAACTTGACCCTCCTTATTCGCTCTTTCACAGCTAGCCTAAATATAGCCCTAACCCGCATGGCAGACCGCTGAAAACTCGGGCCAAAGAAAACGCCTTACAAGACCCTTTCACCCATCCAAAAGTGCCCCCAAAGGAAGGCTTTGGGTACAACTGAACTCCCCAGGGGAGCCTTTACGCAGCCCCACATGCAACTGGACCTTCCGGGTTCGCTGTTTCCGAGCAACCCTAAATATAACACTAGCCAGCTTGGAAGAAGCCTGAAAACTCGGGCAACAGAAAAAGCGTTACAAGCCCCTTTCGCCCATCCAAAAGTGCCCCCAGAGGAAGGCTTTAGTTACAAGTGAACTCCCCAGGGAAGCCTTTATGCAGCCCCACATGCAACTTGACCCTCCTTATTCGCTCTTTCACCGCAAGCCTAAATATAGCCCTAACCGGCATCGAAGATGACTGAAAAATCGGGCCAAAGAAAACACCTTACAAGACCATTTCACCCATCCAAAAGTGCCCCCAAAGGAAGGCTTTGGGTACAACTGAACTCCCCAGGGGAGCCTTTACGCAGCCCCACATGCAACTGGACCTTCCGGGTTCGCTGTTTCCGAGCAACCCTAAATATAACACTAGCCAGCTTGGAAGAAGCCTGAAAACTCGGGCAACAGAAAAAGCGTTACAAGCCCCTTTCGCCCATCCAAAAGTGCCCCCAGAGGAAGGCTTTAGTTACAAGTGAACTCCCCAGGGGAGCCTTTATGCAGCCCCACATGCAACTTGACCCTCCTTATTCGCTCTTTCACAGCAAGCCTAAATATAGCCCTAACCGGCATCGAAGATGACTGAAAAATCGGGCCAAAGAAAACGCCTTACAAGACCCTTTCACCCATCCAAAAGTGCCCCCAAAGGAAGGTTTTGGGTACAAGTGAACTCCCCAGGGGAGCCTTTACGCAGCCCCACATGCAACTGGACCTTCCGGGTTCGCTGTTTCCGAGCAACCTTTAAATATAACACTAGCCAGCTTGGAAGAAGCCTGAAAACTCGGGCAACTGAAAAAGCGTTTCAAGCCCCATTCGCACATCCAAAAGTGCCCCCAGAGGAAGTCTTTAGTTACAAGTGAACTCCCCAGGGGAGCCTTTATGCAGCCCCACATGCAACTTGACCCTCCTTATTCGCTCTTTCACAGCTAGCCTAAATATAGCCCTAACCGGCATCGAAGATGACTGAAAACTCGGGCCAAAGAAAACGCCTTACAAGACCCTTTCACCCATCCAAAAGTGCCCCCAAAGGAAGGCTTTGGGTACAAGTGAACTCCCCAGGGGAGCCTTTACGCAGCCCCACATGCAACTGGACCTTCCGGGTTCGCTGTTTCCGAGCAACCCTAAATATAACACTAGCCAGCTTGGAAGAAGCCTGAAAACTCGGGCAACAGAAAAAGCGTTACAAGCCCTTTTCGCCCATCCAAAAGTGCCCCCAGAGGAAGGCTTTAGTTACAAGTGAACTCCCCAGGGGAGCCTTTATGCAGCCCCACATGCAACTTGACCCTCCTTATTCGCTCTTTCACAGCAAGCCTAAATATAGCCCTAACCGGCATCGAAGATGACTGAAAAATCGGGCCAAAGAAAACGCCTTACAAGACCCTTTCACCCATCCAAAAGTGCCCCCAAAGGAAGGCTTTGGGTACAAGTGAACTCCCCAGGGGAGCCTTTACGCAGCCCCACATGCAACTGGACCTTCCGGGTTCGCTGTTTCCGAGCAACATTAAATATAGCCCAAGCGGGCATTGGAGACAACTGAAAACTCGGGCCCCTGAAAATGCGTTGCAACCCCATTCACCCATCTAGAAATGCCCCCAAAGGAAGGCTTTGGGTACAAGTGAACTCCCCAGGGGAGCCTTTACGCAGCCCCACATGCAACTGGACCTTCCGGGTTCGCTGTTTCCGAGCAACCCTAAATATAACACTAGCCAGCTTGGAAGAAACCTGAAAACTCGGGCAACAGAAAAAGCGTTACAAGCCCCTTTCACCCATCCAAAAGTGCCCCCAGAGGAAGGCTTTAGTTACAAGTGAACTCCCCAGGGGAGCCTTTATGCAGCCCCACATGCAACTTGACCCTCCTTATTCGCTCTTTCACCGCAAGCCTAAATATAGCCCTACCCGGCATCGAAGATGACTGAAAAATCGGGCCAAAGAAAACACCTTACAAGACCCTTTCACCCATCCAAAAGTGCCCCCAAAGGAAGTCTTTGGGTACAAGTGAACTCCCCAGGGGAGCCTTTACGCAGCCCCACATGCAACTGGACCTTCCGGGTTCGCTGTTTCCGAGCAACCCTAAATATATCCCAAGCTGGCATTGGAGACAACTGAAAACTCCAGCCCCTTAAAATGCGTTGCAACCCCATTCACCCATCTAGAAATGCCTCCAAAGGAAGGCTTTGGGTACAACTGAACTCCCCAGGGGAGCAATTACGCAGCCCCACATGCAACTGGACCTTCCGGATTCGCTGTTTCCGAGCAACATTAAATATAGCCCTAACCAGCATGGCAGACGGCTGAAAACTCGGGCCCCAGAAAACACCTTACAAGACCCTTTCACACATCCAAAAGTACCCCAAAGGAAGGCTTTGGGTACAACTGAACTCCCCAGGGGAGCCTTTACGCAGCCCCACATGCAACTGGACCTTCCGGGTTCGCTGTTTCCGAGCAACATTAAATATAGCCCAAGCGGGCATTGGAGACAACTGAAAACTCGGGCCCCTGAAAATGCGTTGCAACCCCATTCACCCATCTAGAAATGCCCCCAAAGGAAGGCTTTGGGTACAAGTGAACTCCCCAGGGGAGTCTTTACGCAGCCCCACATGCAACTGGACCTTCCGGGTTCGCTGTTTCCGAGCAACCCTAAATATAACACTAGCCAGCTTGGAAGAAGCCTGAAAACTCGGGCAACTGAAAAAGCGTTACAAGCCCCTTTCACCCATCCAAAAGTGCCCCCAGAGGAAGGCTTTAGTTACAAGTGAACTCCCCAGGGGAGACTTTATGCAGCCCCACATGCAACTTGACCCTCCTTATTCGCTCTTTCACCGCAAGCCTAAATATAGCCCTACCCGGCATCGAAGATGACTGAAAAATCGGGCCAAAGAAAACGCCTTACAAGACCCTTTCACCCATCCAAAAGTGCCCCCAAAGGAAGGCTTTGGGTACAAGTGAACTCCCCAGGGGAGCCTTTACGCAGCCCCACATGCAACTGGACCTTCCGGTTTCGCTGTTTCCGAGCAATCCTAAATATATCCCAAGCTGGCATTGGAGACAACTGAAAACTCGAGCCCCTTAAAATGCGTTGCAACCCCATTCACCCATCTAGAAATGCCCCCAAAGGAAGGATTTGGGTACAACTGAACTCCCCAGGGGAGCAATTACGCAGCCCCACATGCAACTGGACCTTCCGGGTTCGCTGTTTCCGAGCAACATTAAATATAACCCTAACCAGCATGGCAGACGGCTGAAAACTCGGGCCCCAGAAAAAACCTTACAAGACCCTTTCACCCATCCAAAAGTACCCCAAAGAAAGGCTTTGGGTACAACTGAACTCCCCAGGGGAGCCATTACGCAGCCCCACATGCAACTGGACCTTCCGGGTTCGCTGTTTCCGAGAAATATTAAATATAGACCAAGCGGGCAATGGAGACAACTGAAAACTCGGGCACCTGAAAATGCGTTGCAACCCCATTCACCCATCTAGAAATGCCCCCAAATGAAGGCTTTGGGTACAAGTGAACTCCCCAGGGGAGCCTTTATGCAGCCCCACATGCAACTGGACCCTCCGTATTCGCTCTTTCACAGCAAGCCTAAATATAGCCCTAACCCGCATGGCAGACCGCTGAAAACTCGGGCCCCAGAAAACACCTTACAAGACCCTTTCACCCATCCAAAAGTGCCCCCAAAGGAAGGCTTTGGGTACAAGTGAACTCCCCAGGGGAGCCTTTACGCAGCCCCACATGCAACTGGACCTTCCGGGTTCGCTGTTTCCGACCAACCCTAAATATAACACTAGCCAGCTTGGAAGAAGCCTGAAAACTCGGGCAACAGAAAAAGCGTTACAAGCCCCTTTCGCCCATCCAAAAGTGCCCCCAGAGGAAGGCTTTAGTTACAAGTGAACTCCCCAGGGGAGCCTTTATGCAGCCCCACATGCAACTTGACCCTCCTTATTCGCTCTTTCACAGCAAGCCTAAATATAGCCCTAACCGGCATCGAAGATGACTGAAAAATCGGGCCAAAGAAAACGCCTTACAAAACCCTTTCACCCATCCAAAAGTGCCCCCAAAGGAAGGCTTTGGGTACAACTGAACTCCCCAGGGGAGCCTTTACGCAGCCCCACATGCAACTGGACCTTCCGGGTTCGCTGTTTCCGAGCAACCCTAAATATAACACTAGCCAGCTTGGAAGAAGCCTGAAAACTCGGGCAACAGAAAAAGCGTTACAAGCCCCTTTCGCCCATCCAAAAGTGCCCCCAGAGGAAGGCTTTAGTTACAAGTGAACTCCCCAGGGGAGCCTTTATGCAGCCCCACATGCAACTTGACCCTCCTTATTCGCTCTTTCACAGCAAGCCTAAATATAGCCCTAACCGGCATCGAAGATGACTGAAAAATCGGGCCAAAGAAAACGCCTTACAAGACCCTTTCACCCATCCAAAAGTGCCCCCAAAGGAAGGTTTTGGGTACAAGTGAACTCCCCAGGGGAGCCTTTACGCAGCCCCACATGCAACTGGACCTTCCGGGTTCGCTGTTTCCGAGCAACCTTTAAATATAACACTAGCCAGCTTGGAAGAAGCCTGAAAACTCGGGCAACAGAAAAAGCGTTTCAAGCCCCATTCGCACATCCAAAAGTGCCCCCAGAGGAAGGCTTTAGTTACAAGTGAACTCCCCAGGGGAGCCTTTATTGAGCCCCACATGCAACTTGACCCTCCTTATTCGCTCTTTCACAGCAAGCCTAAATATAGCCCTAACCGGCATCGAAGATGACTGAAAAATCGGGCCAAAGAAAACACCTTACAAGACCATTTCACCCATCCAAAAGTGCCCCCAAAGGAAGGCTTTGGGTACAACTGAACTCCCCAGGGGAGCCTTTACGCAGCCCCACATGCAACTGGACCTTCCGGGTTCGCTGTTTCCGAGCAACCCTAAATATAACACTAGCCAGCTTGGAAGAAGCCTGAAAACTCGGGCAACAGAAAAAGCGTTACAAGCCCCTTTCGCCCATCCAAAAGTGCCCCCAGAGGAAGGCTTTAGTTACAAGTGAACTCCCCAGGGGAGCCTTTATGCAGCCCCACATGCAACTTGACCCTCCTTATTCGCTCTTTCACAGCAAGCCTAAATATAGCCCTAACCGGCATCGAAGATGACTGAAAAATCGGGCCAAAGAAAACGCCTTACAAGACCCTTTCACCCATCCAAAAGTGCCCCCAAAGGAAGGTTTTGGGTACAAGTGAACTCCCCAGGGGAGCCTTTACGCAGCCCCACATGCAACTGGACCTTCCGGGTTCGCTGTTTCCGAGCAACCTTTAAATATAACACTAGCCAGCTTGGAAGAAGCCTGAAAACTCGGGCAACAGAAAAAGCGTTTCAAGCCCCATTCGCACATCCAAAAGTGCCCCCAGAGGAAGGCTTTAGTTACAAGTGAACTCCCCAGGGGAGCCTTTATGCAGCCCCACATGCAACTTGACCCTCCTTATTCGCTCTTTCACAGCTAGCCTAAATATAGCCCTAACCGGCATCGAAGATGACTGAAAACTCGGGCCAAAGAAAACGCCTTACAAGACCCTTTCACCCATCCAAAAGTGCCCCCAAAGGAAGGCTTTGGGTACAAGTGAACTCCCCAGGGGAGCCTTTACGCAGCCCCACATGCAACTGGACCTTCCGGGTTCGCTGTTTCCGAGCAACCCTAAATATAACACTAGCCAGCTTGGAAGAAGCCTGAAAACTCGGGCAACAGAAAAAGCGTTACAAGCCCCTTTCGCCCATCCAAAAGTGCCCCCAGAGGAAGGCTTTAATTACAAGTGAACTCCCCAGGGAAGCCTTTATGCAGCCCCACATGCAACTTGACCCTCCTTATTCGCTCTTTCACAGCAAGCCTAAATATAGCCCTAACCAGCATCGAAGATGACTGAAAAATCGGGCCAAAGAAAACACCTTACAAGACCATTTCACCCATCCAAAAGTGCCCCCAAAGGAAGGCTTTGGGTACAACTGAACTCCCCAGGGGAGCCTTTACGCAGCCCCACATGCAACTGGACCTTCCGGGTTCGCTGTTTCTGAGCAACCCTAAATATAACACTAGCCAGCTTGGAAGAAGCCTGAAAACTCGGGCAACAGAAAAAGCGTTACAAGCCCCATTCGCCCATCCAAAAGTGCCCCCAAAGGAAGGCTTTGGGTACAACTGAACTCCCCAGGGGAGCCTTTACGCAGCCCCACATGCAACTGGACCTTCAGGGTTCGCTGTTTCCGAGCAACCCTAAATATAGCCCAAGCCGGCATTGGAGACAAGTGAAAACTCGGGCCCCTGAAAATGCGTTGCAACCCCATTCACCCATCTAGAAATGCCCCCAAAGGAAGGCTTTGGGTACAAGTGAACTCCCCAGGGGAGCCTTTACGCAGCCCCACATGCAACTGGACCTTCCGGGTTCGCTGTTTCCGAGCAACCTTTAAATATAACACTAGCCAGCTTGGAAGAAGCCTGAAAACTCGGGCAACTGAAAAAGCGTTTCAAGCCCCATTCGCACATCCAAAAGTGCCCCCAGAGGAAGGCTTTAGTTACAAGTGAACTCCCCAGGGGAGCCTTTATGCAGCCCCACATGCAACTTGACCCTCCTTATTCGCTCTTTCACAGCTAGCCTAAATATAGCCCTAACCGGCATCGAAGATGACTGAAAACTCGGGCCAAAGAAAACGCCTTACAAGACCCTTTCACCCATCCAAAAGTGCCCCCAAAGGAAGGCTTTGGGTACAAGTGAACTCCCCAGGGGAGCCTTTACGCAGCCCCACATGCAACTGGACCTTCCGGGTTCGCTGTTTCCGAGCAACCCTAAATATAACACTAGCCAGCTTGGAAGAAGCCTGAAAACTCGGGCAACAGAAAAAGCGTTACAAGCCCTTTTCGCCCATCCAAAAGTGCCCCCAGAGGAAGGCTTTAGTTACAAGTGAACTCCCCAGGGGAGCCTTTATGCAGCCCCACATGCAACTTGACCCTCCTTATTCGCTCTTTCACAGCAAGCCTAAATATAGCCCTAACCGGCATCGAAGATGACTGAAAAATCGGGCCAAAGAAAACGCCTTACAAGACCCTTTCACCCATCCAAAAGTGCCCCCAAAGGAAGGCTTTGGGTACAAGTGAACTCCCCAGGGGAGCCTTTACGCAGCCCCACATGCAACTGGACCTTCCGGGTTCGCTGTTTCCGAGCAACATTAAATATAGCCCAAGCGGGCATTGGAGACAACTGAAAACTCGGGCCCCTGAAAATGCGTTGCAACCCCATTCACCCATCTAGAAATGCCCCCAAAGGAAGGCTTTGGGTACAAGTGAACTCCCCAGGGGAGCCTTTACGCAGCCCCACATGCAACTGGACCTTCCGGGTTCGCTGTTTCCGAGCAACCCTAAATATAACACTAGCCAGCTTGGAAGAAGCCTGAAAACTCGGGCAACAGAAAAAGCGTTACAAGCCCCTTTCACCCATCCAAAAGTGCCCCCAGAGGAAGGCTTTAGTTACAAGTGAACTCCCCAGGGGAGCCTTTATGCAGCCCCACATGCAACTTGACCCTCCTTATTCGCTCTTTCACCGCAAGCCTAAATATAGCCCTACCCGGCATCGAAGATGACTGAAAAATCGGGCCAAAGAAAACGCCTTACAAGACCCTTTCACCCATCCAAAAGTGCCCCCAAAGGAAGTCTTTGGGTACAAGTGAACTCCCCAGGGGAGCCTTTACGCAGCCCCACATGCAACTGGACCTTCCGGGTTCGCTGTTTCCGAGCAACCCTAAATATATCCCAAGCTGGCATTGGAGACAACTGAAAACTCCAGCCCCTTAAAATGCGTTGCAACCCCATTCACCCATCTAGAAATGCCTCCAAAGGAAGGCTTTGGGTACAACTGAACTCCCCAGGGGAGCAATTACGCAGCCCCACATGCAACTGGACCTTCCGGGTTCGCTGTTTCCGAGCAACATTAAATATAGCCCTAACCAGCATGGCAGACGGCTGAAAACTCGGGCCCCAGAAAACACCTTACAAGACCCTTTCACACATCCAAAAGTACCCCAAAGGAAGGCTTTGGGTACAACTGAACTCACCAGGGGAGCCTTTACGCAGCCCCACATGCAACTGGACCTTCCGGGTTCGCTGTTTCCGAGCAACATTAAATATAGCCCAAGCGGGCATTGGAGACAACTGAAAACTCGGGCCCCTGAAAATGCGTTGCAACCCCATTCACCCATCTAGAAATGCCCCCAAAGGAAGGCTTTGGGTACATGTGAACTCCCCAGGGGAGTCTTTACGCAGCCCCACATGCAACTGGACCTTCCGGGTTCGCTGTTTCCGAGCAACCCTAAATATAACACTAGCCAGCTTGGAAGAAGCCTGAAAACTCGGGCAACTGAAAAAGCGTTACAAGCCCCTTTCACCCATCCAAAAGTGCCCCCAGAGGAAGGCTTTAGTTACAAGTGAACTCCCCAGGGGAGACTTTATGCAGCCCCACATGCAACTTGACCCT